>NC_137936.1:19574107-20059107 GCF_963969265.1 Rhamphochromis sp. 'chilingali'
TAAAAACCAGTGGCACAGGTATTTATTGAAATCATGAGGGACATTCAAAAAACTTCAAATGATCTTTTGTCTCAGTCTAACCTTTTCAACAGTGTCACTTGCCCCCCCCCCCCCCCCCCCCCCCCCCCGTTCAGGGAAACGGGGTTGTCATGGTGGCACGTGGAGTTTCAATCACTCGCCAAAAAGCAGTAATCTGCTGTCACTCAAAATCAAAATGTCCAATATGTCCCAAAGGTCGCAGGCGTGATGAGACTCGAGCTCGGAAATGTTTGTTATGCCATTTGTCAGTAATGGTTAGAGTGCCACCTAGTGGAACGACTATAATCATGATTGAATGAGATGAAATGTTAGCTGGTGGTTGAATGCATGAATTCCATCAATGTGACATGAGATCGGAGGTGCTGGTTGTAGGTGTTGGGCGTAGCTCGACGCGATGGGGTGCGAGGGCCCTCATAACGCTGCTTGCAGCTTTAATTATTATTATTATTATTATTTCGGCAAATGAATTGGCCATTTGAGGGCCTAAACATGCTCGAAAACTCATGAAATTTTGCACACGCGTCAGGTCTGGTGAAAATTTACGTATTTTAATGTTCTCAGACATGGCCAGGGAAAATTAGCTCAGTAGCGCCACCTAGAAAAATGAAAAACGCGAGCCCCCGGTATGGGTATTGCCTACAAGTTTGAAAGTCGGTACACCTATATAACGTTCAGAGTCGAACAAAAAAGTCTATTATGGCAATGTCCTAAACCCAACAGGAAGTCCGCCATTTTGGATTGAAGGTGACATTTTGGGTCTGATTTTAGCGTTTCCATGCCTTGTACTTTAACGAACTCCTCCTTGGGATTTGGTCCTATAAACTTCAAATTTGGACAGTGTCAACTACACCCTTGTGCCATGTTAAATTGCGGAGCTTTTGAGTTTTCACAATACTATGAGGCCGTGGCGCCATGGCGAATTTCGATGACTCGCCATGAAAATCTTATTGCCTCTCATTCTGTCATAGATTTTCTGACCTTGACCAAAGTCAACACATATGATAAGGCTCCACCCATGAACATATTTCAACTGCCATATTTTACATCAGGGACAGCGCCACCTAGTGGGAACAGGAAATGTCATGTTTTACACTTTGGGGTACAGTATAGTGATGGGTGACATCTGCAGCCTCAAATTTCTCCAGGAAAGCCTTAAGGAGTTGGTCTTGGGTTACAGTGAAAACTGTGAGTTTTCGCAAAAGGGTGTCACCCCAGCGGCATGGCGAATTTTGATGTCACGCCATGATGAAACAAATTAGTATAACTCAATGAAATCCAGTCTGATCAGTACCAGACTTTACAGGCATGATGTCAGACCCGCCCTGAACAGATTGATGTGCCCATTGTCAGGAATATGAAGAGCGCCACCTAGTGGGAAGAGGAAATGTCATGTCTTACACTTTGTTGTACTGATTTTCACAGGTTCATAGTGGCCACCTCAAAAGCGGTGAATATCACCATCAGTCCTTGATGATGCTTTAGTGCAAAAATTGTGACTTTAAACTGAACGGCGCACCCTGGTGGCAACGCTGTTCACCATGAAAGATGAAGTGGCTTTTGAGGGTCTTGGCAAGTTTATAGAGGCTTGAAATTTGGCACACACCTCCAATGTGACGAAGGCTTTGTTGTCATGTGATCATTTTCATTGAATATCCCAAAATGGCTCCACAGCGCCCCCTACAAAATTTCAAAACCACAGCCCCAGCTCTGTGTTTTATGTATGACTCTGAAACCTGGTAGGCTTATAGGAGATATCAAGATGTACAAAAAAGTCTCTTGGAGCAATATCCCAAATCCAACAGGAAGTCAGCCATTTTAAAATTAATGTGCAATTTTGGCAACATTTTCCCCTCTTTTCAGGCACCGTGCTTTGACGTACTCCTCCAAGGGATTTCATCATATTGAACCAATCTCCTGTGTGTGGAATCTAAAGACCTTTGTGATGTTAAATTGCGAAGCTTTTTACATTTAGGGAAACGGGGTGGTCATGGCGGCACGTGGAGTTTCAATCACTCGCCAAAAAGCAGTAATCTGCTGTCACTCAAAATCAAAATGTTCAATCTCTCCCAAAGGTCGCAGGCGTGATGAGACTCGAGCTAGGAAATGTTTGTTATGCCATTTGTCAGTAATGGTTAGAGCGCCACCTAGTGGGACAACTATAATCATGATTGAATGAGATGAATTGTTAGCTGGTGGTTAAATGCATGAATTCCATCAATGTGACATCAGATCGGAGGTGCTGGTTTTAGGTGTTGGGCGTGGCTCGACGTGCTGGGGGTGCGAGGGCCCTCATAACGCTGCTTGCAGCTTTAATTAGGGCCCGAGCACTGACAGTGCGAAGGCCCTATTGTAATTGCTCTGTTTATTATTATTATTATTATTATTATTTCGGCAAATGAATTGGCCGTTTGAGGGCCTAAACATGCTCGAAAACTCATGAAATTTTGCACACGCGTCAGGTCTGGTGAAAATTTACGTATTTTAATGTTCCCAGACATGGCCAGGGAAAATTAGCTCAGTAGCGCCACCTAGAAAAATGAAAAACGCGAGCCCCCGATATGGGTATGACCTACATGTTTGAAAGTCGGCACACCTATATAACGTTCAGAGTCGAACAAAAAAGTCTATTATGGCAATGTCCTAAACCCAACAGGAAGTCCGCCATTTTGGATTGAAGGTGACATTTTGGCTCTGATTTTACCGTTTCCATGCCTCGAACTTTAACGAACTCCTCCTTGGGGTTTGATTTCATAACCTTCATATTTGGTCAGTGCCAACTACACCCTTGTGCCATGTTAAATTGCGGAGCTTTTGAGTTTTCACAATACCATGAGGCCGTGGCGCCACGGCGAATTTCGATGACTCGCCATGAAAATCTTATTGCCTCTCATTTTGTCATACATTTTCTGACCTTGACCAAAGTGAACACATATGATAAGGCTCCACCCCTGAACATATTTCAACTGCCATATTTGACATCAAGGACAGCGCCACCTAGTGGGAACAGGAAATGTCATGTTTTACACTTTGGGGTACAGTATTGTGATGGGTGACACCTGCAGCCTCAAATTTCTCCAGGAAAGCCTTAAGGAGTTGGTCTTGGGTTACAGTGAAAACTGTGACTTTTCGCAAAAGGGTGTGACCCCAGCAGCATGGCGAACTTTGATGTCACGCCATGAAGAAACAAATTAGTATAACTCAATGAAATCCAGTCTGTTCAGTACCAGACTTTACAGGCATGATGTCAGACCCACCCTGAACAGATTGATGTGCCCATTGTCGGGAATACGGACAGCGCCACCTAGTGGCAACAGGAAATGTCATGGCTTTAATTTTGTTGTACTGATTTTCACAGGTTCATCGTGGCCACCTCAAAAGCGGTGAATATCAACATCAGTCCCTCGTGATGCTTCAGTGCAAAAATTGTGACTTTAAACTGAACGGCGCACCCTGGTGGCAACGCGGTTCACCATGAAAGATGAAGTGGCTTTTGAGGGACTTGGAAAGTTTATAGAGGCTTGAAATTTGGCACACACCTCCAAATGGATGTAGGCTTTGTTGTCATGTGATCATTTTCATTGAATAGCTCGAAATTGCTCCACAGCGCCCCCTACAAAATTTCAAAACAACAGCCCCTGCTCTGTGTTTCATCTATGAGTCTGAAACCTGGTAAGCTTATGGAAAATATCAAGATGTACAAAAAAGTCTCTTGGAGCAATATCCCAAATCCAACAGGAAGTCAGCCATTTTAAAATTAATGTGTAATTTTGGCGACATTTTCCCCTCTTTTCAGGCTTCATACTTTGACGAACTCCTCCAAGGGATTTCATCATATTGAACCATTCTCCAGTGTGTGGAATCTAAAGACCTTTGTGATGTTAAATTGCGAAGCTTTTTACGTTCAAGGAAACGGGGTGGTCATGGCGGCACGTGGAGTTTCAATCACTGGCCAAAAAGCAGTAATCTGCTGTCACTCAAAGACACAAAGTCCAATCTCTCCCAAAGGTCGCAGGCGTGATGAGACTCGAGCTCGGAAATGTTTGTTATGCCCTTTGCCTATAATGGTTAGAGCGCCACCTAGTGGGACGACTATACTCATGGTTGAACCAAATGAAATGTTAACTGGTGGTTAAATGCATGAATTCCATCAATGTGACATCAGATCGGACGTGCTGGTTTCAGGTGTTGGGCATGGCTCGACACGCCGGGGGTGCGAGGGCCCTCATAACGCTGCTTGCAGCTTTAATTATTATTATTATTATTATTATTATTCACCCCAAACAAGGGCCTTTTTGAGGGCCTAAACATGCTCAAAAACTCATGAAATTTTGCACACATGCCAGGTCTGGTGAAAAATTTTGTATTTTAATGGTTTTACATATGAGCACTGGGAAATGGCTCTAGAGCGCCACCTATGCCTTGTTAAATGCAGCCCTACGACCACATAGTTTGAGCTACATGTATGAAATTTGGCACACATGTGTATCATGCCAAGACGAACAAAAAAGTCTGTGGGCCCATTGACGCAAACCCAACAGGAAGTCCGCCATTTGGAAGAGAAGGTGACATTTTGGCTCTAATTTTGCCATTTCCATGCCTCGAACTTTTGCGAACTCCTCCTTGGGGTTTGAATTCATAACCTTCATATTTGGTCAGTGTCAACTACACCCTTGTGCCATGTTAAATTGCGGAGCTTTTGAGTTTTCACAATACGGTGAGGCCGTGGCGCCATGGCGAATTTCGATGACTCGCCATGAAAATCTTATTGCCTCTCATTTTGTCATACATTTTCTGACCTTGACCAAAGTGAACACATATGATAAGGCTCCACCCCTGAACATATTTCAACTGCCATATTTGACATCAAGGACAGCGCCACCTAGTGGGAACAGGAAATGTCATGTTTTACACTTTGGGGTACAGTATAGTGATGGGTGACATCTGCAGCCTCAAATTTCTCCAGGAAAGGCGTAAGGAGTTGGTCTTGGGTTACAGTGAAAACTGTGACTTTTCGCAAAAGGGTGTGACCCCAGCAGCATGGCGAACTTTGATGTCACGCCATGAAGAAACAAATTAGTATAACTCAATGAAATCCAGTCTGATCAGTACCAGACTTTACAGGCATGATGTCAGACCCGCCCTGAACAGATTGATGTGCCCATTGTCGGAAATACGGACAGCGCCACCTAGTGGCAACAGGAAATGTCATGGCTTTAATTTTGTTGTACTGATTTTCACAGGTTCATCGTGGCCACCTCAAAAGCGGTGAATATCACCATCAGTCCTTCATGATGGTTTAATGCAAAAATTGTGACTTTAAACTGAATGGCGCACCCTGGTGGCAGCGCAGTCCACCATGAAAGATGAAGTCGCTTTTGAGGGGCTTGGAAAGTTTATAGAGGCTTGAAATTTGGCACACACCCCCAAATGGAGGAAAGCTTTGTCGTCATGTGATCATTTTCATTGAATAGCGCGAAATTGCTCCACAGCGCCCCCTACAAAATTTCAAAACCACAGCCCCAGCTCTGTGTTTTATGTATGAGTCTGAAACCTGGTAAGCTTATAGGAGATATCAAGATGTACAAAAAAGTCTCTTGGAGCAATATCCCAAATCCAACAGGAAGTCAGCCATTTTAAAATTAATGTGTAATTTTGGCGACATTTTCCCCCCTTTTCAGGCTTCATACTTTGACGAACTCCTCCAAGGGATTTCATCATATTGAACCATTCTCCAGTGTGTGGAATCTAAAGACCTTTGTGATGTTAAATTGCGAAGCTTTTTACGTTCAAGGAAACGGGGTGGTCATGGCGGCACGTGGAGTTTCAATCACTCGCCAAAAAGCAGTAATATGCTGTCACTCAAAGACACAAAGTCCAATCTCTCCCAAAGGTCGCAGGCGTGATGAGACTCGAGCTCGGAAATGTTTGTTATGCCCTTTGTCTATAATGGTTAGAGCGCCACCTAGTGGGACGACTATACTCATGGTTGAACCAAATGAAATGTTAACTGGTGGTTAAATGCATGAATTCCATCAATGTGACATCAGATCGGACGTGCTGGTTTCAGGTGTTGGGCATGGCTCGACACGCCGGGGGTGCGAGGGCCCTCATAACGCTGCTTGCAGCTTTAATTATTATTATTATTATTATTTCGGCAAATGAATTGGCCGTTTGAGGGCCTAAACATGCTCGAAAACTCATGAAATTTTGCACACGCGTCAGGTCTGGTGAAAATTTACGTATTTTAATGTTCTCAGACATGGCCAGGGAAAATTAGCTCAGTAGCGCCACCTAGAAAAATGAAAAACGCGAGCCCCCGGTATGGGTATGACCTACATGTTTGAAAGTCGGTACACCTATATAATGTTCAGAGTCGAACAAAAAAGTCTATTATGGCAATGTCCTAAACCCAACAGGAAGTCCGCCATTTTGGATTGAAGGTGACATTTTGGCTCTGATTTTACCATTTCCATGCCTCGAACTTTGACGAACTCCTCCTTGGGGTTTGATTTCATAACCTTCATATTTGGTCAGTGCCAACTACACCCTTATGCCATGTTAAATTGCGGAGCTTTTGAGTTTTCACAATACCATGAGGCCGTGGCGCCATGGCGAATTTCGATGACTCGCCATGAAAATCTTATTGCCTCTCATTCGGTCATAGATTTTCTGACCTTGACCAAAGTGAACACATATGATAAGGCTCCATCCCTGAACATATTTCAACTGCCATATTTTACATCAGGGACAGCGCCACCTAGTGGGAACAGGAAATGTCATGTTTTACACTTTGGGGTACAGTATAGTGATGGGTGACATCTGCAGCCTCAAATTTCTCCAGGAAAGCCTTAAGGAGTTGGTCTTGGGTTACAGTGAAAACTGTGACTTTTCGCAAAAGGGTGTGACACCAGCGGCATGGCGAACTTTGATGTCACGCCATGAAGAAACAAATTAGTATAACTCAATGAAATCCAGTCTGTTCAGTACCAGACTTTACAGGCATGATGTCAGACCCGCCCTGAACAGATTGATGTGCCCATTGTCGGGAATACGGACAGCGCCACCTAGTGGCAACAGGAAATGTCATGGCTTTAATTTTGTTGTACTGATTTTCACAGGTTCATTGCGGACACCCCAAAAGTGGTGAATATCACCATCAGTCCTTCATGATGCTGCAGTGCGAATATTGTGACTTTATACTGAACGGCGCACCCTGGTGGCAACGCTGTTCACCATGAAAAATGAAGTGGCTTTTGAGGGGCTTGGAAAGTTTAAAAAGTCTTGAAATTTGGCGCACACCTCCAATGTGCATAAGGCTTTGTTGTTATGTGATCATTTTCATTGAATAGCGCAAAATGGCTCCACAGCGCCCCCTACGAAATTTCAAAACATCAGCCCCAGCTCTGTGTTTTATGTATGAGTCTTAAACCTGGTAAGCTTATAGGAGATATCAAGATGTACAAAAAAGTCTCTTGGAGCAATATCCCAAATCCAACAGGAAGTCAGCCACTTTAAAATTAATGTGTAATTTTGGCAACATTTTGCCCTCTTTCCAGACACCGTTCTTTGACGTACTCCTCCAAGGGATTTCATCATATTGAACCAATCTCCAGTGTGTGGAATCTAAAGACCTTTGTGATGTTAAATTGCGAAGCTTTTTACGTTCAGGGAAACGGGGTTGTCATGGTGGCACGTGGATTTTCAATCACTCGCCAAAAAGCAGTAATCTGCTGTCACTCAAAATCAAAATGTCCAATATGTCCCAAAGGTCGCAGGCGTGATGAGACTCGAGCTCGGAAATGTTTGTTATGCCATTTGTCAGTAATGGTTAGAGTGCCACCTAGTGGAACGACTATAATCATGATTGAATGAGATGAAATGTTAGCTGGTGGTTGAATGCATGAATTCCATCAATGTGACATCAGATCGGAGGTGCTGGTTGTAGGTGTTGGGCGTAGCTCGACGCGATGGGGTGCGAGGGCCCTCATAACGCTGCTTGCAGCTTTAATTATTATTAGGGCCCGAGCACTGATAGTGCGAAGGCCCTATTGTAATTGCTCTGTTTATTATTATTATTATTATTATTATTTCGGCAAATGAATTGGCCGTTTGAGGGCCTAAACATGCTCGAAAACTCATGAAATTTTGCACACGCGTCAGGTCTGGTGAAAATTTACGTATTTTAATGTTGTCAGACATGGCCAGGGAAAATTAGCTCAGTAGCGCCACCTAGAAAAATGAAAAACGCGAGCCCCCGGTATGGGTATGACCTACATGTTTGAAAGTCGGTACACCTATATAATGTTCAGAGTCGAACAAAAAAGTCTATTATGGCAATGTCCTAAACCCAACAGGAAGTCCGCCATTTTGGATTGAAGGTGACATTTTGGCTCTGATTTTACCATTTCCATGCCTCGAACTTTGACGAACTCCTCCTTGGGGTTTGATTTCATAACCTTCATATTTGGTCAGTGCCAACTACACCCTTGTGCCATGTTAAATTGCGGAGCTTTTGAGTTTTCACAATACTATGAGGCCGTGGCGCCATGGCGAATTTCGATGACTCGCCATGAAAATCTTATTGCCTCTCATTTTGTCATACATGTTCCTATCTGGACCAAACAGCACACATATGATAAGGCTCCACCCCTGAACATATTTCAACTGCCATATTTGACATCAAGGACAGCGCCACCTAGTGGGAACAGGAAATGTCATGTTTTACACTTTGGGGTACAGTATAGTGATGGGTGACATCTGCAGCCTCAAATTTCTCCAGGAAAGCCTTAAGGAGTTGGTCTTGGGTTACAGTGAAAACTGTGAGTTTTCGCAAAAGGGTGTGACCCCAGCAGCATGGCGAACTTTGATGTCACGCCATGAATAAACAAATTAGTATAACTCAATGAAATCCAGTCTGATCAGTACCAGACTTTACAGGCATGATGTCAGACCCGCCCTGAACAGATTGATGTGCCCATTGTCGGGAATACGGACAGCGCCACCTAGTGGCAACAGGAAATGTCATGGCTTTAATTTTGTTGTACTGATTTTCACAGGTTCATCGTGGCCACCTCAAAAGCGGTGAATATCAACATCAGTCCCTCGTGATGCTTCAGTGCAAAAATTGTGACTTTAAACTGAACGGCGCACCCTGGTGGCAATGCGGTTCACCATGAAAGATGAAGTGGCTTTTGAGGGGCTTGGAAAGTTTATAGAGGCTTGAAATTTGGCACACTCCTCCAAATGGATGAAGGCATTGTTGTCATGTGATCATTTTCATTGAATAGCGCAAAATGGCTCCACAGCGCCCCCTACAATATTTCAAAACATCAGCCCCTGCTCTGTGTTTTATCTATGAGTCTGACACTTGGTAAGCTTGTGTAAGATATCAAGATGTAAAAAAAAGTCTCTTGGAGCAATATCCCAAATCCAACAGGAAGTCAGCCATTTTAAAATTAATGTGTAATTTTGATGACATTTTCCCCCCTTTTCAGGCCTCATACTTTGACGAACTCCTCCAAGGGATTTCATCATATTGAAGCATTCTTCAGTGTGTAGAATCTAAAGACCTTTGTGATGTTAAATTGCGAAGCTTTTTCCGTTCAGGGAAACGGGGTGGTCATGGCGGCACGTGGAGTTTCAATCACTCGCAAAAAGCAGTAATCTGCTGTCACTAAAAAACACAATGTCCAATCTCTCCCAAAGGTCGCAGGTGTGATGAGACTCGAGCTTGGAAATGTTTGTTATGCTATTTCTCAATAATGGTTAGAGCGCCACCTAGTGGCATGACTATAATCCTGGTTGAATAAGATGAAATGTTAGCTGGTGATTAAAAGCATGAAATCCATCAATGTGACATCACATCGGACGTGCCGGTTGTAGGTGTTGGCAGTGGCTCGACATGCCGGGGGTGCGAGGGCCCTCATAACGCTGCTTGCAGCTTTAATTATTATTATTATTTCGGCAAATGAATTGGCCGTTTGAGGGCCTAAACATGCTCGAAAACTCATGAAATTTTGCACACGCGTCAGGTCTGGTGAAAATTTACGTATTTTAATGTTCTCAGACATGGCCAGGGAAAATTAGCTCAGTAGCGCCACCTAGAAAAATGAAAAACGCGAGCCCCCGGTATGGGTATGACCTACATGTTTGAAAGTCGGTACACCTATAAAATGTTCAGAGTCGAACAAAAAAGTCTATTATGGCAATGTCCTAAACCCAACAGGAAGTCCGCCATTTTGGATTGAAGGTGACATTTTGGCTCTGATTTTACCATTTCCATGCCTCGAACTTTAACGAACTCCTCCTTGGGATTTGGTCCTATAAACTTCAAATTTGGACAGTGTCAACTACACCCTTGTGCCATGTTAAATTGCGGAGCTTTTGAGTTTTCACAATACTATGAGGCCGTGGCGCCATGGCGAATTTCGATGACTCGCCATGAAAATCTTATTGCCTCTCATTTTGTCATACATTTTCTGACCTTGACCAAAGTGAACACATATGATAAGGCTCCACCCCTGAACATATTTCAACTGCCATATTTGACCTCAAGGACAGCGCCACCTAGTGGGAACAGGAAATGTTATGTTTTACACTTTGGGGTACAGTATAGTGATGGGTGACACCTGCAGCCTCAAATTTCTCCAGGAAAGCCTTAAGGAGTTGGTCTTGGGTTACAGTGAAAACTGTGACTTTTCGCAAAAGGGTGTGACCCCAGCAGCATGGCGAACTTTGATGTCACGCCATGAAGAAACAAATTAGTATAACTCAATGAAATCCAGTCTGATCAGTACCAGACTTTACAGGCATGATGTCAGACCCGCCCTGAACAGATTGATGTGCCCATTGTCGGAAATACGGACAGCGCCACCTAGTGGCAACAGGAAATGTCATGGCTTTAATTTTGTTGTACTGATTTTCACAGGTTCATCGTGGCCACCTCAAAAGCGGTGAATATCACCATCAGTCCCTCGTGATGCTTCAGTGCAAAAATTGTGACTTTAAACTGAACGGCGCACCCTGGTGGCAACGCGGTTCATCATGAAAGATGAAGTGGCTTTGAGGGGCTTGGAAAGTTTATAGAGGCTTTAAATTTAGCACACCCCCCAAATGGACGAAGGCTTTGTTGTCATGTGATCATTTTCCTTGAATAGCGCAAAATGGCTCCACAGCGCCCCCTACAATATTTCAAAACATCAGCCCCTGCTCTGTGTTTCATCTATGAGTCTGACACTTGGTAAGCTTGTGTAAGATATCAAGATGTACAAAAAAGTCTCTTGGAGCAATATCCCAAATCCAACAGGAAGTCAGCCATTTTAAAATTAATGTGTAATTTTGATGACATTTTCCCCCCTTTTCAGGCCTCATACTTTGACGAACTCCTCCAAGGGATTTCATCATATTGAAGCATTCTTCAGTGTGTAGAATCTAAAGACCTTTGTGATGTTAAATTGCGAAGCTTTTTCCGTTCAGGGAAACGGGGTGGTCATGGCGGCACGTAGAGTTTCAATCACTCGCAAAAAGCAGTAATCTGCTGTCACTAAAAAACACAATGTCCAATCTCTCCCAAAGGTCGCAGGTGTGATGAGACTCGAGCTTGGAAATGTTTGTTATGCTATTTGTCAATAATGGTTAGAGCGCCACCTATTGGCATGACTATAATCCTGGTTGAATAAGATGAAATGTTAGCTGGTGATTAAAAGCATGAAATCCATCAATGTGACATCACATCGGACGTGCTGGTTTGAGGTGTTGGCAGTGGCTCGACGTGCCGGGGGTGCGAGGGCCCTCATAACGCTGCTTGCAGCTTTAATTATTATTATTATTATTATTATTATTATTATTAGGGCCCGAGCACTGATAGTGCGAAGGCCCTATTGTAATTGCTCTGTTTATTATTATTAGGGCCCGAGCACTGATAGTGCGAAGGCCCTATTGTAATTGCTCTGTTTATTATTATTATTATTATTATTATTATTTCGGCAAATGAATTGGCCGTTTGAGGGCCTAAACATGCTCGAAAACTCATGAAATTTTGCACACGCGTCAGGTCTGGTGAAAATTTACGTATTTTAATGTTCTCAGACATGGCCAGGGAAAATTAGCTCAGTAGCGCCACCTAGAAAAATGAAAAACGCGAGCCCCCGGTATGGGTATGACCTACATGTTTGAAAGTCGGTACACCTATATAATGTTCAGAGTCGAACAAGAAAGTCTATTATGGCAATGTCCTAAACCCAACAGGAAGTCCGCCATTTTGGATTGAAGGTGACATTTTGGCTCTGATTTTACCATTTCCATGCCTCGAACTTTGACGAACTCCTCCTTGGGGTTTGATTTCATAACCTTCATATTTGGTCAGTGCCAACTACACCCTTGTGCCATGTTAAATTGCGGAGCTTTTGAGTTTTCACAATACCATGAGGCCGTGGCGCCACGGCGAATTTCGATGACTCGCCATGAAAATCTTATTGCCTCTCATTTTGTCATACATTTTCTGACCTTGACCAAAGTGAACACATATGATAAGGCTCCAGCCCTGAACATATTTCAACTGCCATATTTGACATCAAGGACAGCGCCACCTAGTGGGAACAGGAAATGTCATGTTTTACACTTTGGGGTACAGTATAGTGATGGGTGACATCTGCAGCCTCAAATTTCTCCAGGAAAGGCGTAAGGAGTTGGTCTTGGGGTACAGTGAAAACTGTAGCTTTTCACGAAAGGGTGTGACCTCAGCAGTATGGCGAACTTTGATATCTCGCCATGAAGAAACAAATTAGTATAACTCCATGAAATCCAGTCTGATTAGTACCAGACTTTACAGGCATGATGTCACACCCGCCCTGAACAGATTGATGTGCCCAATGTCAGGAATATGAAGAGCGCCACCTAGTGGGAACAGGAAATGTCATGTCTTACACTTTGTTGTACTGGTTTTCACAGGTTCATCTTGGCCACCTCAAAAGCGGTGAATATCACCATCAGTCCCTCGTGATGCTTCAGTGCAAAAATTGTGAGTTTAAACTGAACGGCGCACCCTGGTGGCAACGCTGTTCAACATGAAAAATGAAGTTGCTTTTGAGGGGCTTGGACAGTTTAAAAAGTCTTGAAATTTGGTGCATACCTCCAATTTGATGCGGGCTTTTTTGTTATGTGATCATTTTCATTGAATATCCCAAAATGGCTCCACAGCGCCCCCTACAAAATTTCAAAACCACAGCCCCAGCTCTGTGTTTTATGTATGAATCTGAAACCTGGTAAGCTTATGGAAGATCTTAAGATGTACAAAAAAGTCTCTTGGAGCAATATCCCAAATCCAACAGGAAGTCAGCCATTTTAAAGTTAATGTGTAATTTTGGCAACATTTTCCCATCTTTTCAGTTACCGTACTTTGACGAACTCCTCCAAGGGATTTCATCAGATTGGACCGATCTGCAGTTTGTGGAATCTAAAGACCTTTGTGATGTTAAATTGTGAAGCTTTTTACGTTCAGGGAAACGGGGTGGTTATGGCGGCACTTAGAGTTTGAATCACTCGCCAAAAAGCAGTAATCTGCTGTCACTCAAAAACACAATGTCCAATCTCTCCCAAACGTCTCAGGTGTGATGAGACTCGAGCTCGGAAGTGTTTGTTATGCCATTTGTACATAATGGTTAGAGCGCCACCTAGTGGAACGACTAACTAATCATGAATGAATGAGTTGAAATGTTAGCTGGTGGTTAAATGCATGAATTCCATCAATGTGACATCAGATCGGACGTGCTGGTTTTAGGTGTTGGGCGTGGCTCGACGCGCCGGGGGTGCGAGGGCCCTCATAACGCTGCTTGCAGCTTTAATTAGGGCCCGAGCACTGACAGTGCGAAGGCCCTATTGTAATTGCTCTGTTTATTATTATTATTAGGGCCCGAGCACTGATAGTGCGAAGGCCCTATTGTAATTGCTCTGTTTATTATTATTATTATTATTAGGGCCCGAGCACTGACAGTGCGAAGGCCCTATTGTAATTGCTCTGTTTATTATTAGGGCCCGAGCACTGATAGTGCGAAGGCCCTATTGTAATTGCTCTGTTTATTATTATTATTATTATTATTATTATTATTATTATTATTATTTCGGCAAATGAATTGGCCGTTTGAGGGCCTAAACATGCTCGAAAACTCATGAAATTTTGCACACGCGTCAGGTCTGGTGAAAATTTACGTATTTTAATGTTCTCAGACATGGCCAGGGAAAATTAGCTCAGTAGCGCCACCTAGAAAAATGAAAAACGCGAGCCCCCGGTATGGGTATGGCCTACAACTTTGAAAGTCGGTACACCTATATAACGTTCAGAGTCGAACAAAAAAGTCTATTATGGCAATGTCCTAAACCCAACAGGAAGTCCGCCATTTGGAAGAGAAGGTGACATTTTGGCTCTAATTTTGCCATTTCCATGCCTCGAACTTTTGCGAACTCCTCCTTGGGGTTTCATTTCATAACCTTCAAATTTGGACAGTGTCAACTACACCCTTGTGCCATGTTAAATTGCGGAGCTTTTGAGTTTTCACAATACTATGAGGCCGTGGCGCCATGGCGAATTTCGATGACTCGCCATGAAAATCTTATTGCCTCTCATTTTGTCATACATTTTCTGACCTTGACCAAAGTGAACACATATGATAAGGCTCCACCCCTGAACATATTTCAACTGCCATATTTGACATCAAGGACAGCGCCACCTAGTGGGAACAGGAAATGTCATGTTTTACACTTTGGGGTACAGTATAGTGATGGGTGACATCTGCAGCCTCAAATTTCTCCAGGAAAGCCTTAAGGAGTTGGTCTTGGGTTACAGTGAAAACTGTGAGTTTTCGCGAAAGGGTGTGACCCCAGCAGCATGGCGAACTTTGATGTCACGCCATGAAGAAACAAATTAGTATAACTCAATGAAATCCAGTCTGATCAGTACCAGGCTTTACAGGCATGATGTCAGACCCGCCCTGAACAGATTGATGTGCCCATTGTCGGAAATACGGACAGCGCCACCTAGTGGCAACAGGAAATGTCATGGCTTTAATTTTGTTGTACTGATTTTCACAGGTTCATCGTGGCCACCTCAAAAGCGGTGAATATCACCATCAGTCCCTCGTGATGCTTCAGTGCAAAAATTGTGACTTTAAACTGAACGGCGCACCCTGGTGGCAACGCTGTTCACCATGAAAGATGAAGTGGCTTTTGAGGGTCTTGGCAAGTTTATAGAGTCTTGAAATTTAGCACACACCTCCAATGTGACGAAGGCTTTGTTGTCATGTGACCATTTTCATTGAATATCCCAAAATGGCTCCACAGCGCCCCCTACAAAATTTCAAAACATCAGCCCCAGCTCTGTGTTTCATCTATGAATCTGAAACCTGGTAGGCTTATAGGAGATATCAAGATGTACAAAAAAGTCTCTTGGAGCAATATCCCAAATCCAACAGGAAGTCAGCCATTTTAAAATTAATGTGTAATTTTGGCGACATTTTCCCCTCTTTTCAGGCTTCATAGTTTGACGAACTCCTCCAAGGGATTTCATCAGATTGGACCGATCTGCAGTTTGTGGAATCTAAAGACCTTTGTGATGTTAAATTGCGAAGCTTTTTACGTCCAGGGAAACGGGGTGGTTATGGCGGCACTTAGAGTTTGAATCACTCGCCAAAAAGCAGTAATCTGCTGTCACTCAAAAACACAATGTCCAATCTCTCCCAAACGTCTCAGGTGTGATGAGACTCGAGCTTGGAAGTGTTTGTTATGCCATTTGTACATAATGGTTAGAGCGCCACCTAGTGGAACGACTAACTAATCATGAATGAATGAGTTGAAATGTTAGCTGGTGGTTAAATGCATGAATTCCATCAATGTGACATCAGATCGGACGTGCTGGTTTTAGGTGTTGGGCGTGGCTCGACACGCCGGGGGTGCGAGGGCCCTCATAACGCTGCTTGCAGCTTTAATTATTATTATTATTCACCCCAAACAAGGGCCTTTTTGAGGGCCTAAACATGCTCAAAAACTCATGAAATTTTGCACACATGCCAGGTCTGGTGAAAAATTTTGTATTTTAATGGTTTTACATATGAGCACTGGGAAATGGCTCTACAGCGCCACCTATGCCTTGTTAAATGCAGCCCTACGACCACATCGTTTGAGCTACATGTATGAAATTTGGCACACATGTGTATCATGCCAAGACGAACAAAAAAGTCAGTGGGCCCATTGACGCAAACCCAACAGGAAGTCCGCCATTTGGAAGAGAAGGTGACATTTTGGCTCTAATTTTGCCATTTCCATGCCTCGAACTTTTGCGAACTCCTCCTTGGGGTTTCATTTCTTAACCTTCAAATTTGGACAGTGTCAACTACACCCTTGTGCCATGTTAAATTGCGGAGCTTTTGAGTTTTCACAATACTATGAGGCCGTGGCGCCATGGCGAATTTCGATGACTCGCCATGAAAATCTTATTGCCTCTCATTTTGTCATACATTTTCTGACCTTGACCAAAGTGAACACATATGATAAGGCTCCACCCCTGAACATATTTCAACTGCCATATTTGACATCAAGGACAGCGCCACCTAGTGGGAACAGGAAATGTCATGTTTTACACTTTGGGGTACAGTATAGTGATGGGTGACATCTGCAGCCTCAAATTTCTCCAGGAAAGCCTTAAGGAGTTGGTCTTGGGTTACAGTGAAAACTGTGACTTTTCGCAAAAGGGTGTGACCCCAGCAGCATGGCGAACTTTGATGTCACGCCATGAAGAAACAAATTAGTATAACTCAATGAAATCCAGTCTGATCAGTACCAGACTTTACAGGCATGATGTCAGACGCGCCCTGAACAGATTGATGTGCCCATTGTCGGAAATACGGACAGCGCCACCTAGTGGCAACAGGAAATGTCATGGCTTTAATTTTGTTGTACTGATTTTCACAGGTTCATCGTGGCCACCTCAAAAGCGGTGAATATCACCATCAGTCCCTCGTGATGCTTCAGTGCAAAAATTGTGACTTTAAACTGAACGGCGCACCCTGGTGGCAACGCTGTTCACGATGAAAGATGAAGTGGCTTTTGAGGGTCTTGGCAAGTTTATAGAGGCTTGAAATTTGGCACACACCTCCAATGTGACGAAGGCTTTGTTGTTATGTGATCATTTTCATTGAATATCCCAAAATGGCTCCAAAGCGCCCCCTACAAAATTTCAAAACCACAGCCCCAGCTCTGTGTTTTATGTATGAATCTGAAACCTGGTAGGCTTATAGGAGATATCAAGATGTACAAAAAAGTCTCTTGGAGCAATATCCCAAATCCAACAGGAAGTCAGCCATTTTAAAATTAATGTGCAATTTTGGCGACATTTTCTCCTCTTTTCAGGCTTCATACTTTGACGAACTCCTCCAAGGGATTTCATCATATTGAACCATTCTCCAGTGTGTGGAATCTAAAGACCTTTGTGATGTTAAATTGCGAAGCTTTTTACGTCCAGGGAAACGGGGTGGTTATGGCGGCACTTAGAGTTTGAATCACTCGCCAAAAAGCAGTAATCTGCTGTCACTCAAAAACACAATATCCAATCTCTCCCAAAGGTCGCAGGCGTGATGAGACTCGAGCTCGGAAATGTTTGTTATGCCATTTGTACATAATGGTTAGAGCGCCACCTAGTGGAACGACTAACTAATCATGAATGAATGAGTTGAAATGTTAGCTGGTGGTTAAATGCATGAATTCCATCAATGTGACATCAGATCGGAGGTGCTGGTTTTAGGTGTTGGGCGTGGCTCGACGTGCCGGGGGTGCGAGGGCCCTCATAACGCTGCTTGCAGCTTTAATTAGGGCCCGAGCACCGAGAGTGCGAAGGCCCTATTGTATCTGCTCCGTTTCTTATTATTATTATTATTATTATTATTATTATTATTATTATTATTATTCACCCCAAACAAGGGCCTTTTTGAGGGCCTAAACATGCTCAAAAACTCATGAAATTTTGCACACATGCCAGGTCTGGTGAAAAATTTTGTATTTTAATGGTTTTACATATGTCCACTGGGAAATGGCTCTACAGCGCCACCTATGCCTTGTTAAATGCAGCCCTACGACCACATGGTTTGAGCTACATGTATGAAATTTGGCACACATGTGTATCATGCCAAGACGAACAAAAAAGTCAATGGGCCCATTGACGCAAACCCAACAGGAAGTCCGCCATTTGGAAGTGAAGCTGACATTTTGGCTCTAATTTTGCCATTTCCATGCCTCGAACATTAACGAACTCCTCCTTGGGATTTGGTCGTATAAGCTTCATATTTGGTCAGTGCCAACTACACCCTTGTGCCATGTTAAATTGCGGAGCTTTTGAGTTTTCACAATACTATGAGGCCGTGGCGCCATGGCGAATTTCGATGACTCGCCATGAAAATCTTATTGCCTCTCATTTTGTCATACAATTTCTGACCTTGACCAAAGTGAACACATATGATAAGGCTCCAGCCCTGAACATATTTCAACTGCCATATTTGACATCAAGGACAGCGCCACCTAGTGGGAACAGGAAATGTCATGTTTTACACTTTGGGGTACAGTATAGTGATGGGTGACATCTGCAGCCTCAAATTTCTCCAGAAAACCCTTAAGGAGTTGGTCTTGGGTTACAGTGAAAACTGTGAGTTTTCGCGAAAGGGTGTGACCCCAGCAGCATGGCGAACTTTGATGTCACGCCATGAAGAAACAAATTAGTATAACTCAATGAAATCCAGTCTGATCAGTACCAGACTTTACAGGCATGATGTCAGACGCGCCCTGAACAGATTGATGTGCCCATTGTCAGGAATATGAAGAGCGCCACCTAGTGGGAACAGGAAATGTCATGTCTTACACTTTGTTGTACTGATTTTCACAGGTTCATTGTGGACACCTCAAAAGCGGTGAATATCACCATCAGTCCTTCATGATGCTGCAGTGCGAATATTGTGACTTTATACTGAACGGCGCACCCTGGTGGCAACGCTGTTCACCATGAAAAATGAAGTGGCTTTTGAGGGGCTTGGAAAGTTTAGAGAGTCTTGAAATTTGGCGCACACCTCCAATGTGCATAAGGCTTTGTTGTTATGTGATCATTTTCATTGAATAGCGCAAAATGGCTCCACAGCGCCCCCTACGAAATTTCAAAACATCAGCCCCAGCTCTGTGTTTTATGTATGAGTCTTAAACCTGGTAAGCTTATAGGAGATATCAAGATGTACAAAAAAGTCTCTTGGAGCAATATCCCAAATCCAACAGGAAGTCAGCCATTTTAAAATTAATGTGTAATTTTGATGACATTTTCCCCCCTTTTCAGGCCTCATACTTTGACGAACTCCTCCAAGGCATTTCATCAGATTGGACCGATCTGCAGTTTGTGGAATCTAAAGACCTTTGTGATGTTAAATTGCGAAGCTTTTTACGTCCAGGGAAACGGGGTGGTTATGGCGGCACTTAGAGTTTGAATCACTCGCCAAAAAGCAGTAATCTGCTGTCACTCAAAAACACAATGTCCAATCTCTCCCAAACGTCTCAGGTGTGATGAGACTCGAGCTTGGAAGTGTTTGTTATGCCATTTGTACATAATGGTTAGAGCGCCACCTAGTGGAACGACTAACTAATCATGAATGAATGAGTTGAAATGTTAGCTGGTGGTTAAATGCATGAATTCCATCAATGTGACATCAGATCGGACGTGCTGGTTTTAGGTGTTGGGCGTGGCTCGACGCGCCGGGGGTGCGAGGGCCCTCATAACGCTGCTTGCAGCTTTAATTATTATTATTATTATTATTTCGGCAAATGAATTGGCCGTTTGAGGGCCTAAACATGCTCGAAAACTCATGAAATTTTGCACACGCGTCAGGTCTGGTGAAAATTTACGTATTTTAATGTTCTCAGACATGGCCAGGGAAAATTAGCTCAGTAGCGCCACCTAGAAAAATGAAAAACGCGAGCCCCCGATATGGGTATGACCTACATGTTTGAAAGTCGGTACACCTATATAACGTTCAGAGTCGAACAAAAAAGTCTATTATGGCAATGTCCTAAACCCAACAGGAAGTCCGCCATTTTGGATTGAAGGTGACATTTTGGCTCTGATTTTACCGTTTCCATGCCTCGAACTTTAACGAACTCCTCCTTGGGGTTTGATTTCATAACCTTCATATTTGGTCAATGCCAACTACACCCTTGTGCCATGTTAAATTGCGGAGCTTTTGAGTTTTCACAATACCATGAGGCCGTGGCGCCACGGCGAATTTCGATGACTCGCCATCAAAATCTTATTGCCTCTCATTTTGTCATACATTTTCTGACCTTGACCAAAGTGAACACATATGATAAGGCTCCACCCCTGAACATACTTCAACTGCCATATTTGACATCAAGGACAGCGCCACCTAGTGGGAACAGGAAATGTCATGTTTTACACTTTGGGGTACAGTATAGTGATGAGTGACATCTGCAGCCTCAAATTTCTCCAGGAAAGCCTTAAGGAGTTGGTCTTGGGGTACAGTGAAAACTGTGGCTTTTCACGAAAGGGTGTGACCTCAGCAGCATGGCGAACTTTGATATCTCGCCATGAAGAAACAAATTAGTATAACTCCATGAAATCCAGTCTGATTAGTACCAGACTTTACAGGCATGATGTCACACCCGCCCTGAACAGATTGATGTGCCCATTGTCAGGAATATGAAGAGCGCCACCTAGTGGGAACAGGAAATGTCATGTCTTACACTTTGTTGTACTGATTTTCACAGGTTCATAGTGGCCACCTCAAAAGCGGTGAATATCACCATCAGTCCTTGATGATGCTTTAGTGCAAAAATTGTGACTTTAAACTGAACGGCGCACCCTGGTGGCAACGCTGTTCACCATGAAAAATGAAGTGGCTTTTGAGGGGCTTGGAAAGTTTATAGAGGCTTGAAATTTGGCGCACACCTCCATTGTGCTTAAGGCTTTGTTGTTATGTGATCATTTTCATTGAATAGCGCAAAATGGCTCCACAGCGCCCCCTACAAAATTTCAAAACATCAGCCCCAGCTCTGTGTTTTATGTATGAGTCTGAAACCTGGTAAGCTTATAGGAGATATCAAGATGTACAAAAAAGTCTCTTGGAGCAATATCCCAAATCCAACAGGAAGTCAGCCATTTTAAAATTAATGTGTAATTTTTGTGACATTTTCCCCTCTTTCCAGGCACCGTTCTTTGACGAACTCCTCCAAGGGATTTCATCATATTGAACCAATCTCCAGTGTGTGGAATCTAAAGACCTTTGTGATGTTAAATTGCGAAGCTTTTTACGTTCAGGGAAACGGGGTGGTCATGGCGGCATGTGGAGTTTCAGTCACTCGCCAAAAAGCAGTAATCTGCTGTCACTCAAAGACACAAAGTCCAATCTCTCCCAAAGGTCGCAGGCGTGATGAGACTCGAGCTCGGAAATGTTTGTTATGCCCTTTGTCTATAATGGTTAGAGCGCCACCTAGTGGGACGACTATACTCATGGTTGAACCAAATGAAATGTTAACTGGTGGTTAAATGCATGAATACCATCAATGTGACATCAGATAGGACGTGCTGGTTTCAGGTGTTGGGCATGGCTCGACACGCCGGGGGTGCGAGGGCCCTCATAACGCTGCTTGCAGCTTTAATTATTATTATTATTATTATTTCGGCAAATGAATTGGCCGTTTGAGGGCCTAAACATGCTCGAAAACTCATGAAATTTTGCACACGCGTCAGGTCTGGTGAAAATTTACGTATTTTAATGTTCTCAGACATGGCCAGGGAAAATTAGCTCAGTAGCGCCACCTAGAAAAATGAAAAACGCGAGCCCCCGGTATGGGTATGACCTACATGTTTGAAAGTCGGTACACCTATATAATGTTCAGAGTCGAACAAAAAAGTCTATTATGGCAATGTCCTAAACCCAACAGGAAGTCCGCCATTTTGGATTGAAGGTGACATTTTGGCTCTGATTTTACCATTTCCATGCCTCGAACTTTGACGAACTCCTCCTTGGGGTTTGATTTCATAACCTTCATATTTGGTCAGTGCCAACTACACCCTTGTGCCATGTTAAATTGCGGAGCTTTTGAGTTTTCACAATACTATGAGGCCGTGGCGCCATGGCGAATTTCGATGACTCGCCATGAAAATCTTATTGCCTCTCATTTTGTCATACATGTTCCGATCTGGACCAAAGAGCACACATATGATAAGGCTCCACCCCTGAACATATTTCAACTGCCATATTTGACATCAAGGACAGCGCCACCTAGTGGGAACAGGAAATGTCATGTTTTACACTTTGGGGTACAGTATAGTGATGGGTGACATCTGCAGCCTCAAATTTCTCCAGGAAAGCCTTAAGGAGTTGGTCTTGGGTTACAGTGAAAACTGTGACTTTTCGCAAAAGGGTGTGACCCCAGCAGCATGGCGAACTTTGATGTCACGCCATGAATAAACAAATTAGTATAACTCAATGAAATCCAGTCTGATCAGTACCAGACTTTACAGGCATGATGGCAGACCCGCCCTGAACAGATTGATGTGCCCATTGTCGGAAATACGGACAGCGCCACCTAATGGCAACAGGAAATGTCATGGCTTTAATTTTGTTGTACTGATTTTCACAGGTTGATCGTGGCCACCTCAAAAGCGGTGAATATCAACATCAGTCCCTCGTGATGCTTCAGTGCAAAAATTGTGACTTTAAACTGAACGCCGCACCCTGGTGGCAACGCGGTTCACCATGAAAGATGAAGTGGCTTTTGAGGGGCTTGGAAAGTTTATAGAGGCTTGAAATTTGGCACACACCTCCAAATGGATGAAGGCATTGTTGTTATGTAACCATTTTCCTTGAATAGCGCAAAATGGCTCCACAGCGCCCCCTACAATATTTCAAAACATCAGCCCCTGCTCTGTGTTTCATCTATGAGTCTGACACTTGGTAAGCTTGTGTAAGATATCAAGATGTACAAAAAAGTCTCTTGGAGCAATATCCCAAATCCAACAGGAAGTCAGCCATTTTAAAATTAATGTGTAATTTTGATGACATTTTCCCCCCTTTTCAGGCCTCATACTTTGACGAACTCCTCCAAGGGATTTCATCATATTGAAGCATTCTTCAGTGTGTAGAATCTAAAGACCTTTGTGATGTTAAATTGCGAAGCTTTTTCCGTTCAGGGAAACGGGGTGGTCATGGCGGCACGTAGAGTTTCAATCACTCGCAAAAAGCAGTAATCTGCTGTCACTAAAAAACACAATGTCCAATCTCTCCCAAAGGTCGCAGGTGTGATGAGACTCGAGCTTGGAAATGTTTGTTATGCTATTTGTCAATAATGGTTAGAGCGCCACCTAGTGGCATGACTATAATCCTGGTTGAATAAGATGAAATGTTAGCTGGTGATTAAAAGCATGAATTCCATCAATGTGACATCACATCGGACGTGCCGGTTTGAGGTGTTGGGCGTGGCTCGACGTGCCGGGGGTGCGAGGGCCCTCATAACGCTGCTTGCAGCTTTAATTATTATTATTATTATTATTTCGGCAAATGAATTGGCCGTTTGAGGGCCTAAACATGCTCGAAAACTCATGAAATTTTGCACACGCGTCAGGTCTGGTGAAAATTTACGTATTTTAATGTTCTCAGACATGGCCAGGGAAAATTAGCTCAGTAGCGCCACCTAGAAAAATGAAAAACGCGAGCCCCCGGTATGGGTATTGCCTACAAGTTTGAAAGTCGGTACACCTATATAACGTTCAGAGTCGAACAAAAAAGTCTATTATGGCAATGTCCTAAACCCAACAGGAAGTCCGCCATTTTGGATTGAAGGTGACATTTTGGGTCTGATTTTACCGTTTCCATGCCTTGTACTTTAACGAACTCCTCCTTGGGATTTCGGCGTATAAGCTTCAAATTTGGACAGTGTCAACTACACCCTTGTGCCATGTTAAATTGCGGAGCTTTTGAGTTTTCACAATACTATGAGGCCGTGGCGCCATGGCGAATTTCGATGACTCGCCATGAAAATCTTATTGCCTCTCATTCTGTCATACATGTTCCGATCTGGACCAAAGAGCACACATATGATAAGGCTCCACCCCTGAACCTATTTCAACTGCCATATTTGACATCAAGGACAGCGCCACCTAGTGGGAACAGGAAATGTCATGTTTTACACTTTGGGGTACAGTATTGTGATGGGTGACATCTGCAGCCTCAAATTTCTCCAGGAAAGCCGTAAGGAGTTGGTCTTGGGTTACAGTGAAAACTGTGACTTTTCGCAAAAGGGTGTGACCCCAGCAGCATGGCGAACTTTGATGTCACGCCATGAAGAAACAAATTAGTATAACTCAATGAAATCCAGTCTGATCAGTACCAGACTTTACAGGCATGATGTCAGACCCGCCCTGAACAGATTGATGTGCCCATTGTCGGAAATACGGACAGCGCCACCTAGTGGCAACAGGAAATGTCATGGCTTTAATTTTGTTGTACTGATTTTCACAGGTTCATCTTGGCCACCTCAAAAGCGGTGAATATCACCATCAGTCCCTCGTGATGCTTCAGTGCAAAAATTGTGACTTTAAACTGAACGGCGCACCCTGGTGGCAACGCTGTTCAACATGAAAGATGAAGTGGCTTTTGAGGGTCTTTGCAAGTTTATAGAGGCTTGAAATTTGGCACACACCTCCAAATGGATGAACGCTTTGTTGGCATGTGATCATTTTCATTGAATAGCGCGAAGTGGCTCCACAGCGCCCCCTACAAAATTTCAAAACCACAGCCCCTGCTCTGTGTTCTATGTATGATTCTGAAACCTGGTAAGCTTATAGGAGATATCAAGATGTACAAAAAAGTCTCTTGGTGCAATATCCCAAATCCAACAGGAAGTCAGCCATTTTAAAATTAATGTGCAATTTTGGCAACATTTTCCCCTCTTTTCAGGCACCGTTCTTTGACGAACTCCTCCAAGGGATTTCATCATATTGAACCAATCTCCAGTGTGTGGAATCTAAAGACCTTTGTGATGTTAAATTGCGAAGCTTTTTACGTTAAGTGAAACGGGGTGGTTATGGTGGCACTTAGAGTTTGAATCACTCGCCAAAAAGCAGTAATCTGCTGTCACTCAAAAACACAATGTCCAATCTCTCCCAAACGTCTCAGGTGTGATGAGACTCGAGCTCGGAAGTGATTGTTATGCCATTTGTACATAATGGTTAGAGCGCCACCTAGTGGAACGACTAACTAATCATGAATGAATGACTTGAAATGTTAGCTGGTGGTTAAATGCATGAATTCCATCAATGTGACATCAGATCGGAGGTGCTGGTTTTAGGTGTTGGGCTTGGCTCGACGCGCTGGGGGTGCGAGGGCCCTCGTAACGCTGCTTGCAGCTTTAATTAGGGCCCGAGCACCGAGAGTGCGAAGGCCCTATTGTATCTGCTCCGTTTCTTATTATTATTCACCCCAAACAAGGGCCTTTTTGAGGGCCTAAACATGCTCAAAAACTCATGAAATTTTGCACACATGCCAGGTTTGGTGAAAAATTTTGTATTTTAATGGTTTTACATATGAGCACTGGGAAATGGCTCTAGAGCGCCACCTATGCCTTGTTAAATGCAGCCCTACGACCACATCGTTTGAGCTACATGTATGAAATTTGGCACACATGTGTATCATGCCAAGACGAACAAAAAAGTCTGTGGGCCCATTGACGCAAACCCAACAGGAAGTCCGCCATTTTGGATTGAATGTGACATTTTGGCTCTGATTTTACCGTTTCGATGCCTCGAACTTTAACGAACTCCTCCTTGGCATTTGGTCCTATAAGCTTCAAATTTGGACAGTGTCAACTACACCCTTGTGCCATGTTAAATTGCGGAGCTTTTGAGTTTTCACAATACTATGAGGCCGTGGCGCCATGGCGAATTTCGATGACTCGCCATGAAAATCTTATTGCCTCTCATTTTGTCATACATTTTCTGACCTTGACCAAAGTGAACACATATGATAAGGCTCCACCCCTGAACATATTTCAACTGCCATATTTGACATCAAGGACAGCGCCACCTAGTGGGAACAGGAAATGTCATGTTTTACACTTTGGGGTACAGTATTGTGATGGGTGACACCTGCAGCCTCAAATTTCTCCAGGAAAGCCTTAAGGAGTTGGTCTTGGGTTACAGTGAAAACTGTGACTTTTCGCGAAAGGGTGTGACCCCAGCAGCATGGCGAACTTTGATGTCACGCCATGAAGAAACAAATTAGTATAACTCAATGAAATCCAGTCTGATTAGTACCAGACTTTACAGGCATGATGTCACACCCGCCCTGAACAGATTGATGTGCCCATTGTCAGGAATATGAAGAGCGCCACCTAGTGGGAAGAGGAAATGTCATGTCTTACACTTTGTTGTACTGATTTTCACAGGTTCATAGTGGCCACCTCAAAAGCGGTGAATATCACCATCAGTCCTTGATGATGCTTTAGTGCAAAAATTGTGACTTTAAACTGAACGGCGCACCCTGGTGGCAACGCTGTTCACCATGAAAAATGAAGTGGCTTTTGAGGGGCTTGGAAAGTTTATAGAGGCTTGAAATTTGGCGCACTCCTCCATTGTGCTTAAGGCTTTGTTGTTATGTGATCATTTTCATTGAATAGCGCAAAATGGCTCCACAGCGCCCCCTACAAAATTTCAAAACATCAGCCCCAGCTCTGTGTTTTATGTATGAGTCTGAAACCTGGTAAGCTTATAGGAGATATCAAGATGTACAAAAAAGTCTCTTGGAGCAATATCCCAAATCTAACAGGAAGTCAGCCATTTTAAAATGAATGTGTAATTTTTGTGACATTTTCCCCTCTTTCCAGGCACCGTTCTTTGACGAACTCCTCCAAGGGATTTCATCATATTGAACCAATCTCCAGTGTGTGGAATCTAAAGACCTTTGTGATGTTAAATTGCGAAGGTTTTTACGTTCAGGAAAACGGGGTGGTCATGGCGGCATGTGGAGTTTCAATCACTCGCCAAAAAGCAGTAATCTGCTGTCACTCAAAATCAAAATGTCCAATATGTCCCAAAGGTCGCAGGCATGATGAGACTCGAGCTCGGAAATGTTTGTTATGCCATTTGTCAGTAATGGTTAGAGCGCCACCTAGTGGGACGACTATAATCATGATTGAATGAGATGAAATGTTAGCTGGTGGTTGAATGCATGAATTTCATCAATGTGACATCAGATCGGAGGTGCTGGTTGTAGGTGTTGGGCGTAGCTCGACGCGATGGGGTGCGAGGGCCCTCATAACGCTGCTTGCAGCTTTAATTAGGGCCCGAGCACTGACAGTGCGAAGGCCCTATTGTAATTGCTCTGTTTATTATTAGGGCCCGAGCACTGACAGTGCGAAGGCCCTATTGTAATTGCTCTGTTTATTATTATTATTATTATTATTATTATTATTTCGGCAAATGAATTGGCCATTTGAGGGCCTAAACATGCTCGAAAACTCATGAAATTTTGCACACGCGTCAGGTCTGGTGAAAATTTACGTATTTTAATGTTCTCAGACATGGCCAGGGAAAATTAGCTCAGTAGCGCCACCTAGAAAAATGAAAAACGCGAGCCCCCGGTATGGGTATTGCCTACAAGTTTGAAAGTCGGTACACCTATATAACGTTCAGAGTCGAACAAAAAAGTCTATTATGGCAATGTCCTAAACCCAACAGGAAGTCCGCCATTTTGGATTGAAGGTGACATTTTGGGTCTGATTTTAGCGTTTCCATGCCTTGTACTTTAACGAACTCCTCCTTGGGATTTGGTCCTATAAACTTCAAATTTGGACAGTGTCAACTACACCCTTGTGCCATGTTAAATTGCGGAGCTTTTGAGTTTTCACAATACTATGAGGCCGTGGCGCCATGGCGAATTTCGATGACTCGCCATGAAAATCTTATTGCCTCTCATTCTGTCATAGATTTTCTGACCTTGACCAAAGTCAACACATATGATAAGGCTCCACCCATGAACATATTTCAACTGCCATATTTTACATCAGGGACAGCGCCACCTAGTGGGAACAGGAAATGTCATGTTTTACACTTTGGGGTACAGTATAGTGATGGGTGACATCTGCAGCCTCAAATTTCTCCAGGAAAGCCTTAAGGAGTTGGTCTTGGGTTACAGTGAAAACTGTGAGTTTTCGCAAAAGGGTGTCACCCCAGCGGCATGGCGAATTTTGATGTCACGCCATGATGAAACAAATTAGTATAACTCAATGAAATCCAGTCTGATCAGTACCAGACTTTACAGGCATGATGTCAGACCCGCCCTGAACAGATTGATGTGCCCATTGTCAGGAATATGAAGAGCGCCACCTAGTGGGAAGAGGAAATGTCATGTCTTACACTTTGTTGTACTGATTTTCACAGGTTCATAGTGGCCACCTCAAAAGCGGTGAATATCACCATCAGTCCTTGATGATGCTTTAGTGCAAAAATTGTGACTTTAAACTGAACGGCGCACCCTGGTGGCAACGCTGTTCACCATGAAAGATGAAGTGGCTTTTGAGGGTCTTGGCAAGTTTATAGAGGCTTGAAATTTGGCACACACCTCCAATGTGACGAAGGCTTTGTTGTCATGTGATCATTTTCATTGAATATCCCAAAATGGCTCCACAGCGCCCCCTACAAAATTTCAAAACCACAGCCCCAGCTCTGTGTTTTATGTATGACTCTGAAACCTGGTAGGCTTATAGGAGATATCAAGATGTACAAAAAAGTCTCTTGGAGCAATATCCCAAATCCAACAGGAAGTCAGCCATTTTAAAATTAATGTGCAATTTTGGCAACATTTTCCCCTCTTTTCAGGCACCGTGCTTTGACGTACTCCTCCAAGGGATTTCATCATATTGAACCAATCTCCTGTGTGTGGAATCTAAAGACCTTTGTGATGTTAAATTGCGAAGCTTTTTACATTTAGGGAAACGGGGTGGTCATGGCGGCACGTGGAGTTTCAATCACTCGCCAAAAAGCAGTAATCTGCTGTCACTCAAAATCAAAATGTTCAATCTCTCCCAAAGGTCGCAGGCGTGATGAGACTCGAGCTAGGAAATGTTTGTTATGCCATTTGTCAGTAATGGTTAGAGCGCCACCTAGTGGGACAACTATAATCATGATTGAATGAGATGAATTGTTAGCTGGTGGTTAAATGCATGAATTCCATCAATGTGACATCAGATCGGAGGTGCTGGTTTTAGGTGTTGGGCGTGGCTCGACGTGCTGGGGGTGCGAGGGCCCTCATAACGCTGCTTGCAGCTTTAATTATTATTATTATTATTATTATTTCGGCAAATGAATTGGCCTTTTGAGGGCCTAAACATGCTCGAAAACTCATGAAATTTTGCACACGCGTCAGGTCTGGTGAAAATTTACGTATTTTAATGTTCTCAGACATGGCCAGGGAAAATTAGCTCAGTAGCGCCACCTAGAAAAATGAAAAACGCGAGCCCCCGGTATGGGTATGACCTACATGTTTGAAAGTCGGTACACCTATATAACGTTCAGAGTCAAACAAAAAAGTCTATTATGGCAATGTCCTAAACCCAACAGGAAGTCCGCCATTTTGGATTGAAGGTGACATTTTGGCTCTGATTTTACCGTTTCCATGCCTCGAACTTTAACGAACTCCTCCTTGGGGTTTGATTTCATAACCTTCATATTTGGTCAGTGCCAACTACACCCTTGTGCCATGTTAAATTGCGGAGCTTTTGAGTTTTCACAATACCATGAGGCCGTGGCGCCACGGCGAATTTCGATGACTCGCCATGAAAATCTTATTGCCTCTCATTTTGTCATACATTTTCTGACCTTGACCAAAGTGAACACATATGATAAGGCTCCACCCCTGAACATATTTCAACTGCCATATTTGACATCAAGGACAGTGCCACCTAGTGGGAACAGGAAATGTCATGTTTTACACTTTGGGGTACAGTATAGTGATGGGTGACATCTGCAGCCTCAAATTTCTCCAGGAAAGCCTTAAGGAGTTGGTCTTGGGGTACAGTGAAAACTGTGGCTTTTCACGAAAGGGTGTGACCTCAGCAGCATGGCGAACTTTGATATCTTGCCATGAAGAAACAAATTAGTATAACTCCATGAAATCCAGTCTGATTAGTACCAGACTTTACAGGCATGATGTCACACCCGCCCTGAACAGATTGATGTGCCCATTGTCAGGAATATGAAGAGCGCCACCTAGTGGGAACAGGAAATGTCATGTCTTACACTTTGTTGTACTGATTTTCACAGGTTCATAGTGGCCACCTCAAAAGCGGTGAATATCACCATCAGTCCTTGATGATGCTTTAGTGCAAAAATTGTGACTTTAAACTGAACGGCGCACCCTGGTGGCAACGCTGTTCACCGTGAAAAATGAAGTGGCTTTTGAGGGGCTTGGAAAGTTTATAGAGGCTTGAAATTTGGCACACACCTCCATTGTGCTTAAGGCTTTGTTGTTATGTGATCATTTTCATTGAATAGCGCAAAATGGCTCCACAGCGCCCCCTACAATATTTCAAAACATCAGCCCCAGCTCTGTGTTTTATGTATGAGTCTGAAACCTGGTAAGCTTATAGGAGATATCAAGATGTACAAAAAAGTCTCTTGGAGCAATATCCCAAATCTAACAGGAAGTCAGCCATTTTAAAATTAATGTGTAATTTTTGTGACATTTTCCCCTCTTTCCAGGCACCGTTCTTTGACGAACTCCTCCAAGGGATTTCATCATATTGAACCAATCTCCAGTGTGTGGAATCTAAAGACCTTTGTGATGTTAAATTGCGAAGCTTTTTACGTCCAGGGAAACGGGGTGGTTATGGCGGCACTTAGAGTTTGAATCACTCGCCAAAAAGCAGTAATCTGCTGTCACTCAAAAACACAATGTCCAATCTCTCCCAAACGTCTCAGGTGTGATGAGACTCGAGCTCGGAAATGTTTGTTATGCCATTTGTACATAATGGTTAGAGCGCCACCTAGTGGAACGACTAACTAATCATGAATGAATGAGTTGAAATGTTAGCTGGTGGTTAAATGCATGAATTCCATCAATGTGACATCAGATCGGACGTGCTGGTTTTAGGTGTTGGGCGTGGCTCGACGCGCCGGGGGTGCGAGGGCCCTCATAACGCTGCTTGCAGCTTTAATTAGGGCCCGAGCACTGAGAGTGCGAAGGCCCTATTGTATCTGCTCCGTTTCTTATTATTATTATTATTATTATTATTATTATTATTATTATTATTCACCCCAAACAAGGGCCTTTTTGAGGGCCTAAACATGCTCAAAAACTCTTGAAATTTTGCACACATGCCAGGTCTGGTGAAAAATTTTGTATTTTAATGGTTTTACTTATGAGCACTGGGAAATGGCTCTAGAGCGCCACCTATGCCTTGTTAAATGCAGCCCTACGACCACATGGTTTGAGCTACATGTATGAAATTTGGCACACATGTGTATCATTCCAAGACGAACAAAAAAGTCTGTGGGCCCATTGACGCAAACCCAACAGGAAGTCCGCCATTTGGAAGAGAAGGTGACATTTTGGCTCTAATTTTGCCATTTCCATGCCTCGAACTTTAACGAACTCCTCCTTGGGATTTGGTCCTATAAACTTCAAATTTGGACAGTGTCAACTACACCCTTGTGCCATGTTAAATTGCGGAGCTTTTGAGTTTTCACAATACCATGAGGCCGTGGCGCCATGGCGAATTTCGATGACTCGCCATGAAAATCTTATTGCCTCTCATTCTGTCATACATGTTCCGATCTGGACCAAAGAGCACACATATGATAAGGCTCCAGCCCTGAACATATTTCAACTGCCATATTTGACATCAAGGACAGCGCCACCTAGTGGGAACAGGAAATGTCATGTTTTACACTTTGGGGTACAGTATAGTGATGGGTGACATCTGCAGCCTCAAATTTCTCCAGAAAAGCCTTAAGGAGTTGGTCTTGGGTTACAGTGAAAACTGTGACTTTTCGCGAAAGGGTGTGACCCCAGCAGCATGGCGAACTTTGATGTCACGCCATGAAGAAACAAATTAGTATAACTCAATGAAATCCAGTCTGATCAGTACCAGACTTTATAGGCATGATGTCAGACCCGCCCTGAACAGATTGATGTGCCCATTGTCGGAAATACGGACAGCGCCACCTAGTGGCAACAGGAAATGTCATGGCTTTAATTTTGTTGTACTGATTTTCACAGGTTCATCGTGGCCACCTCAAAAGCGGTGAATATCACCATCAGTCCCTCGTGATGCTTCAGTGCAAAAAATGTGACTTTAAACTGAACGGCGCACCCTGGTGGCAACGCTGTTCAACATGAAAGATGAAGTGGCTTTTGAGGGGCTTGGAAAGTTTATAGAGGCTTTAAACTTGGCCCACGCCTCCAATGTGATGAAGGCTTTGTTGTTATGTAACCATTTTCCTTGAATAGCGCAAAATGGCTCCACAGCGCCCCCTACGAAATTCCAAAATATCAGCCCCTGCTCTGTGTTTTATCTATGAGTCTGAAACTTGGTAAGCTTATGGAAGATCTTAAGATGTACAAAAAAGTCTCTTGGAGCAATATCCCAAATCCAACAGGAAGTCAGCCATTTTAAAGTTAATGTGTAATTTTGGCGACATTTTCCCATCTTTTCAGGCACCGTACTTTGACGAACTCCTCCAAGGGATTTCATCAGATTGGACCGATCTGCAGTTTGTGGAATCTAAAGACCTTTGTGATGTTAAATTGCGAAGCTTTTTACGTCCAGGGAAACGGGGTGGTTATGGCGGCACTTAGAGTTTGAATCACTCGCCAAAAAGCAGTAATCTGCTGTCACTCAAAAACACAATGTCCAATCTCTCCCAAACGTCTCAGGTGTGATGAGACTCGAGCTAGGAAATGTTTGTTATGCCATTTGTCAGTAATGGTTAGAGTGCCACCTAGTGGAATGACTAGCTAATCATGAATGAATGAGTTGAAATGTTAGCTGGTGGTTAAATGCATGAATTCCATCAATGTGACATCAGATCGGAGGTGCTGGTTTTAGGTGTTGGGCGTGGCTCGACGCGCCGGGGTGCGAGGGCCCTCATAACGCTGCTTGCAGCTTTAATTATTATTATTATTATTATTATTCCGGCAAATGAATCGGCCTTTTGAGGGCCTAAACATGCTCGAAAACTCATGAAATTTTGCGCACGCGTCAGGTCTGGTGAAAATTTACGTATTTTAATGTTCTCAGACATGGCCAGGGAAAATTAGCTCAGTAGCGCCACCTAGAAAAATGAAAAACGCGAGCCCCCGGTATGGGTATGGCCTACAAGTTTGAAAGTCGGTACTCCTATATAACGTTCAGAGTCGAACAAAAAAGTCTATTATGGCAATGTCCTAAACCCAACAGGAAGTCCGCCATTTTGGATTGAAGGTGACATTTTGGCTATGATTTTACTGTTTCCATGCCTTGTACTTTAACGAACTCCTCCTTGGGATTTGGTCCTAAAAACTTCAAATTTGGACAGTGTCAACTACACCCTTGTGCCATGTTAAATTGCGGAGCTTTTGAGTTTTCACAATACTATGAGGCCGTGGCGCCATGGCGAATTTCGATGACTCGCCATGAAAATCTTATTGCCTCTCATTTTGTCATACATTTTCTGACCTTGACCAAAGTGAACACATATGATAAGGCTCCACCCCTGAACATATTTCAACTGCCATATTTGACACCAGGGACAGCGCCACCTAGTGGGAACAGGAAATGTCATGTTTTACACTTTGGGGTACAGTATAGTGATGGGTGACACCTGCAGCCTCAAATTTCTCCAGGAAAGCCTTAAGGAGTTGGTCTTGGGTTACAGTGAAAACTGTGACTTTTCGCAAAAGGGTGTGACCCCAGCAGCATGGCGAACTTTGATGTCACGCCATGAAGAAACAAATTAGTATAACTCAATGAAATCCAGTCTGATCAGTACCAGACTTTACAGGCATGATGTCAGACCCGCCCTGAACAGATTGATGTGCCCATTGTCGGAAATACGGACAGCGCCACCTAGTGGCCACAGGAAATGTCATGGCTTTAATTTTGTTGTACTGATTTTCACAGGTTCATCGTGGCCACCTCAAAAGCGGTGAATATCACCATCAGTCCCTCGTGATGCTTCGGTGCAAAAATTGTGACTTTACACTGAACGGCGCACCCTGGTGGCAAGGCGGTTCAACATGAAAGATGAAGTGGCTTTTGAGGGGCTTGGAAAGTATATAGAGGCTTTAAATTTAGCACACCCCTCCAAATGGATGAAGGCTTTGTTGTCATGTGATCATTTTTATTGAATAGCGCGAAATGGCTCCACAGCGCCCCCTACAAAATTTCAAAACCACAGCCCCAGCTCTGTGTTTTATGTATGAGTCTGAAACCTGGTAAGCTTATAGGAGATATCAAGATGTACAAAAAAGTCTCTTGGAGCAATATCCCAAATCCAACAGGAAGTCAGCCATTTTAAAATTAATGTGCAATTTTGGCAACATTTTCCCCTCTTTCCAGGCACCGTTCTTTGGCGAACTCCTCCAAGGGATTTCATCAGATTGATGCGATCTCCTGTGTGTGGAATCTAAAGACCTTTGTGATGTTAAATTGCGAAGCTTTTTACATTCAGGGAAACGGGGTGGTCATGGCGGCACGTGGAGTTTCAATCACTCGCCAAAAAGCAGTAATCTGCTGTCACTCAAAAACACAATGTCCAATCTCTCCCAAAGCTCATAGGCGTGATGAGACTCGAGCTCGGAAATGTTTGTTATGCCATTTGTACATAATGGTTAGAGCCCCACCTAGTGGAATGACTAACTAATCATGAATGAATGAGTTGAAATGTTAGCTGGTGGTTAAATGCATGAATTCCATCAATGTGACATCAGATCGGACGTGCTGGTTTTAGGTGTTGGGCGTGGCTCGACGCGCCGGGGGTGCGAGGGCCCTCATAACGCTGCTTGCAGCTTTAATTAGGGCCCGAGCACTGATAGTGCGAAGGCCCTATTGTAATTGCTCTGTTTATTATTATTATTAGGGCCCGAGCACCGAGAGTGCGAAGGCCCTATTGTATCTGCTCCGTTTCTTATTATTATTATTATTATTATTATTATTATTATTATTATTATTATTATTATTATTATTATTCAGGCGAAACAAGGGCCTTTTTGAGGGCCTAAACATGCTCAAAAACTCATGAAATTTTGCACACATGCCAGGTCTGGTGAAAAATTTTGTATTTTAATGGTTTTATATATGAGCACTGGGAAATGGCTCTAGAGCGCCACCTATGCCTTGTTAAATGCAGCCCTACGACCACATCGTTTGAGCTACATGTATGAAATTTGGCACACATGTGTATCATGCCAAGACGAACAAAAAAGTCAGTGGGCCCATTGACGCAAACCCAACAGGAAGTCCGCCATTTGGAAGAGAAGGTGACATTTTGGCTCTAATTTTGCCATTTCCATGCCTCGAACTTTTGCGAACTCCTCCTTGGGGTTTGATTTCATAACCTTCATATTTGGTCAGTGTCAACTACACCCTTGTGCCATGTTAAATTGCGGAGCTTTTGAGTTTTCACAATACGGTGAGGCCGTGGCGCCATGGCGAATTTTGATGACTCGCCATGAAAATCTTATTGCCTCTCATTCTGTCATACATGTTCCGATCTGGACCAAAGAGCACACATATGATAAGGCTCCACCCCTGAACATATTTCAAGTGCCATGTTTGACATAAGGGCCAGCGCCACCTAGTGGGAACAGGAAATGTCATGTTTTACACTTTGGGGTACAGTATTGTGATGGGTGACATCTGCAGCCTCATATTTCTCCAGGAAAGCCTTAAGGAGTTGGTCTTGGGGTACAGTGAAAACTGTGAGTTTTCACGAAAGGGTGTGACCCCAGCAGCATGGCGAACTTTGATGTCTCGCCATGAAGAAACAAATTAGTATAACTCAATGAAATCCAGTCTGATCAGTACCAGACTTTACAGGCGTGATGTCAGACCCGCCCTGAACAGATTGATGTGCCCATTGTCAGGAATATGAAGAGCGCCACCTAGTGGGAACAGGAAATGTCATGGCTTACACTTTGTTGTACTGATTTTCACAGGTTCATCGTGGCCACCTCAAAAGCGGTGAATATCAACATCAGTCCCTCGTGATGTTTCAGTGCAAAAATTGTGACTTTAAACTGAACGGCGCACCCTGGTGGCAACGCTGTTCACCATGAAAGATGAAGTGGCTTTTGAGGGTCTTGGCAAGTTTATAGAGGCTTTAAACTTGGCACACACCTCCAATGTGATGAAGGCTTTGTTGTCATGTGATCATTTTCATTGAATAGCGCGAAATGGCTCCACAGCGCCCCCTACAATATTTCAAAACATCAGCCCCAGCTCTGTGTTTTATGTATGAGTCTGAAACCTGGTAAGCTTATAGGAGATAATAAGATGTACAAAAAAGTCTCTTGGAGCAATATCCCAAATCCAACAGGAAGTCAGCCATTTTAAAATTAATGTGTAATTTTGGCGACATTTTCCCCTCTTTTCAGGCTTCATACTTTGACGAACTCCTCCAAGGGATTTCATCAGATTGGACCGATCTGAAGTTTGTGGAATCTAAAGACCTTTGTGATGTTAAATTGCGAAGCTTTTTACATTCAGGGAAACGGGGTTGTCATGGCGGCACGTGGAGTTTCAATCACTCGCCAAAAAGCAGTAATCTGCTGTCACTCAAAAACACAATATCCAATCTCTCCCAAACGTCGCAGGTGTGATGAGACTGGAGCTCGGAAATGTTTGTTATGCCATTTGTCAGTAATAGTTAGAGCGCCACCTAGTGGGACGACTATAATCATGGTTCAATGAGATGAAATGTTAGCTGGTGGTTAAATGCATGAATCCATCAATGTGACATCACATCGGACGTGCTGGTTTTAGGTGTTGGGCATGGCTCGCCACGCCAGGGTGCGAGGGCCCTCATAACGCTGCTTGCAGCTTTAATTATTATTATTATTTCGGCAAATGAATTGGCCGTTTGAGGGCCTAAACATGCTCGAAAACTCATGAAATTTTGCACACGCGTCAGGTCTGGTGAAAATTTACGTATTTTAATGTTCTCAGACATGGCCAGGGAAAATTAGCTCAGTAGCGCCACCTAGAAAAATGAAAAACGCGAGCCCCCGGTATGGGTATTGCCTACAAGTTTGAAAGTCGGTACACCTATATAACGTTCAGAGTCGAACAAAAAAGTCTATTATGGCAATGTCCTAAACCCAACAGGAAGTCCGCCATTTTGGATTGAAGGTGACATTTTGGGTCTGATTTTACCGTTTCCATGCCTTGTACTTTAACGAACTCCTCCTTGGGATTTGGGCGTATAAGCTTCAAATATGGACAGTGTCAACTACACCCTTGTGCCATGTTAAATTGCGGAGCTTTTGAGTTTTCACAATACTATGAGGCCGTGGCGCCATGGCGAATTTCGATGACTCGCCATGAAAATCTTATTGCCTCTCATTCTGTCATACATGTTCCGATCTGGACCAAAGAGCACACATATGATAAGGCTCCACCCCTGAACCTATTTCAACTGCCATATTTGACATCAAGGACAGCGCCACCTAGTGGGAACAGGAAATGTCATGTTTTACACTTTGGGGTACAGTATTGTGATGGGTGACATCTGCAGCCTCAAATTTCTCCAGGAAAGCCTTAAGGAGTTGGTCTTGGGTTACAGTGAAAACTGTGACTTTTCGCAAAAGGGTGTGACCCCAGCAGCATGGCGAACTTTGATGTCACGCCATGAAGAAACAAATTAGTATAACTCAATGAAATCCAGTCTGATCAGTACCAGACTTTACAGGCATGATGTCAGACCCGCCCTGAACAGATTGATGTGCCCATTGTCGGAAATACGGACAGCGCCACCTAGTGGCAACAGGAAATGTCATGGCTTTAATTTTGTTGTACTGATTTTCACAGGTTCATCTTGGCCACCTCAAAAGCGGTGAATATCACCATCAGTCCCTCGTGATGCTTCAGTGCAAAAATTGTGACTTTAAACTGAACGGCGCACCCTGGTGGCAACGCTGTTCAACATGAAAGATGAAGTGGCTTTTGAGGGTCTTTGCAAGTTTATAGAGGCTTGAAATTTGGCACACACCTCCAAATGGATGAACGCTTTGTTGGCATGTGATCATTTTCATTGAATAGCGCGAAGTGGCTCCACAGCGCCCCCTACAAAATTTCAAAACCACAGCCCCTGCTCTGTGTTCTATGTATGATTCTGAAACCTGGTAAGCTTATAGGAGATATCAAGATGTACAAAAAAGTCTCTTGGTGCAATATCCCAAATCCAACAGGAAGTCAGCCATTTTAAAATTAATGTGCAATTTTGGCAACATTTTCCCCTCTTTCCAGGCACCGTTCTTTGACGAACTCCTCCAAGGGATTTCATCATATTGAACCAATCTCCAGTGTGTGGAATCTAAAGACCTTTGTGATGTTAAATTGCGAAGCTTTTTACGTTAAGTGAAACGGGGTGGTTATGGTGGCACTTAGAGTTTGAATCACTCGCCAAAAAGCAGTAATCTGCTGTCACTCAAAAACACAATGTCCAATCTCTCCCAAACGTCTCAGGTGTGATGAGACTCGAGCTCGGAAGTGATTGTTATGCCATTTGTACATAATGGTTAGAGCGCCACCTAGTGGAACGACTAACTAATCATGAATGAATGACTTGAAATGTTAGCTGGTGGTTAAATGCATGAATTCCATCAATGTGACATCAGATCAGAGGTGCTGGTTTTAGGTGTTGGGCTTGGCTCGACGCGCTGGGGGTGCGAGGGCCCTCGTAACGCTGCTTGCAGCTTTAATTATTATTATTATTCACCCCAAACAAGGGCCTTTTTGAGGGCCTAAACATGCTCAAAAACTCATGAAATTTTGCACACATGCCAGGTCTGGTGAAAAATTTTGTATTTTAATGGTTTTACATATGAGCACTGGGAAATGGCTCTACAGCGCCACCTATGCCTTGTTAAATGCAGCCCTACGACCACATCGTTTGAGCTACATGTATGAAATTTGGCACACATGTGTATCATGCCAAGACGAACAAAAAAGTCTGTGGGCCCATTGACGCAAACCCAACAGGAAGTCCGCCATTTGGAAGAGAAGGTGACATTTTGGCTCTGATTTTGCCATTTCCATGCCTCGAACTTTTGCGAACTCCTCCTTGGGATTTGGTCCTATAAACTTCAAATTTGGACAGTGCAAACTACACACCTGGGCCATGTTAAATTGCGGAGCTTTTGAGTTTTCACAATACTATGAGGCCGTGGCGCCATGGCGAATTTCGATGACTCGCCATGAAAATCTTATTGCCTCTCATTTTGTCACACATTTTCTGACCTTGACCAAAGAGCACACATATGATAAGGCTCCACCCCTGAACATATTTCAAGTGCCATATTTGACATAAGGGCCAGCGCCACCTAGTGGGAACAGGAAATGTCATGTTTTACACTTTGGGGTACAGTATAGTGATGGGTGACACCTGCAGCCTCAAATTTCTCCAGGAAAGCCTTAAGGAGTTGGTCTTGGGTTACAGTGAAAACTGTGACTTTTCGCAAAAGGGTGTGACCCCAGCGGCATGGCGAACTTTGATGTCTCGCCATGAAGAAACAAATTAGTATAACTCCATGAAATCCAGTCTGATTAGTACCAGACTTTACAGGCATGATGTCAGACCCGCCCTGAACAGATTGATGTGCCCATTGTCAGGAATATGAAGAGCGCCACCTAGTGGCAACAGGAAATGTCATGTCTTACACTTTGTTGTACTGATTTTCACAGGTTCATCGTGGCCACCTCAAAAGCGGTGAATATCACCATCAGTCCCTCGTGATGCTTCAGTGCAAAAATTGTGACTTTAAACTGAACGGCGCACCCTGGTGGCAACGCTGTTCAACATGAAAGATGAAGTGGCTTTTGAGGGTCTTGGCAAGTTTATAGAGGCTTGAAATTTGGCACACACCTCCAAATGGATGAAGGCTTTGTTGGCATGTGATCATTTTCATTGAATAGTGCGAAATTGCTCCACAGCGCCCCCTACAAAATTTCAAAACCACAGCCCCTGCTCTGTGTTCTATGTATGAATCTGAAACCTGGTAAGCTTATAGGAGATATCAAGATGTACAAAAAAGTCTCTTGGTGCAATATCCCAAATCCAACAGGAAGTCAGCTATTTTAAAATTAATGTGTAATTTTGGCGACATTTTCTCCTCTTTCCAGGCATTGTTCTTTGACGAACTCCTCCAAGGGATTTCATCATATTGAACCAATCTCCAGTGTGTGGAATCTAAAGACCTTTGTGATGTTAAATTGCGAAGCTTTTTACGTCCAGGGAAACAGGGTGGTTATGGCGGCACTTAGAGTTTGAATCACTCGCCAAAAAGCAGTAATCTGCTGTCACTCAAAATCAAAATGTCCAATCTCTTCCAAACGTCTCAGGTGTGATGAGACTCGAGCTCGGAAATGTTTGGTATGCCATTTGTACATAATGGTTAGAGCGCCACCTAGTGGAACGACTAACTAATCATGAATGAATGAGTTGAAATGTTAGCTGGTGGTTAAATGCATGAATTCCATCAATGTGACATCAGATCGGACGTGCTGGTTGTAGGTGTTGGGCGTGGCTCGACACGCCGGGGGTGCGAGGGCCCTCATAACGCTGCTTGCAGCTTTAATTATTATTATTATTATTATTATTATTATTATTATTAGGGCCCGAGCACTGACAGTGCGAAGGCCCTATTGTAATTGCTCTGTTTATTATTATTATTATTATTATTATTATTATTATTATTATTAGGGCCCGAGCACCGAGAGTGCGAAGGCCCTATTGTATCTGCTCCGTTTCTTATTATTAGGGCCCGAGCACTGATAGTGCGAAGGCCCTATTGTAATTGCTCTGTTTATTATTATTATTATTATTATTATTATTTCGGCAAATGAATTGGCCGTTTGAGGGCCTAAACATGCTCGAAAACTCATGAAATTTTGCACATGCGTCAGGTCTGGTGAAAATTTACGTATTTTAATGTTCTCAGACATGGCCAGGGAAAATTAGCTCAGTAGCGCCACCTAGAAAAATGAAAAAGGCGAGCCCCCGGTATGAGTATGGCCTACATGTTTGAAAGTCGGTACACTTATATAACGTTCAGAGTCGAACAAAAAAGTCTATTATGGCAATGTCCTAAACCCAACAGGAAGTCCGCCATTTGGAAGAGAAGGTGACATTTTGGCTCTAATTTTGCCATTTCCATGCCTCGAACTTTAACGAACTCCTCCTTGGGGTTTGATTTCATAACCTTCAAATTTGGACAGTGTCAACTACACCCTTGTGCCATGTTAAATTGCGGAGCTTTTGAGTTTTCACAATACTATGAGGCCGTGGCGCCATGGCGAATTTCGATGACTCGCCATGAAAATCTTATTGCCTCTCATTTTGTCATACATTTTCTGACCTTGACCAAAGTGAACACATATGATAAGGCTCCACCCCTGAACATATTTCAACTGCCATATTTGACCTCAAGGACAGCGCCACCTAGTGGGAACAGGAAATGTTATGTTTTACACTTTGGGGTACAGTATAGTGATGGGTGACATCTGCAGCCTCAAATTTCTCCAGAAAAGCCTTAAGGAGTTGGTCTTGGGTTACAGTGAAAACTGTGACTTTTCGCAAAAGGGTGTGACCCCAGCAGCATGGCGAACTTTGATGTCACGCCATGAAGAAACAAATTAGTATAACTCAATGAAATCCAGTCTGATCAGTACCAGACTTTACAGGCATGATGTCAGACCCGCCCTGAACAGATTGATGTGCCCATTGTCGGGAATACGGACAGCGCCACCTAGTGGGAACAGGAATTGTCATGGCTTTAATTTTGTTGTACTGATTTTCACAGGTTCATCGTGGCCACCTGAAAAGCGGTGAATATCACCATCAGTCCCTCGTGATGCTTCAGTGCAAAAATTGTGACTTTAAACTGAACGGCGCACCCTGGTGGCAACACGGTTCAACATGAAAGATGAAGTGGCTTTTGAGGGGCTTGCAAAGTTTATAGAGGCTTGGAATTTGGCACACACCTCCAAATGGATGAAGGCTTTGTTGTCATGTGATCATTTTCATTGAATAGGGCAAAATGGCTCTTCAGCGCCCCCTACAAAATTTCAAAACCACAGCCCCAGCTCTGTGTTTTATGTATGAGTCTGAATCCTGGTAAGCTTATAGGAGATATCAAGATGTACAAAAAAGTCTCTTGGAGCAATATCCCAAATCCAACAGGAAGTCAGCCATTTTAAAATTAATGTGTAATTTTGATGACATTTTCTCCCCTTTTCAGGCCTCATACTTTGACGAACTCCTCCAAGGGATTTCATCATATTGAAGCATTCTTCAGTGTGTAGAATCTAAAGACCTTTGTGATGTTAAATTGCGAAGCTTTTTCCGTTCAGGGAAACGGGGTGGTCATGGCGGCACGTAGAGTTTCAATCACTCGCAAAAAGCAGTAATCTGCTGTCACTAAAAAACACAATGTCCAATCTCTCCCAAAGGTCGCAGGTGTGATGAGACTCGAGCTTGGAAATGTTTGTTATGCTATTTGTCAATAATGGTTAGAGCGCCACCTAGTGGCATGACTATAATCCTGGTTGAATAAGATGAATTGTTAGCTGGTGGTTAAATGCATGAATTCCATCAATGTGACATGAGATCGGACGTGCTGGTTTTAGGTGTTGGGCGTGGCTCGACACGCCAGGGTGCGAGGGCCCTCATAACGCTGCTTGCAGCTTTAATTAGGGCCCGAGCACTGATAGTGCGAAGGCCCTATTGTAATTGCTCTGTTTATTATTATTATTATTATTATTATTATTATTATTATTTCGGCAAATGAATTGGCCGTTTGAGGGCCTAAACATGCTCGAAAACTCATGAAATTTTGCACACGCGTCAGGTCTGGTGAAAATTTACGTATTTTAATGTTCTCAGACATGGCCAGGGAAAATTAGCTCAGTAGCGCCACCTAGAAAAATGAAAAACGCGAGCCCCCGGTATGGGTATGGCCTACAAGTTTGAATCTCGGTACACCTATATAACGTTCAGAGTCGAACAAAAAAGTCTATTATGGCAATGTCCTAAACCCAACAGGAAGTCCGCCATTTTGCATTGAAGGTGACATTTTGGCTCTAATTTTGCCATTTCCATGCCTCGAACTTTAACGAACTCCTCCTTGGGATTTGGTCCTATAAGCTTCAAATTTGGACAGTGTCAACTACACCCTTGTGCCATGTTAAATTGCGGAGCTTTTGAGTTTTCACAATACTATGAGGCCGTGGCGCCATGGCGAATTTCGATGACTCGCCATGAAAATCTTATTGCCTCTCATTCTGTCATACATGTTCCGATCTGGACCAAAGAGCACACATATGATAAGGCTCCACCCCTGAACATATTTCAACTGCCATATTTGACATCAAGGACAGCGCCACCTAGTGGGAACAGGAAATGTCATGTTTTACACTTTGGGGTACAGTATAGTGATGGGTGACATCTGCAGCCTCAAATTTCTCCAGGAAAGCCTTAAGGAGTTGGTCTTGGGTTACAGTGAAAACTGTGAGTTTTCGCGAAAGGGTGTGACCCCAGCAGCATGGCGAACTTTGATGTCACGCCATGAAGAAACAAATTAGTATAACTCAATGAAATCCAGTCTGATCAGTACCAGACTTTACAGGCATGATGTCAGACCCGCCCTGAACAGATTGATGTGCCCATTGTCGGAAATACGGACAGCGCCACCTAGTGGCAACAGGAAATGTCATGGCTTTAATTTTGTTGTACTGATTTTCACAGGTTCATCTTGGCCACCTCAAAAGCGGTGAATATCACCGTCAGTCCTTCATGATGCTGCAGTGCGAATATTGTGACTTTATACTGAACGGCGCACCCTGGTGGCAACGCTGTTCACCATGAAAGATGAAGTGGCTTTTGAGGGGCTTGGAAAGTTTAAAAAGTCTTGAAATTTGGCGCACACCTCCAATGTGCAGAAGGCTTTGTTGTTATGTGATCATTTTCATTGAATAGCGCAAAATGGCTCCACAGCGCCCCCTACAAAATTTCAAAATCACAGCCCCTGCTCTGTGTTTTATATATGAGTCTGAAACCTGGTAAGCTTATAGGAGATATCAAGATGTACAAAAAAGTCTCTTGGAGCAATATCCCAAATCCAACAGGAAGTCAGCCATTTTAAAATTAATGTGCAATTTTGGCAACATTTTCCCCTCTTTTCAGGCATCGTTCTTTGACGAACTCCTCCAAGGGATTTCATCAGATTGCACTATTCTTCAGTGTGTGGAATCCAAAGACCTTTGTGTTGTTAAATTGCGAAGCTTTTTACGTTCAGGGAAACGGGGTGGTTATGGCGGCACGTAGACTCTCAATCACTCGCCAAAACGCAGTAATCGGCTGTTACTCAAAAACACAATATCCAATCTCTCCCAAAGGTCGCAGGCGTGATGAGACTCGAGCTCGGAAATGTTTGTTATGCCATTTGTACATAATGGTTAGAGTGCCACCTAGTGGAACGACTAGCTAATCATGAATGAATGAGTTGAAATGTTAGCTGGTGGTTAAATGCATGAATTCCATCAATGTGACATCGATCGGACGTGCTGGTTTTAGGTGTTGGGCGTGGCTCGACGCGCCGGGGGTGCGAGGGCCCTCATAACGCTGCTTGCAGCTTTAATTATTATTATTATTATTTCGGCAAATGAATTGGCCGTTTGAGGGCCTAAACATGCTCGAAAACTCATGAAATTTTGCACACGCGTCAGGTCTGGTGAAAATTTACGTATTTTAATGTTCCCAGACATGGCCAGGGAAAATTAGCTCAGTAGCGCCACCTAGAAAAATGAAAAACGCGAGCCCCCGATATGGGTATGACCTACATGTTTGAAAGTCGGTACACCTATATAACGTTCAGAGTCGAACAAAAAAGTCTATTATGGCAATGTCCTAAACCCAACAGGAAGTCCGCCATTTTGGATTGAAGGTGACATTTTGGCTCTGATTTTACCGTTTCCATGCCTCGAACTTTAACGAACTCCTCCTTGGGGTTTGATTTCATAACCTTCATATTTGGTCAGTGCCAACTACACCCTTGTGCCATGTTAAATTGCGGAGCTTTTGAGTTTTCACAATACCATGAGGCCGTGGCGCCACGGCGAATTTCGATGACTCGCCATGAAAATCTTATTGCCTCTCATTTTGTCATACATTTTCTGACCTTGACCAAAGTGAACACATATGATAAGGCTCCACCCCTGAACATATTTCAACTGCCATATTTGACATCAAGGACAGCGCCACCTAGTGGGAACAGGAAATGTCATGTTTTACACTTTGGGGTACAGTATAGTGATGGGTGACATCTGCAGCCTCAAATTTCTCCAGAAAAGCCTTAAGGAGTTGGTCTTGGGTTACAGTGAAAACTGTGAGTTTTCGCAAAAGGGTGTGACCCCAGCAGCATGGCGAACTTTGATGTCACGCCATGAAGAAACAAATTAGTATAACTCAATGAAATCCAGTCTGATCAGTACCAGACTTTACAGGCATGATGTCAGACCCGCCCTGAACAGATTGATGTGCCCATTGTCGGAAATACGGACAGCGCCACCTAGTGGCAACAGGAAATGTCATGGCTTTAATTTTGTTGTACTGATTTTCACAGGTTCATCGTGGCCACCTCAAAAGCGGTGAATATCAACATCAGTCCCTCGTGATGCTTCAGTGCAAAAATTGTGACTTTAAACTGAACGGCGCACCCTGGTGGCAACGCGGTTCACCATGAAAGATGAAGTGGCTTTTGAGGGGCTTGGAAAGTTTATAGAGGCTTGAAATTTGGCACACACCTCCAAATGGATGTAGGCTTTGTTGTTATGTGATCATTTTCATTGAATAGCGCGAAATTGCTCCACAGCGCCCCCTACAAAATTTCAAAAAGTCAGCCCCAGCTCTGTGTTTCATCTATGAGTCTGAAACCTGGTAAGCTTATGGAAAATATCAAGATGTACAAAAAAGTCTCCTGGAGCAATATCCCAAATCCAACAGGAAGTCAGCCATTTTAAAATTAATGTGTAATTTTGGCGACATTTTCCCCTCTTTTCAGGCTTCATACTTTGACGAACTCCTCCAAGGGATTTCATCATATTGAACCATTCTCCAGTGTGTGGAATCTAAAGACCTTTGTGATGTTAAATTGCGAAGCTTTTTACGTTCAAGGAAACGGGGTGGTTATGGCGGCACGTAGACTCTCAATCACTCGCCAAAACGCAATAATCTGCTGTTACTCAAAAACACAATGTCCAATCTCACCCAAAGGTCGCAGGCATAATGAGACTCGAGTTCGGAAGTGTTTGTTATGCCATTTGTACATAATGGTTAGAGTGCCACCTAGTGGAACGACTAGCTAATCATGAATGAATGAGTTGAAATGTTAGCTGGTGGTTAAATGCATGAATTTCATCAATGTGACATCAGATTGGAGGTGCTGGTTGTAGGTGTTGGGCGTGGCTCGACGCGCCGGGGGTGCGAGGGCCCTCATAACGCTGCTTGCAGCTTTAATTAGGGCCCGAGCACCGAGAGTGCGAAGGCCCTATTGTATCTGCTCCGTTTCTTATTAGGGCCCGAGCACTGACAGTGCGAAGGCCCTATTGTAATTGCTCTGTTTATTATTATTATTATTATTATTTCGGCAAATGAATCGGCCTTTTGAGGGCCTAAACATGCTCGAAAACTCTGGAAATTTTGCGCACGCGTCAGGTCTGGTGAAAATTTACGTATTTTAATGGTTTTACATATGAGCACTGGGAAATGGCTCTAGAGCGCCACCTATGCCTTGTTAAATGCAGCCCTACGACCACATCGTTTCAGCTACATGTATGAAATTTGGCACACATGTGTATCATGCCAAGACGAACAAAAAAGTCTGTGGGCCCATTGACGCAAACCCAACAGGAAGTCCGCCATTTTGGATTGAAGGTGACATTTTGGCTCTGATTTTACCGTTTCCATGCCTTGTACTTTAACGAACTCCTCCTTGGGATTTGGTCGTATAAGCTTCAAATTTGGACAGTGTCAACTACACCCTTGTGCCATGTTAAATTGCGGAGCTTTTGAGTTTTCACAATACTATGAGGCCGTGGCGCCATGGCGAATTTCGATGACTCGCCATGAAAATCTTATTGCCTCTCATTCTGTCATACATGTTCCAATCTGGACCAAAGAGCACACATATGATAAGGCTCCACCCCTGAACATATTTCAACTGCCATATTTGACCTCAAGGACAGCGCCACCTAGTGGGAACAGGAAATGTCATGTTTTACACTTTGGGGTACAGTATAGTGAAGGGTGACATCTGCAGCCTCAAATTTCTCCAGGAAAGCCTTAAGGAGTTGGTCTTGGGTAACAGTGAAAACTGTGAGTTTTCGCGAAAGGGTGTGACCCCAGCAGCATGGCGAACTTTGATGTCACGCCATGAAGAAACAAATTAGTATAACTCAATGAAATCCAGTCTGATCAGTACCAGACTTTACAGGCATGATGTCAGACCCGCCCTGAACAGATTGATGTGCCCATTGTCGGAAATACGGACAGCGCCACCTAGTGGCAACAGGAAATGTCATGGCTTTAATTTTGTTGTACTGATTTTCACAGGTTCATCTTGGCCACCTCAAAAGCGGTGAATATCACCATCAGTCCCTCGTGATGCTTCAGTGCAAAAATTGTGAGTTTAAACTGAACGGCGCACCCTGGTGGCAACGCTGTTCAACATGAAAGATGAAGTGGCTTTTGAGGGTCTTGGCAAGTTTATAGAGGCTTGAAATTTGGCACACACCTCCAAATGGATGAAGGCTTTGTTGGCATGTGATCATTTTCATTGAATAGCGCGAAATTGCTCCACAGCGCCCCCTACAAAATTTCAAAACCACAGCCCCTGCTCTGTGTTTTATGTATGAATCTGAAACCTGGTAGGCTTATAGGAGATATCAAGATGTACAAAAAAGTCTCTTGGAGCAATATCCCAAATCCAACAGGAAGTCAGCCATTTTAAAATTAATGTGTAATTTTGGCAACATTTTCCCCTCTTTTCAGGCTTCATACTTTGACGAACTCCTCCAAGGGATTTCATCATATTGAACCATTCTCCAGTGTGTGGAATCTAAAGACCTTTGTGATGTTAAATTGCGAAGCTTTTTACGTTCAAGGAAACGGGGTGGTCATGGCGGCACGTGGAGTTTCAATCACTCGCCAAAAAGCAGTAATATGCTGTCACTCAAAGACACAAAGTCCAATCTCTCCCAAAGGTCACAGGCGTGATGAGACTCGAGCTCGGAAATGTTTGTTATGCCCTTTGTCTATAATGGTTAGAGAGCCACCTAGTGGGACGACTATACTCATGGTTGAACCAAATGAAATGTTAACTGGTGGTTAAATGCATGAATTCCATCAATGTGACATCAGATCGGACATGCTGGTTTCAGGTGTTGGGCATGGCTCGACACGCCGGGGGTGCGAGGGCCCTCATAACGCTGCTTGCAGCTTTAATTATTATTATTATTCACCCCAAACAAGGGCCTTTTTGAGGGCCTAAACATGCTCAAAAACTCATGAAATTTTGCACACATGCCAGGTCTGGTGAAAAATTTTGTATTTTAATGGTTTTACATATGAGCACTGGGAAATGGCTCTACAGCGCCACCTATGCCTTGTTAAATGCAGCCCTACGACCACATCGTTTGAGCTACATGTATGAAATTTGGCACACATGTGTATCATGCCAAGACGAACAAAAAAGTCTGTGGGCCCATTGACGCAAACCCAACAGGAAGTCCGCCATTTGGAAGAGAAGGTGACATTTTGGCTCTGATTTTGCCATTTCCATGCCTCGAACTTTTGCGAACTCCTCCTTGGGATTTGGTCCTATAAGCTTCAAATTTGGACAGTGTCAACTACACACCTGGGCCATGTTAAATTGCGGAGCTTTTGAGTTTTCACAATACTATGAGGCCGTGGCGCCATGGCGAATTTCGATGACTCGCCATGAAAATCTTATTGCCTCTCATTTTGTCACACATTTTCTGACCTTGACCAAAGAGCACACATATGATAAGGCTCCACCCCTGAACATATTTCAAGTGCCATATTTGACATAAGGGCCAGCGCCACCTAGTGGGAACAGGAAATGTCATGTTTTACACTTTGGGGTACAGTATAGTGATGGGTGACACCTGCAGCCTCAAATTTCTCCAGGAAAGCCTTAAGGAGTTGGTCTTGGGTTACAGTGAAAACTGTGACTTTTCGCAAAAGGGTGTGACCCCAGCGGCATGGCGAACTTTGATGTCTCGCCATGAAGAAACAAATTAGTATAACTCCATGAAATCCAGTCTGATTAGTACCAGACTTTACAGGCATGATGTCAGACCCGCCCTGAACAGATTGATGTGCCCATTGTCAGGAATATGAAGAGCGCCACCTAGTGGCAACAGGAAATGTCATGTCTTACACTTTGTTGTACTGATTTTCACAGGTTCATCGTGGCCACCTCAAAAGCGGTGAATATCACCATCAGTCCCTCGTGATGCTTCAGTGCAAAAATTGTGAGTTTAAACTGAACGGCGCACCCTGGTGGCAACGCTGTTCAACATGAAAGATGAAGTGGCTTTTGAGGGTCTTGGCAAGTTTATAGAGGCTTGAAATTTGGCACACACCTCCAAATGGATGAAGGCTTTGTTGGCATGTGATCATTTTCATTGAATAGTGCGAAATTGCTCCACAGCGCCCCCTACAAAATTTCAAAACCACAGCCCCTGCTCTGTGTTCTATGTATGAATCTGAAACCTGGTAAGCTTATAGGAGATATCAAGATGTACAAAAAAGTCTCTTGGTGCAATATCCCAAATCCAACAGGAAGTCAGCTATTTTAAAATTAATGTGTAATTTTGGCGACATTTTCTCCTCTTTCCAGGCATTGTTCTTTGACGAACTCCTCCAAGGGATTTCATCATATTGAACCAATCTCCAGTGTGTGGAATCTAAAGACCTTTGTGATGTTAAATTGCGAAGCTTTTTACGTCCAGGGAAACAGGGTGGTTATGGCGGCACTTAGAGTTTCAATCACTCGCCAAAAAGCAGTAATCTGCTGTCACTCAAAAACACAATGTCCAATCTCTCCCAAACGTCTCAGGTGTGATGAGACTCGAGCTCGGAAATGTTTGGTATGCCATTTGTACATAATGGTTAGAGCGCCACCTAGTGGAACGACTAACTAATCATGAATGAATGAGTTGAAATGTTAGCTGGTGGTTAAATGCATGAATTCCATCAATGTGACATCAGATCGGACGTGCTGGTTTTAGGTGTTGGGCGTGGCTCGACACGCCGGGGGTGCGAGGGCCCTCATAACGCTGCTTGCAGCTTTAATTATTATTATTATTATTATTTCGGCAAATGAATTGGCCGTTTGAGGGCCTAAACATGCTCGAAAACTCATGAAATTTTGCACACGCGTCAGGTCTGGTGAAAATTTACGTATTTTAATGTTCTCAGACATGGCCAGGGAAAATTAGCTCAGTAGCGCCACCTAGAAAAATGAAAAACGCGAGCCCCCGGTATGGGTATGACCTACATGTTTGAAAGTCGGTACACCTATAAAATGTTCAGAGTCGAACAAAAAAGTCTATTATGGCAATGTCCTAAACCCAACAGGAAGTCCGCCATTTTGGATTGAAGGTGACATTTTGGCTCTGATTTTACCATTTCCATGCCTCGAACTTTAACGAACTCCTCCTTGGGATTTGGTCCTATAAACTTCAAATTTGGACAGTGTCAACTACACCCTTGTGCCATGTTAAATTGCGGAGCTTTTGAGTTTTCACAATACTATGAGGCCGTGGCGCCATGGCGAATTTCGATGACTCGCCATGAAAATCTTATTGCCTCTCATTTTGTCATACATTTTCTGACCTTGACCAAAGTGAACACATATGATAAGGCTCCACCCCTGAACATATTTCAACTGCCATATTTGACCTCAAGGACAGCGCCACCTAGTGGGAACAGGAAATGTTATGTTTTACACTTTGGGGTACAGTATAGTGATGGGTGACATCTGCAGCCTCAAATTTCTCCAGAAAAGCCTTAAGGAGTTGGTCTTGGGTTACAGTGAAAACTGTGACTTTTCGCAAAAGGGTGTGACCCCAGCAGCATGGCGAACTTTGATGTCACGCCATGAAGAAACAAATTAGTATAACTCAATGAAATCCAGTCTGATCAGTACCAGACTTTACAGGCATGATGTCAGACCCGCCCTGAACAGATTGATGTGCCCATTGTCGGAAATACGGACAGCGCCACCTAGTGGCAACAGGAAATGTCATGGCTTTAATTTTGTTGTACTGATTTTCACAGGTTCATCGTGGCCACCTCAAAAGCGGTGAATATCACCATCAGTCCCTCGTGATGCTTCAGTGCAAAAATTGTGACTTTAAACTGAACGGCGCACCCTGGTGGCAACGCGGTTCATCATGAAAGATGAAGTGGCTTTGAGGGGCTTGGAAAGTTTATAGAGGCTTTAAATTTAGCACACCCGTCCAAATGGACGAAGGCTTTGTTGTCATGTGATCATTTTCCTTGAATAGCGCAAAATGGCTCCACAGCGCCCCCTACAAAATTTCAAAACATCAGCCCCTGCTCTGTGTTTCATCTATGAGTCTGACACTTGGTAAGCTTGTGTAAGATATCAAGATGTACAAAAAAGTCTCTTGGAGCAATATCCCAAATCCAACAGGAAGTCAGCCATTTTAAAATTAATGTGTAATTTTGATGACATTTTCCCCCCTTTTCAGGCCTCATACTTTGACGAACTCCTCCAAGGGATTTCATCATATTGAAGCATTCTTCAGTGTGTAGAATCTAAAGACCTTTGTGATGTTAAATTGCGAAGCTTTTTCCGTTCAGGGAAACGGGGTGGTCATGGCGGCACGTAGAGTTTCAATCACTCGCAAAAAGCAGTAATCTGCTGTCACTAAAAAACACAATGTCCAATCTCTCCCAAAGGTCGCAGGTGTGATGAGACTCGAGCTTGGAAATGTTTGTTATGCTATTTGTCAATAATGGTTAGAGCGCCACCTAGTGGCATGACTATAATCCTGGTTGAATAAGATGAAATGTTAGCTGGTGATTAAAAGCATGAAATCCATCAATGTGACATCACATCGGACGTGCCGGTTTGAGGTGTTGGCAGTGGCTCGACGTGCCGGGGGTGCGAGGGCCCTCATAACGCTGCTTGCAGCTTTAATTATTATTATTAGGGCCCGAGCACTGACAGTGCGAAGGCCCTATTGTAATTGCTCTGTTTATTATTATTAGGGCCCGAGCACTGACAGTGCGAAGGCCCTATTGTAATTGCTCTGTTTATTATTATTATTATTATTATTATTTCGGCAAATGAATCGGCCTTTTGAGGACCTAAACATGCTCGAAAACTCATGAAATTTTGCACACGCGTCAGGTCTGGTGAAAATTTACGTATTTTAATGTTCTCAGACATGGCCAGGGAAAATTAGCTCAGTAGCGCCACCTAGAAAAATGAAAAACGCGAGCCCCCGGTATGGGTATCACCTACATGTTTGAAAGTCGGTACACCTATATAACGTTCAGAGTCGAACAAAAAAGTCTATTATGGCAATGTCCTAAACCCAACAGGAAGTCCGCCATTTTGGATTGAATGTGACATTTTGGCTCTGATTTTACCGTTTCCATGCCTCGAACTTTAACGAACTCCTCCTTGGGGTTTGATTTCATAACCTTCATATTTGGTCAGTGCCAACTACACCCTTATGCCATGTTAAATTGCGGAGCTTTTGAGTTTTCACAATACCATGAGGCCGTGGCGCCACGGCGAATTTCGATGACTCGCCATGAAAATCTTATTGCCTCTCATTTTGTCATAGATTTTCTGACCTTGACCAAAGTGAACACATATGATAAGGCTCCACCCCTGAACATATTACAACTGCCATATTTTACATCAGGGACAGCGCCACCTAGTGGGAACAGGAAATGTCATGTTTTACACTTTGGGGTACAGGATAGTGATGGGTGACATCTGCAGCCTCAAATTTCTCCAGGAAAGCCTTAAGGAGTTGGTCTTGGGGTACAGTGAAAACTGTGGCTTTTCACAAAAGGGTGTGACCTCAGCAGCATGGCGAACTTTGATATCTCGCCATGAAGAAACAAATTAGTATAACTCCATGAAATCCAGTCTGATTAGTACCAGACTTTACAGGCATGATGTCACACCCGCCCTGAACAGATTGATGTGCCCATTGTCAGGAATATGAAGAGCGCCACCTAGTGGGAACAGGAAATGTCATGTCTTACACTTTGTTGTACTGATTTTCACAGGTTCATAGTGGCCACCTCAAAAGCGGTGAATATCACCATCAGTCCTTGATGATGCTTTAGTGCAAAAATTGTGACTTTAAACTGAACGGCGCACCCTGGTGGCAACGCTGTTCACCATGAAAAATGAAGTGTCTTTTGAGGGGCTTGGAAAGTTTATAGAGGCTTGAAATTTGGCACACACCTCCAATGTGATGAAGGCTTTGTTGTCATGTGATCATTTTCATTGAATAGCGCAAAATGGCTCCACAGCGCCCCCTACAAAATTTCAAAACATCAGCCCCAGCTCTGTGTTTTATGTATGAGTCTGAAACCTGGGAAGCTTATAGGAGATATCAAGATGTACAAAAAAGTCTCTTGGAGCAATATCCCAAATCCAACAGGAAGTCAGCCATTTTAAAATTAATGTGTAATTTTTGTGACATTTTCCCCTCTTTCCAGGCACCGTTCTTTGACGAACTCCTCCAAGGGATTTCATCATATTGAACCAATCTCCAGTGTGTGGAATCTAAAGACCTTTGTGATGTTAAATTGCGAAGGTTTTTACGTTCAGGGAAACGGGGTGGTCATGGCGGCATGTGGAGTTTCAGTCACTCGCCAAAAAGCAGTAATCTGCTGTCACTCAAAATCAAAATGTCCAATATGTCCCAAAGGTCGCAGGCGTGATGAGACTCGAGCTCGGAAATGTTTGTTATGCCATTTGTCAGTAATGGTTAGAGCGCCACCTAGTGGGACGACTATAATCATGATTGAATGAGATGAAATGTTAGCTGGTGGTTGAATGCATGAATGTCATTAATGTGACATCAGATCGGAGGTGCTGGTTGTAGGTGTTGGGCGTAGCTCGACGCGATGGGGTGCGAGGGCCCTCATAACGCTGCTTGCAGCTTTAATTATTATTATTATTATTATTATTATTTCGGCAAATGAATTGGCCGTTTGAGGGCCTAAACATGCTCGAAAACTCATGAAATTTTGCACACGCGTCAGGTCTGGTGAAAATTTACGTATTTTAATGTTCTCAGACATGGCCAGGGAAAATTAGCTCAGTAGCGCCACCTAGAAAAATGAAAAACGCGAGCCCCCGGTATGGGTATGACCTACATGTTTGAAAGTCGGTACACCTATATAACGTTGAGAGTCGAACAAAAAAGTCTATTATGGCAATGTCCTAAACCCAACAGGAAGTCCGCCATTTTGGATTGAAGGTGACATTTTGGCTCTAATTTTGCCATTTCCATGCCTTGTACTTTAACGAACTCCTCCTTGGGATTTGGTCCTATAAACTTCAAATTTGGACAGTGTCAACTATACCCTTGTGCCATGTTAAATTGCGGAGCTTTTGAGTTTTCACAATACTATGAGGCCGTGGCGCCATGGCGAATTTCGATGACTCGCCATGAAAATCTTATTGCCTCTCATTTTGTCATACATGTTCCGATCTGGACCAAAGAGCACACATATGATAAGGCTCCACCCCTGAACATATTTCAACTGCCATATTTGACATCAAGGACAGCGCCACCTAGTGGGAACAGGAAATGTCATGTTTTACACTTTGGGGTACAGTATAGTGATGGGTGACATCTGCAGCCTCAAATTTCTCCAGGAAAGCCTTAAGGAGTTGGTCTTGGGTTACAGTGAAAACTGTGAGTTTTCGCGAAAGGGTGTGACCCCAGCAGCATGGCGAACTTTGATGTCACGCCATGAAGAAACAAATTAGTATAACTCAATGAAATCCAGTCTGATCAGTACCAGACTTTACAGGCATGATGTCAGACCCGCCCTGAACAGATTGATGTGCCCATTGTCGGAAATACGGACAGCGCCACCTAGTGGCAACAGGAAATGTCATGGCTTTAATTTTGTTGTACTGATTTTCACAGGTTCATCGTGGCCACCTCAAAAGCGGTGAATATCCCCATCAGTCCCTCGTGATGCTTCAGTGCAAAAATTGTGACTTTAAACTGAACGGCGCACCCTGGTGGCAATGCGGTTCATCATGAAAGATGAAGTGGCTTTTGAGGGGCTTGGAAAGTTTATAGAGGCTTGAAATTTGGCACACACCTCCAAATGGATGAAGGCTTTGTTGTCATGTGATCATTTTCATTGAATAGCGCGAAATGGCTCCACAGCGCCCCCTACGAAATTTCAAAACCACAGCCCCAGCTCTGTGTTTCATCTATGAGTCTGAAACCTGGTAAGCTTATAGGAGATATCAAGATGTACAAAAAAGTCTCTTGGAGCAATATCCCAAATCCAACAGGAAGTCAGCCATTTTAAAATTAATGTGCAATTTTGGCAACATTTTCCCCTCTTTTCAGGCATCGTTCTTTGACGAACTCCTCCAAGGGATTTCATCAGATTGCACTATTCTTCAGTGTGTGGAATCCAAAGACCTTTGTGTTGTTAAATTGCGAAGCTTTTTACGTTCAGGGAAACGGGGTGGTTATGGCGGCACGTAGACTCTCAATCACTCGCCAAAACGCAGTAATCTGCTGTTACTCAAAAACACAATGTCCAATCTTACCCAAACGTCGCAGGCATAATGAGACTCGAGTTCGGAAATGTTTGTTATGCCATTTGTACATAATGGTTAGAGTGCCACCTAGTGGAACGACTAGCTAATCATGAATGAATGAGTTGAAATGTTAGCTGGTGGTTAAATGCATGAATTCCATCAATGTGACATCAGATTGGACGTGCTGGTTTTAGGTGTTGGCAGTGGCTCGACGTGCCGGGGGTGCGAGGGCCCTCATAACGCTGCTTGCAGCTTTAATTATTATTATTTCGGCAAATGAATTGGCCGTTTGAGGGCCTAAACATGCTCGAAAACTCATGAAATTTTGCACACGCGTCAGGTCTGGTGAAAATTTACGTATTTTAATGTTCTCAGACATGGCCAGGGAAAATTAGCTCAGTAGCGCCACCTAGAAAAATGAAAAACGCGAGCCCCCGGTATGGGTATGACCTACATGTTTGAAAGTCGGTACACCTATATAATGTTCAGAGTCGAACAAAAAAGTCTATTATGGCAATGTCCTAAACCCAACAGGAAGTCCGCCATTTTGGATTGAAGGTGACATTTTGGCTCTGATTTTACCATTTCCATGCCTCGAACTTTGACGAACTCCTCCTTGGGGTTTGATTTCATAACCTTCATATTTGGTCAGTGCCAACTACACCCTTGTGCCATGTTAAATTGCGGAGCTTTTGAGTTTTCACAATACTATGAGGCCGTGGCGCCATGGCGAATTTCGATGACTCGCCATGAAAATCTTATTGCCTCTCATTTTGTCATACATGTTCTGATCTGGACCAAAGAGCACACATATGATAAGGCTCCACCCCTGAACATATTTCAACTGCCATATTTGACATCAAGGACAGCGCCACCTAGTGGGAACAGGAAATGTCATGTTTTACACTTTGGGGTACAGTATAGTGATGGGTGACACCTGCAGCCTCAAATTTCTCCAGGAAAGCCTTAAGGAGTTGGTCTTGGGTTACAGTGAAAACTGTGACTTTTCGCAAAAGGGTGTGACCCCAGCAGCATGGCGAACTTTGATGTCACGCCATGAATAAACAAATTAGTATAACTCAATGAAATCCAGTCTGATCAGTACCAGACTTTACAGGCATGATGGCAGACCCGCCCTGAACAGATTGATGTGCCCATTGTCGGAAATACGGACAGCGCCACCTAATGGCAACAGGAAATGTCATGGCTTTAATTTTGTTGTACTGATTTTCACAGGTTCATCGTGGCCACCTCAAAAGCGGTGAATATCACCATCAGTCCCTCGTGATGCTTCAGTGCAAAAATTGTGACTTTAAACTGAACGCCGCACCCTGGTGGCAACGCGGTTCACCATGAAAGATGAAGTGGCTTTTGAGGGGCTTGGAAAGTTTATAGAGGCTTGAAATTTGGCACACACCTCCAAATGGATGAAGGCATTGTTGTTATGTAACCATTTTCCTTGAATAGCGCAAAATGGCTCCACAGCGCCCCCTACAATATTTCAAAACATCAGCCCCTGCTCTGTGTTTCATCTATGAGTCTGACACTTGGTAAGCTTGTGTAAGATATCAAGATGTACAAAAAAGTCTCTTGGAGCAATATCCCAAATCCAACAGGAAGTCAGCCATTTTAAAATTAATGTGTAATTTTGATGACATTTTCCCCCCTTTTCAGGCCTCATACTTTGACGAACTCCTCCAAGGGATTTCATCATATTGAAGCATTCTTCAGTGTGTAGAATCTAAAGACCTTTGTGATGTTAAATTGCGAAGCTTTTTCCGTTCAGGGAAACGGGGTGGTCATGGCGGCACGTAGAGTTTCAATCACTCGCAAAAAGCAGTAATCTGCTGTCACTAAAAAACACAATGTCCAATCTCTCCCAAAGGTCGCAGGTGTGATGAGACTCGAGCTTGGAAATGTTTGTTATGCTATTTGTCAATAATGGTTAGAGCGCCACCTAGTGGCATGACTATAATCCTGGTTGAATAAGATGAAATGTTAGCTGGTGATTAAAAGCATGAAATCCATCAATGTGACATCACATCGGACGTGCCGGTTTGAGGTGTTGGCAGTGGCTCGACGTGCCGGGGGTGCGAGGGCCCTCATAACGCTGCTTGCAGCTTTAATTAGGGCCCGAGCACTGACAGTGCGAAGGCCCTATTGTAATTGCTCTGTTTATTATTAGGGCCCGAGCACTGACAGTGCGAAGGCCCTATTGTAATTGCTCTGTTTATTATTATTAGGGCCCGAGCACTGACAGTGCGAAGGCCCTATTGTAATTGCTCTGTTTATTATTATTAGGGCCCGAGCACTGATAGTGCGAAGGCCCTATTGTAATTGCTCTGTTTATTATTATTATTATTATTATTATTATTATTATTATTATTTCGGCAAATGAATTGGCCGTTTGAGGGCCTAAACATGCTCGAAAACTCATGAAATTTTGCACACGCGTCAGGTCTGGTGAAAATTTACGTATTTTAATGTTCTCAGACATGGCCAGGGAAAATTAGCTCAGTAGCGCCACCTAGAAAAATGAAAAACGCGAGCCCCCGGTATGGGTATGGCCTACAAGTTTGAATCTCGGTACACCTATATAACGTTCAGAGTCGAACAAAAAAGTCTATTATGGCAATGTCCTAAACCCAACAGGAAGTCCGCCATTTTGCATTGAAGGTGACATTTTGGCTCTAATTTTGCCATTTCCATGCCTCGAACTTTAACGAACTCCTCCTTGGGATTTGGTCCTATAAGCTTCAAATTTGGACAGTGTCAACTACACCCTTGTGCCATGTTAAATTGCGGAGCTTTTGAGTTTTCACAATACTATGAGGCCGTGGCGCCATGGCGAATTTCGATGACTCGCCATGAAAATCTTATTGCCTCTCATTCTGTCATACATGTTCCGATCTGGACCAAAGAGCACACATATGATAAGGCTCCACCCCTGAACATATTTCAACTGCCATATTTGACATCAAGGACAGCGCCACCTAGTGGGAACAGGAAATGTCATGTTTTACACTTTGGGGTACAGTATAGTGATGGGTGACATCTGCAGCCTCAAATTTCTCCAGGAAAGCCTTAAGGAGTTGGTCTTGGGTTACAGTGAAAACTGTGACTTTTCGCGAAAGGGTGTGACCCCAGCAGCATGGCGAACTTTGATGTCACGCCATGAAGAAACAAATTAGTATAACTCAATGAAATCCAGTCTGATCAGTACCAGACTTTACAGGCATGATGTCAGACCCGCCCTGAACAGATTGATGTGCCCATTGTCGGAAATACGGACAGCGCCACCTAGTGGCAACAGGAAATGTCATGGCTTTAATTTTGTTGTACTGATTTTCACAGGTTCATCTTGGCCACCTCAAAAGCGGTGAATATCACCATCAGTCCCTCGTGATGCTTCAGTGCAAAAATTGTGAGTTTAAACTGAACGGCGCACCCTGGTGGCAACGCTGTTCAACATGAAAGATGAAGTGGCTTTTGAGGGTCTTGGCAAGTTTATAGAGGCTTGAAATTTGGCACACACCTCCAAATGGATGAAGGCTTTGTTGGCATGTGATCATTTTCATTAAATAGCGCGAAATTGCTCCACAGCGCCCCCTACAAAATTTCAAAACCACAGCCCCTGCTCTGTGTTCTATGTATGATTCTGAAACCTGGTAAGCTTATAGGAGATATCAAGATGTACAAAAAAGTCTCTTGGAGCAATATCCCAAATCCAACAGGAAGTCAGCCATTTTAAAATTAATGTGTAATTTTGGCAACATTTTCCCCTCTTTCCAGGCACCGTTCTTTGACGAACTCCTCCAAGGGATTTCATCATATTGAACCAATCTCCAGTGTGTGGAATCTAAAGACCTTTGTGATGTTAAATTGCGAAGCTTTTTACGTTCAGTGAAACGGGGTGGTTATGGTGGCACTTAGAGTTTGAATCAATCGCCAAAAAGCAGTAATCTGCTGTCACTCAAAAACACAATGTCCAATCTCTCCCAAAGCTCATAGGCGTGATGAGACTCGAGCTCGGAAATGTTTGTTATGCCATTTGTACATAATGGTTAGAGCGCCACCTAGTGGGACGACTATAATGATGACTGAATGAGATGAAATGTTAACTGGTGGTTAAATGCATGAATTCCATCAATGTGACATCAGATCGGACGTGCTGGTTTCAGGTGTTGGGCGTGGCTCGACACGCCGGGGGTGCGAGGGCCCTCATAACGCTGCTTGCAGCTTTAATTATTATTATTATTATTATTATTTCGGCAAATGAATTGGCCGTTTGAGGGCCTAAACATGCTCGAAAACTCATGAAATTTTGCACACGCGTCAGGTCTGGTGAAAATTTACGTATTTTAATGTTCTCAGACATGGCCAGGGAAAATTAGCTCAGTAGCGCCACCTAGAAAAATGAAAAACGCGAGCCCCCGGTATGGGTATGACCTAAATGTTTGAAAGTCGGTACACCTATATAACTTTCAGAGTCGAACAAAAAAGTCTATTATGGCAATGTCCTAAACCCAACAGGAAGTCCGCCATTTTGGATTGAAGGTGACATTTTGGCTCTGATTTTACCGTTTCCATGCCTCGAACTTTAACGAACTCCTCCTTGGGATTTGGTCCTATAAGCTTCAAATTTGGACAGTGTCAACTACACCCTTGTGCCATGTTAAATTGCGGAGCTTTTGAGTTTTCACAATACTATGAGGCCGTGGCGCCATGGCGAATTTCGATGACTCGCCATGAAAATCTTATTGCCTCTCATTTTGTCATACATTTTCTGACCTTGACCAAAGAGCACACATATGATAAGGCTCCACCCCTGAACATATTTCAACTGCCATATTTGACATAAGGGACAGCGCCACCTAGTGGGAACAGGAAATGTCATGTTTTACACTTTGGGGTACAGTATAGTGATGGGTGACATCTGCAGCCTCAAATTTCTCCAGAAAAGCCTTAAGCAGTTGGTCTTGGGTTACAGTGAAAACTGTGACTTTTCGCAAAAGGGTGTGACCCCAGCGGCGTGGCGAACTTTAATGTCACGCCATGAAGAAACAAATTAGTATAACTCAATGAAATCCAGTCTGATCAGTACCAGACTTTACAGGCATGATGTCAGACCCGCCCTGAACAGATTGATGTGCCCATTGTCGGAAATACAGATAGCGCCACCTAGTGGCAACAGGAAATGTCATGGCTTTAATTTTGTTGTACTGATTTTCACAGATTCATCTTGGCCACCTCAAAAGCGGTGAATATCACCATCAGTCCCTCGTGATGCTTCAGTGCAAAAATTGTGACTTTAAACTGAACGGCGCACCCTGGTGGCAACGCGGTTCACCATGAAAGATGAAGTGGCTTTTGAGGGGCTTGGAAAGTTTATAGAGGCTTGAAATTTGGCACACACCTCCAAATGGATGTAGGCTTTGTTGTCATGTGATCATTTTCATTGAATAGCGCGAAATTGCTCCACAGCGCCCCCTACAAAATTTCAAAACATCAGCCCCAGCTCTGTGTTTCATCTATGAGTCTGAAACCTGGTAAGCTTATGGAAAATATCAAGATGTACAAAAAAGTCTCTTGGAGCAATATCCCAAATCCAACAGGAAGTCAGCCATTTTAAAATTAATGTGTAATTTTGGCGACATTTTCCCCTCTTTTCAGGCTTCATACTTTGACGAACTCCTCCAAGGGATTTCATCATATTGAACCATTCTCCAGTGTGTGGAATCTAAAGACCTTTGTGATGTTAAATTGCGAAGCTTTTTACGTCCAGGGAAACGGGGTGGTTATGGTGGCACTTAGAGTTTGAATCACTCGCCAAAAAGCAGTAATCTGCTGTCACTCAAAAACACAATGTCCAATCTCTCCCAAACGTCTCAGGTGTGATGAGACTCGAGCTTGGAAGTGTTTGTTATGCCATTTGTACATAATGGTTAGAGCGCCACCTAGTGGAACGACTAACTAATCATGAATGAATGAGTTGAATTGTTAGCTGGTGGTTAAATGCATGAATTCCATCAATGTGACATCACATCGGACGTGCTGGTTTTAGGTGTTGGGCGTGGCTCGACACGCCGGGGTGCGAGGGCCCTCATAACGCTGCTTGCAGCTTTAATTATTATTATTATTATTATTATTTCGGCAAATGAATTGGCCGTTTGAGGGCCTAAACATGCTCGAAAACTCATGAAATTTTGCACACGCGTCAGGTCTGGTGAAAATTTACGTATTTTAATGTTCTCAGACATGGCCAGGGAAAATTAGCTCAGTAGCGCCACCTAGAAAAATGAAAAACGCGAGCCCCCGGTATGGGTATGACCTACATGTTTGAAAGTCGGTACACCTATATAATGTTCAGAGTCGAACAAAAAAGTCTATTATGGCAATGTCCTAAACCCAACAGGAAGTCCGCCATTTTGGATTGAAGGTGACATTTTGGCTCTGATTTTACCATTTCCATGCCTCGAACTTTGACGAACTCCTCCTTGGGGTTTGATTTCATAACCTTCATATTTGGTCAGTGCCAACTACACCCTTATGCCATGTTAAATTGCGGAGCTTTTGAGTTTTCACAATACCATGAGGCCGTGGCGCCATGGCGAATTTCGATGACTCGCCATGAAAATCTTATTGCCTCTCATTCTGTCATAGATTTTCTGACCTTGACCAAAGTGAACACATATGATAAGGCTCCATCCCTGAACATATTTCAACTGCCATATTTTACATCAGGGACAGCGCCACCTAGTGGGAACAGGAAATGTCATGTTTTACACTTTGGGGTACAGTATTGTGATGGGTGACATCTGCAGCCTCAAATTTCTCCAGGAAAGCCTTAAGGAGTTGGTCTTGGGTTACAGTGAAAACTGTGACTTTTCGCAAAAGGGTGTGACACCAGCGGCATGGCGAACTTTGATGTCACGCCATGAAGAAACAAATTAGTATAACTCAATGAAATCCAGTCTGATCAGTACCAGACTTTACAGGCATGATGTCAGACCCGCCCTGAACAGATTGATGTGCCCATTGTCGGGAATACGTACAGCGCCACCTAGTGGGAACAGGAAATGTCACGTCTTACACTTTGTTGTACTGATTTTCACAGGTTCATCGTGGCCACCTCAAAAGCGGTGAATATCAACATCAGTCCCTCGTGATGCTTCAGTGCAAAAATTGTGACTTTAAACTGAACGGCGCACCCTGGTGGCAACGCGGTTCACCATGAAAGATGAAGTGGCTTTTGAGGGGCTTGGAAAGTTTATAGAGGCTTGAAATTTGGCACACACCTCCAAATGGGTGTAGGCTTTGTTGTCATGTGATCATTTTCATTGAATAGCGCGAAATTGCTCCACAGCGCCCCCTACAAAATTTCAAAAAGTCAGCCCCAGCTCTGTGTTTCATCTATGAGTCTGAAACCTGGTAAGCTTATGGACAATATCAAGATGTACAAAAAAGTCTCTTGGAGCAATATCCCAAATCCAACAGGAAGTCAGCCATTTTAAAATTAATGTGTAATTTTGGCGACATTTTCCCCTCTTTTCAGGCTTCATACTTTGACGAACTCCTCCAAGGGATTTCATCATATTGAACCATTCTCCAGTGTGTGGAATCTAAAGACCTTTGTGATGTTAAATTGCGAAGCTTTTTACGTTCAAGGAAACGGGGTGGTCATGGCGGAACGTGGAGTTTCAATCACTCGCCAAAAAGCAGTAATATGCTGTCACTCAAAGACACAAAGTCCAATCTCTCCCAAAGGTCGCAGGCGTGATGAGACTCGAGCTCGGAAATGTTTGTTATGCCCTTTGTCTATAATGGTTAGAGCGCCACCTAGTGGGACGACTATACTCATGGTTGAACCAAATGAAATGTTAACTGGTGGTTAAATGCATGAATTCCATCAATGTGACATCAGATCGGACGTGCTGGTTTCAGGTGTTGGGCATGGCTCGACACGCCGGGGGTGCGAGGGCCCTCATAACGCTGCTTGCAGCTTTAATTATTAGGGCCCGAGCACTGACTGTGCGAAGGCCCTATTGTATCTGCTCTGTTTCTTATTAGGGCCCGAGCACTGACAGTGCGAAGGCCCTATTGTAATTGCTCTGTTTATTATTATTATTATTATTATTATTATTATTTCGGCAAATGAATTGGCCGTTTGAGGGCCTAAACATGCTCGAAAACTCATGAAATTTTGCACACGCGTCAGGTCTGGTGAAAATTTACGTATTTTAATGTTCCCAGACATGGCCAGGGAAAATTAGCTCAGTAGCGCCACCTAGAATAATGAAAAACGCGAGCCCCCGGTATGGGTATGACCTACACGTTTGAAAGTCGGTACACCTATATAACGTTCAGAGTCGAACAAAAAAGTCTATTATGGCAATGTCCTAAACCCAACAGGAAGTCCGCCATTTTGGATTGAAGGTGACATTTTGGCTCTGATTTTACCGTTTCCATGCCTCGAACTTTAACGAACTCCTCCTTGGGGTTTGATTTCATAACCTTCATATTTGGTCAGTGCCAACTACACCCTTGTGCCATGTTAAATTGCGGAGCTTTTGAGTTTTCACAATACCATGAGGCCGTGGCGCCACGGCGAATTTCGATGACTCGCCATGAAAATCTTATTGCCTCTCATTTTGTCATACATTTTCTGACCTTGACCAAAGTGAACACATATGATAAGGCTCCACCCCTGAACATATTTCAACTGCCATATTTGACATCAAGGACAGCGCCACCTAGTGGGAACAGGAAATGTCATGTTTTACACTTTGGGGTACAGTATAGTGATGGGTGACATCTGCAGCCTCAAATTTCTCCAGGAAAGCCTTAAGGAGTTGGTCTTGGGGTACAGTGAAAACTGTGGCTTTTCACGAAAGGGTGTGACCTCAGCAGCATGGCGAACTTTGATATCTTGCCATGAAGAAACAAATTAGTATAACTCCATGAAATCCAGTCTGATTAGTACCAGACTTTACAGGCATGATGTCACACCCGCCCTGAACAGATTGATGTGCCCATTGTCAGGAATATGAAGAGCGCCACCTAGTGGGAACAGGAAATGTCATGTCTTACACTTTGTTGTACTGATTTTCACAGGTTCATAGTGGCCACCTCAAAAGCGGTGAATATCACCATCAGTCCTTGATGATGCTTTAGTGCAAAAATTGTGACTTTAAACTGAACGGCGCACCCTGGTGGCAACGCTGTTCACCGTGAAAAATGAAGTGGCTTTTGAGGGGCTTGGAAAGTTTATAGAGGCTTGAAATTTGGCGCACACCTCCATTGTGCTTAAGGCTTTGTTGTTATGTGATCATTTTCATTGAATAGCGCAAAATGGCTCCACAGCGCCCCCTACAAAATTTCAAAACATCAGCCCCAGCTCTGTGTTTTATGTATGAGTCTGAAACCTGGTAAGCTTATAGGAGATATCAAGATGTACAAAAAAGTCTCTTGGAGCAATATCCCAAATCTAACAGGAAGTCAGCCATTTTAAAATTAATGTGTAATTTTTGTGACATTTTCCCCTCTTTCCAGGCACCGTTCTTTGACGAACTCCTCCAAGGGATTTCATCATATTGAACCAATCTCCAGTGTGTGGAATCTAAAGACCTTTGTGATGTTAAATTGCGAAGCTTTTTACGTCCAGGGAAACGGGGTGGTTATGGCGGCACTTAGAGTTTCAATCACTCGCCAAAAAGCAGTAATCTGCTGTCACTCAAAAACACAATGTCCAATCTCTCCCAAACGTCTCAGGTGTGATGAGACTCGAGCTCGGAAATGTTTGTTATGCCATTTGTACATAATGGTTAGAGCGCCACCTAGTGGAACGACTAACTAATCATGAATGAATGAGTTGAAATGTTAGCTGGTGGTTAAATGCATGAATTCCATCAATGTGACATCAGATCGGACGTGCTGGTTTTAGGTGTTGGGCGTGGCTCGACGCGCCGGGGGTGCGAGGGCCCTCATAACGCTGCTTGCAGCTTTAATTATTATTATTATTATTCAGGCAAAACAAGGGCCTTTTTGAGGGCCTAAACATGCTCAAAAACTCATGAAATTTTGCACACATGCCAGGTCTGGTGAAAAATTTTGTATTTTAATGGTTTTACATATGAGCACTGGGAAATGGCTCTACAGCGCCACCTATGCCTTGTTAAATGCAGCCCTACGACCACATGGTTTGAGCTACATGTATGAAATTTGGCACACATGTGTATCATGCCAAGACGAACAAAAAAGTCTGGGGGCCCATTGACGCAAACCCAACAGGAAGTCCGCCATTTGGAAGAGAAGGTGACATTTTGGCTCTAATTTTGCCATTTCCATGCCTCGAACTTTTTCGAACTCCTCCTTGGGATTTGGGCGTATAAACTTCAAATTTGGACAGTGTCAACTACACCCTTGTGCCATGTTAAATTGCGGAGCTTTTGAGTTTTCACAATACTATGAGGCCGTGGCGCCATGGCGAATTTCGATGACTCGCCATGAAAATCTTATTGCCTCTCATTTTGTCATACATTTTCTGACCTTGACCAAAGTGAACACATATGATAAGGCTCCACCCCTGAACATATTTCAACTGCCATATTTGACACCAGGGACAGCGCCACCTAGTGGGAACAGGAAATGTCATGTTTTACACTTTGGGGTACAGTATTGTGATGGGTGACATCTGCAGCCTCAAATTTCTCCAGGAAAGCCTTAAGGAGTTGGTCTTGGGTTACAGTGAAAACTGTGACTTTTCACGAAAGGGTGTGACCCCAGCAGCATGGCGAACTTTGATGTCACGCCATGAAGAAACAAATTAGTATAACTCAATGAAATCCAGTCTGATCAGTACCAGACTTTACAGGCATGATGTCAGACCCGCCCTGAACAGATTGATATGCCCATTGTCGGAAATACGGACAGCGCCACCTAGTGGCAACAGGAAATGTCATGGCTTTAACTTTGTTGTACTGATTTTCACAGGTTCATCGTGGCCACCTCAAAAGCGGTGAATATCACCATCAGTCCTTGATGATGCTTTAGTGCAAAAATTGTGACTTTAAACTGAACGGCGCACCCTGGTGGCAACGCTGTTCACCATGAAAAATGAAGTGGCTTTTGAGGGACTTGGAAAGTTTATAGAGGCTTGAAATTTGGCGCACACCTCCATTGTGATGAATGCTTTGTTGTTATGTGATCATTTTCATTGAATTGCGCAAAATGGCTCCACAGCGCCCCCTACAAAATTTCAAAACATCAGCCCCAGCTCTGTGTTTTATGTATGAGTCTGAAACCTGGTAAGCTTATAGGAGATATCAAGATGTACAAAAAAGTCTCTTGGAGCAATATCCCAAATCCAACAGGAAGTCAGCCATTTTAAAATTAATGTGTAATTTTTGTGACATTTTCCCCTCTTTCCAGCCACCGTTCTTTGACGAACTCCTCCAAGGGATTTCATCATATTGAACCAATCTCCAGTGTGTGGAATCTAAAGACCTTTGTGATGTTAATTTGCGAAGCTTTTTACGTTCAGGGAAACGGGGTGGTCATGGCGGCATGTGGAGTTTCAGTCACTCGCCAAAAAGCAGTAATCTGCTGTCACTCAAAATCAAAATGTCCAATATGTCCCAAAGGTCGCAGGCGTGATGAGACTCGAGCTCGGAAATGTTTGTTATGCCATTTGTCAGTAATGGTTAGAGCGCCACCTAGTGGGACGACTATAATCATGATTGAATGAGATGAAATGTTAGCTGGTGGTTGAATGCATGAATGTCATTAATGTGACATCAGATCGGAGGTGCTGGTTGTAGGTGTTGGGCGTAGCTCGACGCGATGGGGTGCGAGGGCCCTCATAACGCTGCTTGCAGCTTTAATTAGGGCCCGAGCACTGACAGTGCGAAGGCCCTATTGTAATTGCTCTGTTTATTATTATTATTATTATTATTATTTCGGCAAATGAATTGGCCGTTTGAGGGCCTAAACATGCTCAAAAACTCATGAAATTTTGCACACGCGTCAGGTCTGGTGAAAATTTACGTATTTTAATGTTCTCAGACATGGCCAGGGAAAATTAGCTCAGTAGCGCCACCTAGAAAAATGAAAAACGCGAGCCCCCGGTATGGGTATGACCTACATGTTTGAAAGTCGGTACACCTATATAACTTTCAGAGTCGAACAAAAAAGTCTATTATGGCAATGTCCTAAACCCAACAGGAAGTCCGCCATTTTGGATTGAAGGTGACATTTTGGCTCTGATTTTACCGTTTCCATGCCTCGAACTTTAACGAACTCCTCCTTGGGATTTGGTCCTATAAGCTTCAAATTTGGACAGTGTCAACTACACCCTTGTGCCATGTTAAATTGCGGAGCTTTTGAGTTTTCACAATACTATGAGGCCGTGGCGCCATGGCGAATTTCGATGACTCGCCATGAAAATCTTATTGCCTCTCATTTTGTCATACATTTTCTGACCTTGACCAAAGAGCACACATATGATAAGGCTCCACCCCTGAACATATTTCAACTGCCATATTTGACATAAGGGACAGCGCCACCTAGTGGGAACAGGAAATGTCATGTTTTACACTTTGGGGTACAGTATAGTGATGGGTGACATCTGCAGCCTCAAATTTCTCCAGAAAAGCCTTAAGCAGTTGGTCTTGGGTTACAGTGAAAACTGTGACTTTTCGCAAAAGGGTGTGACCCCAGCGGCGTGGCGAACTTTAATGTCACGCCATGAAGAAACAAATTAGTATAACTCAATGAAATCCAGTCTGATCAGTACCAGACTTTACAGGCATGATGTCAGACCCGCCCTGAACAGATTGATGTGCCCATTGTCGGAAATACAGATAGCGCCACCTAGTGGCAACAGGAAATGTCATGGCTTTAATTTTGTTGTACTGATTTTCACAGATTCATCTTGGCCACCTCAAAAGCGGTGAATATCACCATCAGTCCCTCGTGATGCTTCAGTGCAAAAATTGTGACTTTAAACTGAACGGCGCACCCTGGTGGCAACGCGGTTCACCATGAAAGATGAAGTGGCTTTTGAGGGGCTTGGAAAGTTTATAGAGGCTTGAAATTTGGCACACACCTCCAAATGGATGTAGGCTTTGTTGTCATGTGATCATTTTCATTGAATAGCGCGAAATTGCTCCACAGCGCCCCCTACAAAATTTCAAAACATCAGCCCCAGCTCTGTGTTTCATCTATGAGTCTGAAACCTGGTAAGCTTATGGAAAATATCAAGATGTACAAAAAAGTCTCTTGGAGCAATATCCCAAATCCAACAGGAAGTCAGCCATTTTAAAATTAATGTGTAATTTTGGCGACATTTTCCCCTCTTTTCAGGCTTCATACTTTGACGAACTCCTCCAAGGGATTTCATCAGATTGAACCAATCTCCAGTGTGTGGAATCTAAAGACCTTTGTGATGTTAAATTGCGAAGCTTTTTACGTCCAGGGAAACGGGGTGGTTATGGTGGCACTTAGAGTTTGAATCACTCGCCAAAAAGCAGTAATCTGCTGTCACTCAAAAACACAATGTCCAATCTCTCCCAAACGTCTCAGGTGTGATGAGACTCGAGCTTGGAAGTGTTTGTTATGCCATTTGTACATAATGGTTAGAGCGCCACCTAGTGGAACGACTAACTAATCATGAATGAATGAGTTGAATTGTTAGCTGGTGGTTAAATGCATGAATTCCATCAATGTGACATCACATCGGACGTGCTGGTTTTAGGTGTTGGGCGTGGCTTGACACGCCGGGGTGCGAGGGCCCTCATAACGCTGCTTGCAGCTTTAATTATTATTATTATTATTATTTCGGCAAATGAATTGGCCGTTTGAGGGCCTAAACATGCTCGAAAACTCATGAAATTTTGCACACGCGTCAGGTCTGGTGAAAATTTACGTATTTTAATGTTCTCAGACATGGCCAGGGAAAATTAGCTCAGTAGCGCCACCTAGAAAAATGAAAAACGCGAGCCCCCGGTATGGGTATGACCTACATGTTTGAAAGTCGGTACACCTATATAATGTTCAGAGTCGAACAAAAAAGTCTATTATGGCAATGTCCTAAACCCAACAGGAAGTCCGCCATTTTGGATTGAAGGTGACATTTTGGCTCTGATTTTACCATTTCCATGCCTCGAACTTTGACGAACTCCTCCTTGGGGTTTGATTTCATAACCTTCATATTTGGTCAGTGCCAACTACACCCTTATGCCATGTTAAATTGCGGAGCTTTTGAGTTTTCACAATACCATGAGGCCGTGGCGCCATGGCGAATTTCGATGACTCGCCATGAAAATCTTATTGCCTCTCATTCTGTCATAGATTTTCTGACCTTGACCAAAGTGAACACATATGATAAGGCTCCATCCCTGAACATATTTCAACTGCCATATTTTACATCAGGGACAGCGCCACCTAGTGGGAACAGGAAATGTCATGTTTTACACTTTGGGGTACAGTATAGTGATGGGTGACATCTGCAGCCTCAAATTTCTCCAGGAAAGCCTTAAGGAGTTGGTCTTGGGTTACAGTGAAAACTGTGAGTTTTCGCGAAAGGGTGTGACCCCAGCAGCATGGCGAACTTTGATGTCACGCCATGAAGAAACAAATTAGTATAACTCAATGAAATCCAGTCTGATCAGTACCAGACTTTACAGGCATGATGTCAGACCCGCCCTGAACAGATTGATGTGCCCATTGTCGGAAATACGGACAGCGCCACCTAGTGGCAACAGGAAATGTCATGGCTTTAATTTTGTTGTACTGATTTTCACAGGTTCATCGTGGCCACCTCAAAAGCGGTGAATATCACCATCAGTCCTTCGTGATGCTTCAGTGCAAAAATTGTGACTTTAAACTGAACGGCGCACCCTGGTGGCAACGCGGTTCATCATGAAAGATGAAGTGGCTTTTGAGGGGCTTGGAAAGTTTATAGAGGCTTGAAATTTGGCACACACCTCCAAATGGATGAAGTCATTGTTGTTATGTAACCATTTTCCTTGAATAGCGCAAAATGGCTCCACAGCGCCCCCTACAATATTTCAAAACATCAGCCCCTGCTCTGTGTTTCATCTATGAGTCTGACACTTGGTAAGCTTGTGTAAGATATCAAGATGTACAAAAAAGTCTCTTGGAGCAATATCCCAAATCCAACAGGAAGTCAGCCATTTTAAAATTAATGTGCAATTTTGATGACATTTTCCCCTCTTTTCAGGCCTCATACTTTGACGAACTCCTCCAAGGGATTTCATCATATTGAAGCATTCTTCAGTGTGTGGAATCCAAAGACCTTTGTGTTGTTAAATTGCGAAGCTTTTTACGTCCAGGGAAACGGGGTGGTTATGGCGGCACTTAGAGTTTGAATCACTCGCCAAAAAGCAGTAATCTGCTGTCACTCAAAAACACAATGTCCAATCTCTCCCAAACGTCTCAGGTGTGATGAGACTCGAGCTTGGAAGTGTTTGTTATGCCATTTGTACATAATGGTTAGAGCGCCACCTAGTGGAACGACTAACTAATCATGAATGAATGAGTTGAAATGTTAGCTGGTGGTTAAATGCATGAATTCCATCAATGTGACATCAGATCGGACGTGCTGGTTTTAGGTGTTGGGCGTGGCTCGACGCGCCGGGGGTGCGAGGGCCCTCATAACGCTGCTTGCAGCTTTAATTAGGGCCCGAGCACTGATAGTGCGAAGGCCCTATTGTAATTGCTCTGTTTATTATTATTATTATTATTATTAGGGCCCGAGCACCGAGAGTGCGAAGGCCCTATTGTATCTGCTCCGTTTCTTTTTATTATTATTATTCACCCCAAACAAGGGCCTTTTTGAGGGCCTAAACATGCTCAAAAACTCATGAAATTTTGCACACATGCCAGGTCTGGTGAAAAATTTTGTTTTTTAATGGTTTTACATATGAGCACTGGGAAATGGCTCTAGAGCGCCACCTATGCCTTGTTAAATGCAGCCCTACGACCACATCGTTTGGGCTACATGTATGAAATTTGGCACACATGTGTATCATGCCAAGACGAACAAAAAAGTCAGTGGGCCCATTGACGCAAACCCAACAGGAAGTCCGCCATTTGGACGTGAAGGTGACATTTTGGCTCTAATTTTGCCATTTCCATGCCTCGAACTTTTGCGAACTCCTCCTTGGGATTTGGTTGTATAAGCTTCATCTTTGGACAGTGTCAACTACACACCTGGGCCATGTTAAATTGCGGAGCTTTTGAGTTTTCACAATACTATGAGGCCGTGGCGCCATGGCGAATTTCGATGACTCGCCATGAAAATCTTATTGCCTCTCATTTTGTCATACATTTTCTGACCTTGACCAAAGTGAACACATATGATAAGGCTCCACCCCTGAACATATTTCAACTGCCATATTTGACATAAGGGCCAGCGCCACCTAGTGGGAACAGGAAATGTCATGTTTTACACTTTGGGGTACAGTATAGTGATGGGTGACATCTGCATCCTCAAATTTCTCCAGGAAAGCCTTAAGGAGTTGGTCTTGGGTTACAGTGAAAACTGTGAGTTTTCGTGAAAGGGTGTGACCCCAGCAGCATGGCGAACTTTGATGTCACGCCATGAAGAAACAAATTAGTATAACTCAATGAAATCCAGCCTGATCAGTACCAGACTTTACAGGCATGATGTCAGACTCGCCCTGAACAGATTGATGTGCCCATTGTCAGAAATACGGACAGCGCCACCTAGTGGCAACAGGAAATGTCATGGCTTTAATTTTGTTGTACTGATTTTCACAGGTTCATCGTGGCCACCTCAAAAGCGGTGAATATCACCATCAGTCCCTCGTGATGCTTCAGTGCAAAAATTGTGACTTTAAACTGAACGGCGCACCCTGGTGGCAACGCTGTTCACCATGAAAGATGAAGTTACTTTTGAGGGTCTTGGCAAGTTTATAGAGGCTTGAAATTTGGCACACACCTCCAATGTGACGAAGGCTTTGTTGTCATGTGATCATTTTCATTGAATATCCCAAAGTGGCTCCACAGCGCCCCCTACAAAATTTCAAAACCACAGCCCCAGCTCTGTGTTTTATGTATGAATCTGAAACCTGGTAGGCTTATAGGAGATATCAAGATGTACAAAAAAGTCTCTTGGAGCAATATCCCAAATCCAACAGGAAGTCAGCCATTTTAAAATTAATGTGTAATTTTGATGACATTTTCCCCCCTTTTCAGGCCTCATACTTTGACGAACTCCTCCAAGGGATTTCATCATATTGAAGCATTCTTCAGTGTGTAGAATCTAAAGACCTTTGTGATGTTAAATTGCGAAGCTTTTTCCGTTCAGGGAAACGGGGTGGTCATGGCGGCACGTAGAGTTTCAATCACTCGCAAAAAGCAGTAATCTGCTGTCACTAAAAAACACAATGTCCAATCTCTCCCAAAGGTCGCAGGTGTGATGAGACTCGAGCTTGGAAATGTTTGTTATGCTATTTGTAAATAATGGTTAGAGCGCCACCTAGTGGCATGACTATAATCCTGGTTGAATAAGATGAAATGTTAGCTGGTGATTAAAAGCATGAAATCCATCAATGTGACATCACATCGGACGTGCCGGTTTGAGGTGTTGGCAGTGGCTCGACGTGCCGGGGGTGCGAGGGCCCTCATAACGCTGCTTGCAGCTTTAATTATTATTATTATTATTCCGGCAAATGAATTGGCCGTTTGAGGGCCTAAACATGCTCGAAAACTCATGAAATTTTGCACACGCGTCAGGTCTGGTGAAAATTTACGTATTTTAATGTTCTCAGACATGGCCAGGGAAAATTAGCTCAGTAGCGCCACCTAGAAAAATGAAAAACGCGAGCCCCCGGTATGGGTATGACCTACATGTTTGAAAGTCGGTACACCTATATAACGTTCAGAGTCGAACAAAAAAGTCTATTATGGCAATGTCCTAAACCCAACAGGAAGTCCGCCATTTTGGATTGAAGGTGACATTTTGGGTCTGATTTTACCGTTTCCATGCCTTGTACTTTAACGAACTCCTCCTTGGGATTTGGTCCTATAAACTTTAAATTTGGACAGTGTCAACTACACCCTTGTGCCATGTTAAATTGCGGAGCTTTTGAGTTTTCACAATAGTATGAGGCCGTGGCGCCATGGCGAATTTTGATGACTCGCCATGAAAATCTTATTGCCTCTCATTCTGTCATATATGTTCCGATCTGGACCAAAGAGCACACATATGATAAGGCTCCACCCCTGAACATATTTCAACTGCCATATTTGACATCAAGGACAGCGCCACCTAGTGGGAACAGGAAATGTCATGTTTTACACTTTGGGGTACAGTATAGTGATGGGTGACATCTGCAGCCTCAAATTTCTCCAGGAAAGCCTTAAGGAGTTGGTCTTGGGTTACAGTGAAAACTGTGACTTTTCGCAAAAGGGTGTGACCCCAGCGGCGTGGCGAACTTTGATGTCACGCCATGAAGAAACAAATTAGTATAACTCAATGAAATCCAGTCTGATCAGTACCAGACTTTACAGGCATGATGTCAGACCCGCCCTGAACAGATTGATGTGCCCATTGTCGGGAATACGGACAGCGCCACCTAGTGGCAACAGGACATGTCATGTCTTACACTTTGTTGTACTGATTTTCACAGGTTCATCGTGGCCACCTCAAAAGCGGTGAATATCACCATCAGTCCCTCGTGATGCTTCAGTGCAAAAATTGTGACTTTAAACTGAACGGCGCACCCTGGTGGCAACGCGGTCCACCATGAAAGATGAAGTGGCTTTTGAGGGGCTTGGAAAGTCTATAGAGGCTTGAAATTTGGCACACACCTCCAATGTGATGAAGGCTTTGTTGTCATGTGATCATTTTCATTGAATAGCGCGAAATGGCTCCACAGCGCCCCCTACAATATTTCAAAACATCAGCCCTTGCTCTGTGTTTTATCTATGAGTCTGAAACCTGGTAAGCTTATGGAAGATATTAAGATGTACAAAAAAGTCTCTTGGAGCAATATCCCAAATCCAACAGGAAGTCAGCCATTTTAAAATTAATGTGTAATTTTGGCGACATTTTCCCCTCTTTTCAGGCACCGTACTTTGACGAACTCCTCCAAGGGATTTCATCAGATTGGACCGATCTGAAGTTTGTGGAATCTAAAGACCTTTGTGATGTTAAATTGCGAAGCTTTTTACGTTCAGGGAAAAGGGGTGGTTATGGCGGCACTTAGAGTTTGAATCACTCGCCAAAAAGCAGTAATCTGCTGTCACTCAAAAACACAATATCCAATCTCTCCCAAAGGTCGCAGGCGTGATGAGACTCGAGCTCGGAAATGTTTGTTATGGCATTTGTACATAATGGTTAGAGCGCCACCTAGTGGAACGACTAACTAATCATGAATGAATGAGTTGAAATGTTAGCTGGTGGTTAAATGCATGAATTCCATCAATGTGACATCAGATCGGAGGTGCTGGTTTTAGGTGTTGGGCGTGGCTCGACGTGCCGGGGGTGCGAGGGCCCTCATAACGCTGCTTGCAGCTTTAATTATTATTAGGGCCCGAGCACTGACAGTGCGAAGGCCCTATTGTAATTGCTCTGTTTATTATTAGGGCCCGAGCACTGACAGTGCGAAGGCCCTATTGTAATTGCTCTGTTTATTATTATTAGGGCCCGAGCACTGACAGTGCGAAGGCCCTATTGTAATTGCTCTGTTTATTATTATTATTATTATTATTATTATTATTATTATTCCGGCAAATGAATTGGCCGTTTGAGGGCCTAAACATGCTCGAAAACTCATGAAATTTTGCACACGCGTCAGGTCTGGTGAAAATTTACGTATTTTAATGTTCTCAGACATGGCCAGGGAAAATTAGCTCAGTAGCGCCACCTAGAAAAATGAAAAACGCGAGCCCCCGGTATGAGTATGACCTACATGTTTGAAAGTCGGTACACCTATATAACGTTCAGAGTCGAACAAAAAAGTCTATTATGGCAATGTCCTAAACCCAACAGGAAGTCCGCCATTTTGGATTGAAGGTGACATTTTGGGTCTGATTTTACCGTTTCCATGTCTTGTACTTTAACGAACTCCTCCTTGGGATTTGGTCCTATAAACTTCAAATTTGGACAGTGTCAACTACACCCTTGTGCCATGTTAAATTGCGGAGCTTTTGAGTTTTCACAATAGTATGAGGCCGTGGCGCCATGGCGAATTTTGATGACTCGCCATGAAAATCTTATTGCCTCTCATTTTGTCATACATTTTCTGACCTTGACCAAAGTGAACACATATGATAAGGCTCCACCCCTGAACATATTTCAACTGCCATATTTGACACCAGGGACAGCGCCACCTAGTGGGAACAGGAAATGTCATGTTTTACACTTTGGGGTACAGTATAGTGATGGGTGACACCTGCAGCCTCAAATTTCTCCAGGAAAGCCTTAAGGAGTTGGTCTTGGGTTACAGTGAAAACTGTGAGTTTTCGCAAAAGGGTGTGACCCCAGCAGCATGGCGAACTTTGATGTCACGCCATGAAGAAACAAATTAGTATAACTCAATGAAATCCAGTCTGTTCAGTACCAGACTTTACAGGCATGATAGCAGACCCGCCCTGAACAAATTGATGTGCCCATTGTCAGGAATATGAAGAGCGCCACCTAGTGGGAACAGGAAATGTCATGTCTTACACTTTGTTGTACTGATTTTCACAGGTTCATTGTGGATACCTCAAAAGCGGTGAATGTCACCGTCAGTCCTTCATGATGCTGCAGTGCGAAAATTGTGACTTTATACTGAACGGTGCACCCTGGTGGCAACGCTGTTCACCATGAAAAATGAAGTGGTTTTTGAGGGGCTTGGAAAGTTTAAAAAGTCTTGAAATTTGGCCCACACCTCCAATGTGCTTAAGGCTTTGTTGTTATGTGATCATTTTCATTGAATATCCCAAAATGGCTCCACAGCGCCCCCTACAAAATTTCAAAACCACAGCCCCAGCTCTGTGTTTTATGTATGAATCTGAAACCTAGTAGGCTTATAGGAGATATCAAGATGTACAAAAAAGTCTCTTGGAGCAATATCCCAAATCCAACAGGAAGTCAGCCATTTTAAAATTAATGTGCAATTTTGGCAACATTTTCCCCTCTTTTCAGGCACCGTGCTTTGACGTACTCCTCCAAGGGATTTCATCAGACTGATGCAATCTCCTGTGTGTGGAATCTTAAGACCTTTGTGATGTTAAATTGCGAAGCTTTTTACATTCAGGGAAACGAGGTGCACATGGCGGCACGTAGAGTTTCAATCACTCGCCAAAAAGCAGTAATCTGCTTTCATTCAAAGACACAATGTCCAATCTCTCCCAAAGCTCATAGGCGTGATGAGACTCGAGCTCGGAAATGTTTGTTATGCCATTTGTACATAATGGTTAGAGCGCCACCTAGTGGAACGACTAACTAATCATGAATGAATGAGTTTAAATGTTAGCTGATGGTTAAATGCATGAATTCCATCAATGTGACATCAGATCGGAAGTGCTGGTTTTAGGTGTTGGCCGTGGCTCGACGCGCCGGGGGTGCGAGGGCCCTCATAACGCTGCTTGCAGCTTTAATTAGGGCCCGAGCACTGACAGTGCGAAGGCCCTATTGTAATTGCTCTGTTTATTATTATTATTATTATTATTATTATTAGGGCCCGAGCACTGACAGTGCGAAGGCCCTATTGTAATTGCTCTGTTTATTATTATTATTATTATTATTATTATTATTATTATTATTATTCCGGCAAATGAATTGGCCGTTTGAGGGCCTAAACATGCTCGAAAACTCATGAAATTTTGCACACGCGTCAGGTCTGGTGAAAATTTACGTATTTTAATGTTCTCAGACATGGCCAGGGAAAATTAGCTCAGTAGCGCCACCTAGAAAAATGAAAAACGCGAGCCCCCGGTATGGGTATGACCTACATGTTTGAAAGTCGGTACACCTATATAACGTACAGAGTCGAACAAAAAAGTCTATTATGGCAATGTCCTAAACCCAACAGGAAGTCCGCCATTTTGGATTGAAGGTGACATTTTGGGTCTGATTTTACCGTTTCCATGCCTTGTACTTTAACGAACTCCTCCTTGGGATTTGGTCCTATAAACTTCAAATTTGGACAGTGTCAACTACACCCTTGTGCCATGTTAAATTGCGGAGCTTTTGAGTTTTCACAATACTATGAGGCCGTGGCGCCATGGCGAATTTTGATGACTCGCCATGAAAATCTTATTGCCTCTCATTCTGTCATACATGTTCCGATCTGGACCAAGGAGCACACATATGATAAGGCTCCACCCCTGAACATATTTCAACTGCCATATTTGACATCAAGGACAGCGCCACCTAGTGGGAACAGGAAATGTCATGTTTTACACTTTGGGGTACAGTATAGTGATGGGTGACATCTGCAGCCTCAAATTTCTCCAGGAAAGCCTTAAGGAGTTGGTCTTGGGTTACAGTGAAAACTGTGACTTTTCACAAAAGGGTGTGACCCCAGCGGCGTGGCGAACTTTGATGTCACGCCATGAAGAAACAAATTAGTATAACTCAATGAAATCCAGTCTGATCAGTACCAGACTTTACAGGCATGATGTCAGACCCGCCCTGAACAGATTGATGTGCCCATTGTCGGAAATACGGACAGCGCCACCTAGTGGCAACAGGAAATGTCATGGCTTTAATTTTGTTGTACTGATTTTTCCAGGTTCATCTTGGCCACCTCAAAAGCGGTGAATATCACCATCAGTCCCTCGTGATGCTTCAGTGCAAAAATTGTGAGTTTAAACTGAACGGCGCACCCTGGTGGCAACGCTGTTCAACATGAAAGATGAAGTGGCTTTTGAGGGTCTTGGCAAGTTTATAGAGGCTTGAAATTTGGCACACACCTCCAAATGGATGAAGGCTTTGTTGGCATGTGATCATTTTCATTGAATAGCGCGAAATTGCTCCACAGCGCCCCCTACAAAATTTCAAAACCACAGCCCCTGCTCTGTGTTTTATGTATGATTCTGAAACCTGGTAAGCTTATAGGAGATATCAAGATGTACAAAAAAGTCTCTTGGAGCAATATCCCAAATCCAACAGGAAGTCAGCCATTTTAAAATTAATGTGCAATTTTGGCAACATTTTCCCCTCTTTTCAGGCACCGTTCTTTGACGTACTCCTCCAAGGGATTTCATCAGATTGATGCAATCTCCTGTGTGTGGAATCTAAAGACCTTTGTGATGTTAAATTGCGAAGCTTTTTACATTAAGGGAAATGGGTTGGTTATGGCGGCACGTGGAGTTTCAATCACTCGCCAAAAAGCAGTAATCTGCTGTCACTCAAAATCAAAATGTTCAATCTCTCCCAAAGGTCACAGGCGTGATGAGACTCGAGCTAGGAAATGTTTGTTATGCCATTTGTCAGTAATGGTTAGAGCGCCACCTAGTGGGACAACTATAATCATGATTGAATGAGATGAATTGTTAGCTGGTGGTTAAATGCATGAATTCCATCAATGTGACATCAGATCGGAGGTGCTGGTTTTAGGTGTTGGGCGTGGCTCGACGTGCCGGGGGTGCGAGGGCCCTCATAACGCTGCTTGCAGCTTTAATTATTATTATTATTATTATTTCGGCAAATGAATTGGCCGTTTGAGGGCCTAAACATGCTCGAAAACTCATGAAATTTTGCACACGCGTCAGGTCTGGTGAAAATTTACGTATTTTAATGTTCTCAGACATGGCCAGGGAAAATTAGCTCAGTAGCGCCACCTAGAAAAATGAAAAACGCGAGCCCCCGGTATGGGTATGACCTACATGTTTGAAAGTCGGTACACCTATATAACGTTCAGAGTCGAACAAAAAAGTCTATTATGGCAATGTCCTAAACCCAACAGGAAGTCCGCCATTTTGGATTGAAGGTGACATTTTGGCTCTGATTTTACCGTTTCCATGCCTCGAACTTTAACGAACTCCTCCTTGGGATTTGGTCCTATAAGCTTCAAATTTGGACAGTGTCAACTACACCCTTGTGCCATGTTAAATTGCGGAGCTTTTGAGTTTTCACAATACTATGAGGCCGTGGCGCCATGGCGAATTTCGATGACTCGCCATGAAAATCTTATTGCCTCTCATTTTGTCATACATTTTCTGACCTTGACCAAAGAGCACACATATGATAAGGCTCCACCCCTGAACATATTTCAACTGCCATATTTGACATAAGGGACAGCGCCACCTAGTGGGAACAGGAAATGTCATGTTTTACACTTTGGGGTACAGTATAGTGATGGGTGACATCTGCAGCCTCAAATTTCTGCAGAAAAGCCTTAAGGAGTTGGTCTTGGGTTACAGTGAAAACTGTGACTTTTCGCAAAAGGGTGTGACCCCAGCGGCGTGGCGAACTTTAATGTCACGCCATGAAGAAACAAATTAGTATAACTCAATGAAATCCAGTCTGATCAGTACCAGACTTTACAGGCATGATGTCAGACCCGCCCTGAACAGATTGATGTGCCCATTGTCGGAAATACGGACAGCGCCACCTAGTGGCAACAGGAAATGTCATGGCTTTAATTTTGTTGTACTGATTTTCACAGATTCATCTTGGCCACCTCAAAAGCGGTGAATATCACCATCAGTCCCTCGTGATGCTTCAGTGCAAAAATTGTGACTTTAAACTGAACGGCGCACCCTGGTGGCAACGCGGTTCACCATGAAAGATGAAGTGGCTTTTGAGGGGCTTGGAAAGTTTATAGAGGCTTGAAATTTGGCACACACCTCCAAATGGATGTAGGCTTTGTTGTCATGTGATCATTTTCATTGAATAGCGCGAAATTGCTCCACAGCGCCCCCTACAAAATTTCAAAACATCAGCCCCAGCTCTGTGTTTCATCTATGAGTCTGAAACCTGGTAAGCTTATGGAAAATATCAAGATGTACAAAAAAGTCTCTTGGAGCAATATCCCAAATCCAACAGGAAGTCAGCCATTTTAAAATTAATGTGTAATTTTGGCGACATTTTCCCCTCTTTTCAGGCTTCATACTTTGACGAACTCCTCCAAGGGATTTCATCATATTGAACCATTCTCCAGTGTGTGGAATCTAAAGACCTTTGTGATGTTAAATTGCGAAGCTTTTTACGTCCAGGGAAACGGGGTGGTTATGGTGGCACTTAGAGTTTGAATCACTCGCCAAAAAGCAGTAATCTGCTGTCACTCAAAAACACAATGTCCAATCTCTCCCAAACGTCTCAGGTGTGATGAGACTCGAGCTTGGAAGTGTTTGTTATGCCATTTGTACATAATGGTTAGAGCGCCACCTAGTGGAACGACTAACTAATCATGAATGAATGAGTTGAATTGTTAGCTGGTGGTTAAATGCATGAATTCCATCAATGTGACATCACATCGGACGTGCTGGTTTTAGGTGTTGGGCGTGGCTCGACACGCCGGGGTGCGAGGGCCCTCATAACGCTGCTTGCAGCTTTAATTAGGGCCCGAGCACTGATAGTGCGAAGGCCCTATTGTAATTGCTCTGTTTATTATTATTATTATTATTATTATTATTATTATTATTATTATTCCGGCAAATGAATTGGCCGTTTGAGGGCCTAAACATGCTTGAAAACTCATGAAATTTTGCACACGCGTCAGGTCTGGTGAAAATTTACGTATTTTAATGTTCTCAGACATGGCCAGGGAAAATTAGCTCAGTAGCGCCACCTAGAAAAATGAAAAACGCGAGCCCCCGATATGGGTATGACCTACACGTTTGAAAGTCGGTACACCTATATAACGTTCAGAGTCGAACAAAAAAGTCTATTATGGCAATGTCCTAAACCCAACAGGAAGTCCGCCATTTTGGATTGAAGGTGACATTTTGGGTCTGATTTTACCGTTTCCATGCCTTGTACTTTAACGAACTCCTCCTTGGGATTTGGTCCTATAAACTTCATATTTGGACAGTGTCAACTACACCCTTGTGCCATGTTAAATTGCGGAGCTTTTGAGTTTTCACAATACTATGAGGCCGTGGCGCCATGGCGAATTTCGATGACTCGCCATGAAAATCTTATTGCCTCTCATTCTGTCATACATGTTCCGATCTGGACCAAACAGCACACATATGATAAGGCTCCACCCCTGAACATATTTCAACTGCCATATTTGACATCAAGGACAGCGCCACCTAGTGGGAACAGGAAATGTCATGTTTTACACTTTGGGGTACAGTATTGTGATGGGTGACATCTGCAGCCTCAAATTTCTCCAGGAAAGCCTTAAGGAGTTGGTCTTGGGTTACAGTGAAAACTGTGACTTTTCGCAAAAGGGTGTGACCCCAGCAGCATGGCGAACTTTGATGTCACGCCATGAAGAAACAAATTAGTATAACTCAATGAAATCCAGTCTGATCAGTACCAGACTTTACAGGCATGATGTCAGACCCGCCCTGAACAGATTGATGTGCCCATTGTCGGAAATACGGACAGCGCCACCTAGTGGCAACAGGAAATGTCATGGCTTTAATTTTGTTGTACTGATTTTCACAGGTTCATCTTGGCCACCTTAAAAGCGGTGAATATCACCATCAGTCCCTCGTGATGCTTCAGTGCAAAAATTGTGAGTTTAAACTGAACGGCGCACCCTGGTGGCAACGCTGTTCAACATGAAAGATGAAGTGGCTTTTGAGGGTCTTGGAAAGTTTAAAAAGTCTTGAAATTTGGCGCACACCTCCAATGTGCATAAGGCTTTGTTGTTATGTGATCATTTTCATTGAATAGCGCAAAATGGCTCCACAGCGCCCCCTACGAAATTTCAAAACATCAGCCCCAGCTCTGTGTTTTATGTATGAGTCTTAAACCTGGTAAGCTTATAGGAGATATCAAGATGTACAAAAAAGTCTCTTGGAGCAATATCCAAAATCCAACAGGAAGTCAGCCATTTTAAAATTAATGTGCAATTTTGGCAACATTTTCCCCTCTTTCCAGGCACCGTTCTTTGACAAACTCCTCCAAGGGATTTCATCATATTGAACCAATCTCCAGTGTGTGGAATCTAAAGACCTTTGTGATGTTAAATTGCGAAGCTTTTTACGTTCAGTGAAACGGGGTGGTCATGGCGGCACGTGGAGTTTGAATCACTCGCCAAAAAGCAGTAATCTGCTGTCACTCAAAAACACAATGTCCAATCTCTCCCAAAGCTCATAGGCGTGATGAGACTCGAGCTCGGAAATGTTTGTTATGCCATTTGTGCATAAGGGTTAGAGCGCCACCTAGTGGAACGACTAACTAATCATGAATGAATGAGTTGAAATGTTAGCTGGTGGTTAAATGCATGAATTCCATCAATGTGATATGAGATCGGACGTGCTGGTTTTAGGTGTTGGGCGTGGCTCGACGCGCCGGGGGTGCGAGGGCCCTCATAACGCTGCTTGCAGCTTTAATTATTATTATTATTATTATTTCGGCAAATGAATTGGCCGTTTGAGGGCCTAAACATGCTCGAAAACTCATGAAATTTTGCACACGCGTCAGGTCTGGTGAAAATTTACGTATTTTAATGTTCCCAGACATGGCCAGGGAAAATTAGCTCAGTAGCGCCACCTAGAAAAATGAAAAACGCGAGCCCCCGATATGGGTATGACCTACATGTTTGAAAGTCGGCACACCTATATAACGTTCAGAGTCAAACAAAAAAGTCTATTATGGCAATGTCCTAAACCCAACAGGAAGTCCGCCATTTTGGATTGAAGGTGACATTTTGGCTCTGATTTTACCGTTTCCATGCCTCGAACTTTAACGAACTCCTCCTTGGGGTTTGATTTCATAACCTTCATATTTGGTCAGTGCCAACTACACCCTTGTGCCATGTTAAATTGCGGAGCTTTTGAGTTTTCACAATACCATGAGGCCGTGGCGCCACGGCGAATTTCGATGACTCGCCATGAAAATCTTATTGCCTCTCATTTTGTCATACATTTTCTGACCTTGACCAAAGTGAACACATATGATAAGGCTCCACCCCTGAACATATTTCAACTGCCATATTTGACATCAAGGACAGCGCCACCTAGTGGGAACAGGAAATGTCATGTTTTACACTTTGGGGTACAGTATAGTGATGGGTGACATCTGCAGCCTCAAATTTCTCCAGGAAAGCCTTAAGGAGTTGGTCTTGGGGTACAGTGAAAACTGTGGCTTTTCACGAAAGGGTGTGACCTCAGCAGCATGGCGAACTTTGATATCTCGCCATGAAGAAACAAATTAGTATAACTCCATGAAATCCAGTCTGATTAGTACCAGACTTTACAGGCATGATGTCAGACCCGCCCTGAACAGATTGATGTGCCCATTGTCAGGAATATGAAGAGCGCCACCTAGTGGGAACAGGAAATGTCATGTCTTACACTTTGTTGTACTGATTTTCACAGGTTCATAGTGGCCACCTCAAAAGCGGTGAATATCACCATCAGTCCTTGATGATGCTTTAGTGCAAAAATTGTGACTTTAAACTGAACGGCGCACCCTGGTGGCAACGCTGTTCACCATGAAAAATGAAGTGGCTTTTGAGGGGCTTGGAAAGTTTATAGAGGCTTGAAATTTGGCACACACCTCCATTGTGATGAATGCTTTGTTGTTATGTGATCATTTTCATTGAATAGCGCAAAATGGCTCCACAGCGCCCCCTACAAAATTTCAAAACATCAGCCCCAGCTCTGTGTTTTATGTATGAGTCTGAAACCTGGTAAGCTTATAGGAGATATCAAGATGTACAAAAAAGTCTCTTGGAGCAATATCCCAAATCCAACAGGAAGTCAGCCATTTTAAAATTAATGTGTAATTTTTGTGACATTTTCCCCTCTTTCCAGCCACCGTTCTTTGACGAACTCCTCCAAGGGATTTCATCATATTGAACCAATCTCCAGTGTGTGGAATCTAAAGACCTTTGTGATGTTAAATTGCGAAGCTTTTTACGTTCAGGGAAACGGGTGGTCATGGCGGCACGTGGAGTTTCAGTCACTCGCCAAAAAGCAGTAATCTGCTGTCACTCAAAATCAAAATGTCCAATATGTCCCAAAGGTCGCAGGCGTGATGAGACTCGAGCTGGGAAATGTTTGTTATGCCATTTGTCAGTAATGGTTAGAGCGCCACCTAGTGGGACGACTATAATCATGGTTGAATGAGATGAAATGTTAGCTGGTGGTTGAATGCATGAATTTCATCAATGTGACATCAGATCGGACGTGCTGGTTGTAGGTGTTGGGCGTAGCTCGACGCGATGGGGTGCGAGGGCCCTCATAACGCTGCTTGCAGCTTTAATTATTAGGGCCCGAGCACTGACAGTGCGAAGGCCCTATTGTAATTGCTCTGTTTATTATTATTATTATTATTATTATTATTATTATTATTTCGGCAAATGAATTGGCCGTTTGAGGGCCTAAACATGCTCGAAAACTCATGAAATTTTGCACACGCGTCAGGTCTGGTGAAAATTTACGTATTTTAATGTTCTCAGACATGGCCAGGGAAAATTAGCTCAGTAGCGCCACCTAGAAAAAAGAAAATCGCGAGCCCCCGATATGGGTATGACCTACATGTTTGAAAGTCGGTACACCTATATAACGTTCAGAGTCGAACAAAAAAGTCTATTATGGCAATGTCCTAAACCCAACAGGAAGTCCGCCATTTTGGATTGAAGGTGACATTTTGGCTCTGATTTTACCGTTTCCATGCCTCGAACTTTAACGAACTCCTCCTTGGGGTTTGATTTCATAACCTTCATATTTGGTTAGTGCCAACTACACCCTTGTGCCATGTTAAATTGCGGAGCTTTTGAGTTTTCACAATACCATGAGGCCGTGGCGCCATGGCGAATTTCGATGACTCGCCATGAAAATCTTATTGCCTCTCATTCTGTCATACATTTTCTGACCTTGACCAAAGTGAACACATATGATAAGGCTCCAGCCCTGAACATATTTCAACTGCCATATTTGACATCAAGGACAGCGCCACCTAGTGGGAACAGGAAATGTCATGTTTTACACTTTGGGGTACAGTATAGTGATGGGTGACATCTGCAGCCTCAAATTTCTCCAGGAAAGGCGTAAGGAGTTGGTCTTGGGGTACAGTGAAAACTGTAGCTTTTCACGAAAGGGTGTGACCTCAGCAGCATGGCGAACTTTGATATCTCGCCATGAAGAAACAAATTAGTATAACTCAATGAAATCCAGTCTGATTAGTACCAGACTTTACAGGCATGATGTCACACCCGCCCTGAACAGATTGATGTGCCCATTGTCAGGAATATGAAGAGCGCCACCTAGTGGGAACAGGAAATGTCATGTCTTACACTTTGTTGTACTGATTTTCACAGGTTCATAGTGGCCACCTCAAAAGCGGTGAATATCACCATCAGTCCTTGATGATGCTTTAGTGCAAAAATTGTGACTTTAAACTGAACGGCGCACCCTGGTGGCAACGCTGTTCACCATGAAAAATGAAGTGGCTTTTGAGGGTCTTGGAAAGTTTATAGAGGCTTGAAATTTGGCGCACACCTCCATTGTGCTTAAGGCTTTGTTGTTATGTGATCATTTTCATTGAATAGCGCAAAATGGCTCCACAGCGCCCCCTACAAAATTTCAAAACATCAGCCCCAGCTCTGTGTTTTATGTATGAGTCTGAAACCTGGTAAGCTTATAGGAGATATCAAGATGTACAAAAAAGTCTCTTGGAGCAATATCCCAAATCTAACAGGAAGTCAGCCATTTTAAAATTAATGTGTAATTTTTGTGACATTTTCCCCTCTTTCCAGGCACCGTTCTTTGACGAACTCCTCCAAGGGATTTCATCATATTGAACCAATCTCCAGTGTGTGGAATCTAAAGACCTTTGTGATGTTAAATTGCGAAGCTTTTTACGTTCAGGAAACGGGGTTTTCATGGCGGCATGTGGAGTTTCAGTCACTCGCCAAAAAGCAGTAATCTGCTGTCACTCAAAATCAAAATGTCCAATATGTCCCAAAGGTCGCAGGCGTGATGAGACTCGAGCTAGGAAATGTTTGTTATGACATTTCTACATAATGGTTAGAGCGCCACCTAGTAGAACGACTAACTAATCACGAATGAATGAGTTGAAATGTTAGCTGGTGGTTAAATGCATGAATTCCATCAATGTGACATCAGATCGGACGTGCTGGTTTTAGGTGTTGGGCGTGGCTCGACGCGCCGGGGGTGCGAGGGCCCTCATAACGCTGCTTGCAGCTTTAATTATTATTATTATTCAGGCGAAACAAGGGCCTTTTTGAGGGCCTAAACATGCTCAAAAACTCATGAAATTTTGCACACATGCCAGGTCTGGTGAAAAATTTTGTATTTTAATGGTTTTACATATGAGCACTGGGAAATGGCTCTAGAGCGCCACCTATGCCTTGTTAAATGCAGCCCTACGACCACATCGTTTGAGCTACATGTATGAAATTTGGCACACATGTGTATCATGCCAAGACGAACAAAAAAGTCTGTGGGCCCATTGACGCAAACCCAACAGGAAGTCCGCCATTTGGAAGAGAAGGTGACATTTTGGCTCTAATTTTGCCATTTCCATGCCTCGAACTTTTGCGAACTCCTCCTTGGGGTTTCATTTCATAACCTTCAAATTTGGACAGTGTCAACTACACCCTTGTGCCATGTTAAATTGCGGAGCTTTTGAGTTTTCACAATACGGTGAGGCCGTGGCGCCATGGCGAATTTCGATGACTCGCCATGAAAATCTTATTGCCTCTCATTTTGTCATACATTTTCTGACCTTGACCAAAGTGAACACATATGATAAGGCTCCACCCCTGAACATATTTCAACTGCCATATTTGACACCAGGGACAGCGCCACCTAGTGGGAACAGGAAATGTCATGTTTTACACTTTGGGGTACAGTATAGTGATGGGTGACATCTGCAGCCTCAAATTTCTCCAGGAAAGCCTTAAGGAGTTGGTCTTGGGTTACAGTGAAAACTGTGAGTTTTCGCGAAAGGGTGTGACCCCAGCAGCATGGCGAACTTTGATGTCACGCCATGAAGAAACAAATTAGTATAACTCAATGAAATCCAGTCTGATCAGTACCAGACTTTACAGGCATGATGTCAGACCCGCCCTGAACAGATTGATGTGCCCATTGTCGGAAATACGGACAGCGCCACCTAGTGGGAACAGGAAATGTCATGGCTTTCATTTTGTTGTACTGATTTTCACAGGTTCATCGTGGCCACCTGAAAAGCGGTGAATATCACCATCAGTCCCTCGTGATGCTTCAGTGCAAAAATTGTGAGTTTAAACTGAACGGCGCACCCTGGTGGCAACGCTGTTCACCATGAAAGATGAAGTGGCTTTTGAGGGTCTTGGCAAGTTTATAGAGGCTTGAAATTTGGCACACACCTCCAATGTGACGATGGCTTTGTTGTCATGTGATCATTTTCATTGAATATCCCAAAATGGCTCCACAGCGCCCCCTACAAAATTTCAAAACCACAGCCCCAGCTCTGTGTTTTATGTATGAATCTGAAACCTGGTAGGCTTATAGGAGATATCAAGATGTACAAAAAAGTCTCTTGGAGCAATATCCCAAATCCAACAGGAAGTCAGCCATTTTAAAATTAATGTGCAATTTTGGCAACATTTTCCCCTCTTTTCAGGCTTCGTTCTTTGACAAACTCCTCCAAGGGATTTCATCAGATTGGACCGATCTGCAGTTTGTGGAATCTAAAGACCTTTGTGATGTTAAATTGCGAAGCTTTTTACGTCCAGGGAAACGGGGTGGTTATCGCGGCACTTAGAGTTTGAATCACTCGCCAAAAAGCAGTAATCTGCTGTCACTCAAAAACACAATGTCCAATCTCTCCCAAACGTCTCAGGTGTGATTAGACTCGAGCTCGGAAGTGTTTGTTATGCCATTTGTACATAATGGTTAGAGCGCCACCTAGTGGAACGACTAACTAATCATGAATGAATGAGTTGAAATGTTAGCTGGTGGTTAAATGCATGAATTCCATCAATGTGACATCAGATCGGACGTGCTGGTTTTAGGTGTTGGGCGTGGCTCGACGCGCCGGGGGTGCGAGGGCCCTCATAACGCTGCTTGCAGCTTTAATTATTATTATTATTATTCCGGCAAATGAATTGGCCTTTTGAGGGCCTAAACATGCTCGAAAACTCATGAAATTTTGCACACGCGTCAGGTCTGGTGAAAATTTACGTATTTTAATGTTCTCAGACATGGCCAGGGAAAATTAGCTCAGTAGCGCCACCTAGAAAAATGAAAAATGCGAGCCCCCGGTATGGGTATGACCTACATATTTGAAAGTCGGTACACCTATATAACGTTGCGAGTCGAACAAAAAAGTCTATTATGGCAATGTCCTAAACCCAACAGGAAGTCCGCCATTTTGGATTGAAGGTGACATTTTGGGTCTGATTTTACCGTTTCCATGCCTTGTACTTTAACGAACTCCTCCTTGGGATTTGGTCCTATAAACTTCAAATTTGGACAGTGTCAACTACACCCTTGTGCCATGTTAAATTGCGGAGCTTTTGAGTTTTCACAATAGTATGAGGCCGTGGCGCCATGGCGAATTTTGATGACTCGCCATGAAAATCTTATTGCCTCTCATTCTGTCATACATGTTCCGATCTGGACCAAACAGCACACATATGATAAGGCTCCACCCCTGAACATATTTCAACTGCCATATTTGACATCAAGGACAGCGCCACCTAGTGGGAACAGGAAATGTCATGTTTTACACTTTGGGGTACAGTATAGTGATGGGTGACATCTGCAGCCTCAAATTTCTCCAGGAAAGCCTTAAGGAGTTGGTCTTGGGTTACAGTGAAAACTGTGACTTTTCGCAAAAGGGTGTGACCCCAGCAGCATGGCGAATTTTGATGTCACGCCATGAAGAAACAAATTAGTATAACTCAATGAAATCCAGTCTGATCAGTACCAGACTTTACAGGCATGATGTCAGACCTGCCCTGAACAGATTGATGTGCCCATTGTCAGGAATATGAAGAGCGCCACCTAGTGGGAACAGGAAATGTCATGTCTTACACTTTGTTGTACTGATTTTCACAGGTTCATAGTGGCCACCTCAAAAGCGGTGAATATCACCATCAGTCCTTGATGATGCTTTAGTGCAAAAATTGTGACTTTAAACTGAACGGCGCACCCTGGTGGCAACGCTGTTCACCATGAAAAATGAAGTGGCTTTTGAGGGGCTTGGAAAGTTTATAGAGGCTTGAAATTTGGCGCACACCTCCATTGTGCTTAAGGCTTTGTTGTTATGTGATCATTTTCATTGAATAGCGCAAAATGGCTCCACAGCGCCCCCTACAAAATTTCAAAACATCAGCCCCAGCTCTGTGTTTTATGTATGAGTCTGAAACCTGGTAAGCTTATAGGAGATATCAAGATGTACAAAAAAGTCTCTTGGAGCAATATCCCAAATCTAACAGGAAGTCAGCCATTTTAAAATTAATGTGTAATTTTTGTGACATTTTCCCCTCTTTCCAGGCACCGTTCTTTGACGAACTCCTCCAAGGGATTTCATCATATTGAACCAATCTCCAGTGTGTGGAATCTAAAGACCTTTGTGATGTTAAATTGCGAAGGTTTTTACATTCAGGAAACGGGGTGGTCATGGCGGCATGTGGAGTTTCAGTCACTCGCCAAAAAGCAGTAATCTGCTGTCACTCAAAATCAAAATGTCCAATATGTCCCAAAGGTCGCAGGCGTGATGAGACTCGAGCTCGGAAATGTTTGTTATGCCATTTGTCAGTAATGGTTAGAGCGCCATCTAGTGGGACTACTATAATCATGATTGAATGAGATGAAATGTTAGCTGGTGGTTGAATGCATGAATTCCATCAATGTGACATCAGATCGGAGGTGCTGGTTGTAGGTGTTGGGTGTAGCTCGACGCGATGGGGTGCGAGGGCCCTCATAACGCTGCTTGCAGCTTTAATTATTAGGGCCCGAGCACTGATAGTGCGAAGGCCCTATTGTAATTGCTCTGTTTATTATTATTATTATTATTATTATTATTAGGGCCCGAGCACTGACAGTGCGAAGGCCCTATTGTAATTGCTCTGTTTATTATTAGGGCCCGAGCACTGACAGTGCGAAGGCCCTATTGTAATTGCTCTGTTTATTATTATTAGGGCCCGAGCACTGATAGTGCGAAGGCCCTATTGTAATTGCTCTGTTTATTATTATTATTATTATTATTATTATTATTATTATTATTTCGGCAAATGAATTGGCCGTTTGAGGGCCTAAACATGCTCGAAAACTCATGAAATTTTGCACACGCGTCAGGTCTGGTGAAAATTTACGTATTTTAATGTTCTCAGACATGGCCAGGGAAAATTAGCTCAGTAGCGCCACCTAGAAAAATGAAAAACGCGAGCCCCCGGTATGGGTATGGCCTACAAGTTTGAAACTCGGTACACCTATATAACGTTCAGAGTCGAACAAAAAAGTCTATTATGGCAATGTCCTAAACCCAACAGGAAGTCCGCCATTTTGCATTGAAGGTGACATTTTGGCTCTAATTTTGCCATTTCCATGCCTCGAACTTTAACGAACTCCTCCTTGGGATTTGGTCCTATAAGCTTCAAATTTGGACAGTGTCAACTACACCCTTGTGCCATGTTAAATTGCGGAGCTTTTGAGTTTTCACAATACTATGAGGCCGTGGCGCCATGGCGAATTTCGATGACTCGCCATGAAAATCTTATTGCCTCTCATTCTGTCATACATGTTCCGATCTGGACCAAAGAGCACACATATGATAAGGCTCCACCCCTGAACATATTTCAACTGCCATATTTGACATCAAGGACAGCGCCACCTAGTGGGAACAGGAAATGTCATGTTTTACACTTTGGGGTACAGTATAGTGATGGGTGACATCTGCAGCCTCAAATTTCTCCAGGAAAGCCTTAAGGAGTTGGTCTTGGGTTACAGTGAAAACTGTGACTTTTCGCGAAAGGGTGTGACCCCAGCAGCATGGCGAACTTTCATGTCTCGCCATGAAGAAACAAATTAGTATAACTCCATGAAATCCAGTCTGATTAGTACCAGACTTTACAGGCATGATGTCACACCCGCCCTGAACAGATTGATGTGCCCATTGTCAGGAATATGAAGAGCGCCACCTAGTGGGAACAGGAAATGTCATGTCTTACACTTTGTTGTACTGATTTTCACAGGTTCATAGTGGCCACCTCAAAAGCGGTGAATATCACCATCAGTCCTTGATGATGCTTTAGTGCAAAAATTGTGACTTTAAACTGAACGGCGCACCCTGGTGGCAACGCTGTTCACCATGAAAAATGAAGTGGCTTTTGAGGGGCTTGGAAAGAATATAGAGGCTTGAAATTTGGCGCACACCTCCATTGTGCTTACGGCTTTGTTGTTATGTGATCATTTTCATTGAATAGCGCAAAATGGCTCCACAGCGCCCCCTACAAAATTTCAAAACATCAGCCCCTGCTCTGTGTTTTATGTATGAATCTGAAACCTGGTAGGCTTATAGGAGATATCAAGATGTACAAAAAAGTCTCTTGGAGCAATATCCCAAATCTAACAGGAAGTCAGCCATTTTAAAATTAATGTGTAATTTTTGTGACATTTTCCCCTCTTTCCAGGCACCGTTCTTTGACGAACTCCTCCAAGGGATTTCATTATATTGAACCAATCTCCAGTGTGTGGAATCTAAAGACCTTTGTGATGTTAAATTGCGAAGGTTTTTGCGTTCAGGGAAACGGGGTGGTCATGGCGGCATGTGGAGTTTCAGTCACTCGCCAAAAAGCAGTAATCTGCTGTCACTCAAAATCAAAATGTCCAATATGTCCCAAAGGTCGCAGGCGTGATGAGACTCGAGCTCGGAAATATTTGTTATGCCATTTGTCAGTAATGGTTAGAGCGCCACCTAGTGGGACGACTATAATCATGATTGAATGAGATGAAATGTTAGCTGGTGGTTGAATGCATGAATTTCATCAATGTGACATCAGATCGGAGGTGCTGGTTGTAGGTGTTGGGCGTAGCTCGACGCGATGGGGTGCGAGGGCCCTCATAACGCTGCTTGCAGCTTTAATTATTATTATTATTATTATTATTATTATTATTATTCCGGCAAATGAATTGGCCGTTTGAGGGCCTAAACATGCTCGAAAACTCATGAAATTTTGCACACGCGTCAGGTCTGGTGAAAATTTACGTATTTTAATGTTCTCAGACATGGCCAGGGAAAATTAGCTCAGTAGCGCCACCTAGAAAAATGAAAAACGCGAGCCCCCGGTATGGGTATGACCTATAAGTTTGAAAGTCGGTACACCTATATAACGTTCAGAGTCGAACAAAAAAGTCTATTATGGCAATGTCCTAAACCCAACAGGAAGTCCGCCATTTTGGATTGAAGGTGACATTTTGGGTCTGATTTTACCGTTTCCATGCCTTGTACTTTAACGAACTCCTCCTTGGGATTTGGTCCTATAAACTTCAAATTTGGACAGTGTCAACTACACCCTTGTGCCATGTTAAATTGCGGAGCTTTTGAGTTTTCACAATAGTATGAGGCCGTGGCGCCATGGCGAATTTTGATGACTCGCCATGAAAATCTTATTGCCTCTCATTCTGTCATACATGTTCCGATCTGGACCAAAGAGCACACATATGATAAGGCTCCACCCCTGAACATATTTCAACTGCCATATTTGACATCAAGGACAGCGCCACCTAGTGGGAACAGGAAATGTCATGTTTTACACTTTGGGGTACAGTATAGTGATGGGTGACATCTGCAGCCTCAAATTTCTCCAGGAAAGCCTTAAGGAGTTGGTCTTGGGTTACAGTGAAAACTGTGACTTTTCGCAAAAGGGTGTGACCCCAGCGGCGTGGCGAACTTTGATGTCACGCCATGAAGAAACAAATTAGTATAACTCAATGAAATCCAGTCTGATCAGTACCAGACTTTACAGGCATGATGTCAGACCCGCCCTGAACAGATTGATGTGCCCATTGTCAGAAATACGGACAGCGCCACCTAGTGGCAACAGGAAATGTCATGGCTTTAATTTTGTTGTACTGATTTTCACAGGTTCATCTTGGCCACCTCAAAAGCGGTGAATATCACCATCAGTCCCTCGTGATGCTTCAGTGCAAAAATTGTGAGTTTAAACTGAACGGCGCACCCTGGTGGCAACGCTGTTCAACATGAAAGATGAAGTGGCTTTTGAGGGTCTTGGCAAGTTTATAGAGGCTTGAAATTTGGCGCACACCTCCAATGTGGTTAAGGCTTTGTTGTTATGTGATCATTTTCATTGAATATCCCAAAATGGCTCCACAGCGCCCCCTACAAAATTTCAAAATCACAGCCCCTGCTCTGTGTTTTATGTATGAGTCTGAAACCTGGTAAGCTTATAGGAGATATCAAGATGTACAAAAAAGTCTCTTGGAGCAATATCCCAAATCCAACAGGAAGTCAGCCATTTTAAAATTAATGTGCAATTTTGGCAACATTTTCCCCTCTTTTCAGGCATCGTTCTTTGACGAACTCCTCTAAGGGATTTCATCAGATTGCACTATTCTTCAGTGTGTGGAATCCAAAGACCTTTGTGTTGTTAAATTGCGAAGCTTTTTACGTTCAGGGAAACGGGGTGGTTATGGCGGCACGTAGACTCTCAATCACTCGCCAAAACGCAGTAATCTGCTGTTACTCAAAGACACAATGTCCAATCTCACCCAAAGGTCGCAGGCATAATGAGACTCGAGTTCGGAAATGTTTGTTATGCCATTTGTACATAATGGTTAGAGTGCCACCTATTGGAACGACTAGCTAATCATGAATGAATGAGTTGAAATGTTAGCTGGTGGTTAAGTGCATGAATTCCATCAATGTGACATCAGATCGGACGTGCTGGTTTTAGGTGTTGGGCGTGGCTCGACGCGCCGGGGGTGCGAGGGCCCTCATAACGCTGCTTGCAGCTTTAATTATTATTAGGGCCCGAGCACTGACAGTGCGAAGGCCCTATTGTAATTGCTCTGTTTATTATTATTATTAGGGCCCGAGCACTGATAGTGCGAAGGCCCTATTGTAATTGCTCTGTTTATTATTATTATTATTATTATTATTATTATTATTATTCCGGCAAATGAATTGGCCGTTTGAGGGCCTAAACATGCTTGAAAACTCATGAAATTTTGCACACGCGTCAGGTCTGGTGAAAATTTACGTATTTTAATGTTCTCAGACATGGCCAGGGAAAATTAGCTCAGTAGCGCCACCTAGAAAAATGAAAAACGCGAGCCCCCGATATGGGTATGACCTACACGTTTGAAAGTCGGTACACCTATATAACGTTCAGAGTCGAACAAAAAAGTCTATTATGGCAATGTCCTAAACCCAACAGGAAGTCCGCCATTTTGGATTGAAGGTGACATTTTGGGTCTGATTTTACCGTTTCCATGCCTTGTACTTTAACGAACTCCTCCTTGGGATTTGGTCCTATAAACTTCATATTTGGACAGTGTCAACTACACCCTTGTGCCATGTTAAATTGCGGAGCTTTTGAGTTTTCACAATACTATGAGGCCGTGGCGCCATGGCGAATTTCGATGACTCGCCATGAAAATCTTATTGCCTCTCATTCTGTCATACATGTTCCGATCTGGACCAAACAGCACACATATGATAAGGCTCCACCCCTGAACATATTTCAACTGCCATATTTGACATCAAGGACAGCGCCACCTAGTGGGAACAGGAAATGTCATGTTTTACACTTTGGGGTACAGTATTGTGATGGGTGACATCTGCAGCCTCAAATTTCTCCAGGAAAGCCTTAAGGAGTTGGTCTTGGGTTACAGTGAAAACTGTGACTTTTCGCAAAAGGGTGTGACCCCAGCAGCATGGCGAACTTTGATGTCACGCCATGAAGAAACAAATTAGTATAACTCAATGAAATCCAGTCTGATCAGTACCAGACTTTACAGGCATGATGTCAGACCCGCCCTGAACAGATTGATGTGCCCATTGTCGGAAATACGGACAGCGCCACCTAGTGGCAACAGGAAATGTCATGGCTTTAATTTTGTTGTACTGATTTTCACAGGTTCATCTTGGCCACCTTAAAAGCGGTGAATATCACCATCAGTCCCTCGTGATGCTTCAGTGCAAAAATTGTGAGTTTAAACTGAACGGCGCACCCTGGTGGCAACGCTGTTCAACATGAAAGATGAAGTGGCTTTTGAGGGTCTTGGAAAGTTTAAAAAGTCTTGAAATTTGGCGCACACCTCCAATGTGCATAAGGCTTTGTTGTTATGTGATCATTTTCATTGAATAGCGCAAAATGGCTCCACAGCGCCCCCTACGAAATTTCAAAACATCAGCCCCAGCTCTGTGTTTTATGTATGAGTCTTAAACCTGGTAAGCTTATAGGAGATATCAAGATGTACAAAAAAGTCTCTTGGAGCAATATCCCAAATCCAACAGGAAGTCAGCCATTTTAAAATTAATGTGTAATTTTGGCAACATTTTGCCCTCTTTCCAGTCACCGTTCTTTGACGTACTCCTCCAAGGGATTTCATCGTATTGAACCAATCTCCAGTGTGTGGAATCTAAAGACCTTTGTGATGTTAAATTGCGAAGCTTTTTACGTTCAGGGAAACGGGGTTGTCATGGTGGCACGTGGAGTTTCAATCACTCGCCAAAAAGCAGTAATCTGCTGTCACTCAAAATCAAAATGTTCAATCTCTCCCAAAGGTCACAGGCGTGATGAGACTCGAGCTAGGAAATGTTTGTTATGCCATTTGTCGGTAATAGTTAGAGCGCCACCTAGTGGGACAACTATAATCATGATTGAATGAGATGAATTGTTAGCTGGTGGTTAAATGCATGAATTCCATCAATGTGACATCAGATCGGAGGTGCTTGTTTTAGGTGTTGGGCTTGGCTCGACGCGCCGGGGGTGCGAGGGCCCTCATAACGCTGCTTGCAGCTTTAATTATTATTATTATTATTATTTCGGCAAATGAATTGGCCGTTTGAGGGCCTAAACATGCTCGAAAACTCATGAAATTTTGCACACGCGTCAGGTCTGGTGAAAATTTACGTATTTTAATGTTCTCAGACATGGCCAGGGAAAATTAGCTCAGTAGCGCCACCTAGAAAAATGAAAAACGCGAGCCCCCGGTATGGGTATGACCTACATGTTTGAAAGTCGGTACACCTATATAACTTTCAGAGTCGAACAAAAAAGTCTATTATGGCAATGTCCTAAACCCAACAGGAAGTCCGCCATTTTGGATTGAAGGTGACATTTTGACTCTGATTTTACCGTTTCCATGCCTCGAACTTTAACGAACTCCTCCTTGGGATTTGGTCCTATAAGCTTCAAATTTGGACAGTGTCAACTACACCCTTGTGCCATGTTAAATTGCGGAGCTTTTGAGTTTTCACAATACTATGAGGCCGTGGCGCCATGGCGAATTTCGATGACTCGCCATGAAAATCTTATTGCCTCTCATTTTGTCATACATTTTCTGACCTTGACCAAAGAGCACACATATGATAAGGCTCCACCCCTGAACATATTTCAACTGCCATATTTGACATAAGGGACAGCGCCACCTAGTGGGAACAGGAAATGTCATGTTTTACACTTTGGGGTACAGTATAGTGATGGGTGACATCTGCAGCCTCAAATTTCTCCAGAAAAGCCTTAAGCAGTTGGTCTTGGGTTACAGTGAAAACTGTGACTTTTCGCAAAAGGGTGTGACCCCAGTGGCGTGGCGAACTTTAATGTCACGCCATGAAGAAACAAATTAGTATAACTCAATGAAATCCAGTCTGATCAGTACCAGACTTTACAGGCATGATGTCAGACCCGCCCTGAACAGATTGATGTGCCCATTGTCGGAAATACAGATAGCGCCACCTAGTGGCAACAGGAAATGTCATGGCTTTAATTTTGTTGTACTGATTTTCACAGATTCATCTTGGCCACCTCAAAAGCGGTGAATATCACCATCAGTCCCTCGTGATGCTTCAGTGCAAAAATTGTGACTTTAAACTGAACGGCGCACCCTGGTGGCAACGCGGTTCACCATGAAAGATGAAGTGGCTTTTGAGGGGCTTGGAAAGTTTATAGAGGCTTGAAATTTGGCACACACCTCCAAATGGATGTAGGCTTTGTTGTCATGTGATCATTTTCATTGAATAGCGCGAAATTGCTCCACAGCGCCCCCTACAAAATTTCAAAACATCAGCCCCAGCTCTGTGTTTCATCTATGAGTCTGAAACCTGGTAAGCTTATGGAAAATATCAAGATGTACAAAAAAGTCTCTTGGAGCAATATCCCAAATCCAACAGGAAGTCAGCCATTTTAAAATTAATGTGTAATTTTGGCGACATTTTCCCCTCTTTTCAGGCTTCATACTTTGACGAACTCCTCCAAGGGATTTCATCATATTGAACCATTCTCCAGTGTGTGGAATCTAAAGACCTTTGTGATGTTAAATTGCGAAGCTTTTTACGTCCAGGGAAACGGGGTGGTTATGGTGGCACTTAGAGTTTGAATCACTCGCCAAAAAGCAGTAATCTGCTGTCACTCAAAAACACAATGTCCAATCTCTCCCAAACGTCTCAGGTGTGATGAGACTCGAGCTTGGAAGTGTTTGTTATGCCATTTGTACATAATGGTTAGAGCGCCACCTAGTGGAACGACTAACTAATCATGAATGAATGAGTTGAATTGTTAGCTGGTGGTTAAATGCATGAATTCCATCAATGTGACATCACATCGGACGTGCTGGTTTTAGGTGTTGGGCGTGGCTCGACACGCCGGGGTGCGAGGGCCCTCATAACGCTGCTTGCAGCTTTAATTAGGGCCCGAGCACTGACAGTGCGAAGGCCCTATTGTAATTGCTCTGTTTATTATTATTATTATTATTATTATTATTTCGGCAAATGAATTGGCCGTTTGAGGGCCTAAACATGCTCGAAAACTCATGAAATTTTGCACACGCGTCAGGTCTGGTGAAAATTTACGTATTTTAATGTTCCCAGACATGGCCAGGGAAAATTAGCTCAGTAGCGCCACCTAGAAAAATGAAAAACGCGAGCCCCCGGTATGGGTATGACCTACACGTTTGAAAGTCGGTACACCTATATAACGTTCAGAGTCGAACAAAAAAGTCTATTATGGCAATGTCCTAAACCCAACAGGAAGTCCGCCATTTTGGATTGAAGGTGACATTTTGGCTCTGATTTTACCGTTTCCATGCCTCGAACTTTAACGAACTCCTCCTTGGGGTTTGATTTCATAACCTTCATATTTGGTCAGTGCCAACTACACCCTTGTGCCATGTTAAATTGCGGAGCTTTTGAGTTTTCACAATACCATGAGGCCGTGGCGCCACGGCGAATTTCGATGACTCGCCATGAAAATCTTATTGCCTCTCATTTTGTCATACATTTTCTGACCTTGACCAAAGTGAACACATATGATAAGGCTCCACCCCTGAACATATTTCAACTGCCATATTTGACATCAAGGACAGCGCCACCTAGTGGGAACAGGAAATGTCATGTTTTACACTTTGGGGTACAGTATAGTGATGGGTGACATCTGCAGCCTCAAATTTCTCCAGGAAAGCCTTAAGGAGTTGGTCTTGGGGTACAGTGAAAACTGTGGCTTTTCACGAAAGGGTGTGACCTCAGCAGCATGGCGAACTTTGATATCTTGCCATGAAGAAACAAATTAGTATAACTCCATGAAATCCAGTCTGATTAGTACCAGACTTTACAGGCATGATGTCACACCCGCCCTGAACAGATTGATGTGCCCATTGTCAGGAATATGAAGAGCGCCACCTAGTGGGAACAGGAAATGTCATGTCTTACACTTTGTTGTACTGATTTTCACAGGTTCATAGTGGCCACCTCAAAAGCGGTGAATATCACCATCAGTCCTTGATGATGCTTTAGTGCAAAAATTGTGACTTTAAACTGAACGGCGCACCCTGGTGGCAACGCTGTTCACCGTGAAAAATGAAGTGGCTTTTGAGGGGCTTGGAAAGTTTATAGAGGCTTGAAATTTGGCGCACACCTCCATTGTGCTTAAGGCTTTGTTGTTATGTGATCATTTTCATTGAATAGCGCAAAATGGCTCCACAGCGCCCCCTACAAAATTTCAAAACATCAGCCCCAGCTCTGTGTTTTATGTATGAGTCTGAAACCTGGTAAGCTTATAGGAGATATCAAGATGTACAAAAAAGTCTCTTGGAGCAATATCCCAAATCTAACAGGAAGTCAGCCATTTTAAAATTAATGTGTAATTTTTGTGACATTTTCCCCTCTTTCCAGGCACCGTTCTTTGACGAACTCCTCCAAGGGATTTCATCATATTGAACCAATCTCCAGTGTGTGGAATCTAAAGACCTTTGTGATGTTAAATTGCGAAGCTTTTTACGTCCAGGGAAACGGGCTGGTTATGGCGGCACTTAGAGTTTGAATCACTCGCCAAAAAGCAGTAATCTGCTGTCACTCAAAAACACAATGTCCAATCTCTCCCAAACGTCTCAGGTGTGATGAGACTCGAGCTCGGAAATGTTTGTTATGCCATTTGTACATAATGGTTAGAGCGCCACCTAGTGGAACGACTAACTAATCATGAATGAATGAGTTGAAATGTTAGCTGGTGGTTAAATGCATGAATTCCATCAATGTGACATCAGATCGGACGTGCTGGTTTTAGGTGTTGGGCGTGGCTCGACGCGCCGGGGGTGCGAGGGCCCTCATAACGCTGCTTGCAGCTTTAATTATTATTATTATTATTATTTCGGCAAATGAATTGGCCGTTTGAGGGCCTAAACATGCTCGAAAACTCATGAAATTTTGCACACGCGTCAGGTCTGGTGAAAATTTACGTATTTTAATGTTCTCAGACATGGCCAGGGAAAATTAGCTCAGTAGCGCCACCTAGAAAAATGAAAAACGCGAGCCCCCGATATGGGTATGACCTACATGTTTGAAAGTCGGTACACCTATATAACGTTCAGAGTCGAACAAAAAAGTCTATTATGGCAATGTCCTAAACCCAACAGGAAGTCCGCCATTTTGGATTGAAGGTGACATTTTGGCTCTGATTTTACCGTTTCCATGCCTCGAACTTTAACGAACTCCTCCTTGGGGTTTGATTTCATAACCTTCATATTTGGTCAATGCCAACTACACCCTTGTGCCATGTTAAATTGCGGAGCTTTTGAGTTTTCACAATACCATGAGGCCGTGGCGCCACGGCGAATTTCGATGACTCGCCATCAAAATCTTATTGCCTCTCATTTTGTCATACATTTTCTGACCTTGACCAAAGTGAACACATATGATAAGGCTCCACCCCTGAACATACTTCAACTGCCATATTTGACATCAAGGACAGCGCCACCTAGTGGGAACAGGAAATGTCATGTTTTACACTTTGGGGTACAGTATAGTGATGAGTGACATCTGCAGCCTCAAATTTCTCCAGGAAAGCCTTAAGGAGTTGGTCTTGGGGTACAGTGAAAACTGTGGCTTTTCACGAAAGGGTGTGACCTCAGCAGCATGGCGAACTTTGATATCTCGCCATGAAGAAACAAATTAGTATAACTCCATGAAATCCAGTCTGATTAGTACCAGACTTTACAGGCATGATGTCACACCCGCCCTGAACAGATTGATGTGCCCATTGTCAGGAATATGAAGAGCGCCACCTAGTGGGAACAGGAAATGTCATGTCTTACACTTTGTTGTACTGATTTTCACAGGTTCATAGTGGCCACCTCAAAAGCGGTGAATATCACCATCAGTCCTTGATGATGCTTTAGTGCAAAAATTGTGACTTTAAACTGAACGGCGCACCCTGGTGGCAACGCTGTTCACCATGAAAAATGAAGTGGCTTTTGAGGGGCTTGGAAAGTTTATAGAGGCTTGAAATTTGGCGCACACCTCCATTGTGCTTAAGGCTTTGTTGTTATGTGATCATTTTCATTGAATAGCGCAAAATGGCTCCACAGCGCCCCCTACAAAATTTCAAAACATCAGCCCCAGCTCTGTGTTTTATGTATGAGTCTGAAACCTGGTAAGCTTATAGGAGATATCAAGATGTACAAAAAAGTCTCTTGGAGCAATATCCCAAATCCAACAGGAAGTCAGCCATTTTAAAATTAATGTGTAATTTTTGTGACATTTTCCCCTCTTTCCAGGCACCGTTCTTTGACGAACTCCTCCAAGGGATTTCATCATATTGAACCAATCTCCAGTGTGTGGAATCTAAAGACCTTTGTGATGTTAAATTGCGAAGCTTTTTACGTTCAGGGAAACGGGGTGGTCATGGCGGCATGTGGAGTTTCAGTCACTCGCCAAAAAGCAGTAATCTGCTGTCACTCAAAGACACAAAGTCCAATCTCTCCCAAAGGTCGCAGGCGTGATGAGACTCGAGCTCGGAAATGTTTGTTATGCCCTTTGTCTATAATGGTTAGAGCGCCACCTAGTGGGACGACTATACTCATGGTTGAACCAAATGAAATGTTAACTGGTGGTTAAATGCATGAATACCATCAATGTGACATCAGATCGGACGTGCTGGTTTCAGGTGTTGGGCATGGCTCGACACGCCGGGGGTGCGAGGGCCCTCATAACGCTGCTTGCAGCTTTAATTAGGGCCCGAGCACCGAGAGTGCGAAGGCCCTATTGTATCTGCTCCGTTTCTTATTATTATTAGGGCCCGAGCACTGATAGTGCGAAGGCCCTATTGTAATTGCTCTGTTTATTATTATTATTATTAGGGCCCGAGCACTGACAGTGCGAAGGCCCTATTGTAATTGCTCTGTTTATTATTATTATTATTATTATTATTATTTCGGCAAATGAATTGGCCGTTTGAGGGCCTAAACATGCTCGAAAACTCATGAAATTTTGCACACGCGTCAGGTCTGGTGAAAATTTACGTATTTTAATGTTCTCAGACATGGCCAGGGAAAATTAGCTCAGTAGCGCCACCTAGAAAAATGAAAAACGCGAGCCCCCGGTATGGGTATGACCTACATGTTTGAAAGTCGGTACACCTATATAACTTTCAGAGTCGAACAAAAAAGTCTATTATGGCAATGTCCTAAACCCAACAGGAAGTCCGCCATTTTGGATTGAAGGTGACATTTTGGCTCTGATTTTACCGTTTCCATGCCTCGAACTTTAACGAACTCCTCCTTGGGATTTGGTCCTATAAGCTTCAAATTTGGACAGTGTCAACTACACCCTTGTGCCATGTTAAATTGCGGAGCTTTTGAGTTTTCACAATACTATGAGGCCGTGGCGCCATGGCGAATTTCGATGACTCGCCATGAAAATCTTATTGCCTCTCATTTTGTCATACATTTTCTGACCTTGACCAAAGAGCACACATATGATAAGGCTCCACCCCTGAACATATTTCAACTGCCATATTTGACATAAGGGACAGCGCCACCTAGTGGGAACAGGAAATGTCATGTTTTACACTTTGGGGTACAGTATAGTGATGGGTGACATCTGCAGCCTCAAATTTCTCCAGAAAAGCCTTAAGCAGTTGGTCTTGGGTTACAGTGAAAACTGTGACTTTTCGCAAAAGGGTGTGACCCCAGCGGCGTGGCGAACTTTAATGTCACGCCATGAAGAAACAAATTAGTATAACTCAATGAAATCCAGTCTGATCAGTACCAGACTTTACAGGCATGATGTCAGACCCGCCCTGAACAGATTGATGTGCCCATTGTCGGAAATACAGATAGCGCCACCTAGTGGCAACAGGAAATGTCATGGCTTTAATTTTGTTGTACTGATTTTCACAGATTCATCTTGGCCACCTCAAAAGCGGTGAATATCACCATCAGTCCCTCGTGATGCTTCAGTGCAAAAATTGTGACTTTAAACTGAACGGCGCACCCTGGTGGCAACGCGGTTCACCATGAAAGATGAAGTGGCTTTTGAGGGGCTTGGAAAGTTTATAGAGGCTTGAAATTTGGCACACACCTCCAAATGGATGTAGGCTTTGTTGTCATGTGATCATTTTCATTGAATAGCGCGAAATTGCTCCACAGCGCCCCCTACAAAATTTCAAAACATCAGCCCCAGCTCTGTGTTTCATCTATGAGTCTGAAACCTGGTAAGCTTATGGAAAATATCACGATGTACAAAAAAGTCTCTTGGAGCAATATCCCAAATCCAACAGGAAGTCAGCCATTTTAAAATTAATGTGTAATTTTGGCGACATTTTCCCCTCTTTTCAGGCTTCATACTTTGACGAACTCCTCCAAGGGATTTCATCATATTGAACCATTCTCCAGTGTGTGGAATCTAAAGACCTTTGTGATGTTAAATTGCGAAGCTTTTTACGTCCAGGGAAACGGGGTGGTTATGGTGGCACTTAGAGTTTGAATCACTCGCCAAAAAGCAGTAATCTGCTGTCACTCAAAAACACAATGTCCAATCTCTCCCAAACGTCTCAGGTGTGATGAGACTCGAGCTTGGAAGTGTTTGTTATGCCATTTGTACATAATGGTTAGAGCGCCACCTAGTGGAACGACTAACTAATCATGAATGAATGAGTTGAATTGTTAGCTGGTAGTTAAATGCATGAATTCCATCAATGTGACATCACATCGGACGTGCTGGTTTTAGGTGTTGGGCGTGGCTCGACACGCCGGGGTGCGAGGGCCCTCATAACGCTGCTTGCAGCTTTAATTATTATTATTATTATTATTATTATTATTATTATTCACCCCAAACAAGGGCCTTTTTGAGGGCCTAAACATGCTCAAAAACTCATGAAATTTTGCACACATGCCAGGTTTGGTGAAAAATTTTGTATTTTAATGGTTTTACATATGAGCACTGGGAAATGGCTCTACAGCGCCACCTATGCCTTGTTAAATGCAGCCCTACGACCACATCGTTTGAGCTACATGTATGAAATTTGGCACACATGTGTATCATGCCAAGACGAACAAAAAAGTCTGGGGCCCATTGACGCAAACCCAACAGGAAGTCCGCCATTTGGAAGAGAAGGTGACATTTTGGCTCTAATTTTGCCATTTCCATGCCTCGAACTTTAACGAACTCCTCCTTGGGATTTGGTCCTATAAACTTCAAATTTGGACAGTGTCAACTACACCCTTGTGCCATGTTAAATTGCGGAGCTTTTGAGTTTTCACAATACTATGAGGCCGTGGCGCCATGGCGAATTTCGATGACTCGCCATGAAAATCTTATTGCCTCTCATTTTGTCATACATTTTCTGACCTTGACCAAAGTGAACACATATGATAAGGCTCCACCCCTGAACATATTTCAACTGCCATATTTGACCTCAAGGACAGCGCCACCTAGTGGGAACAGGAAATGTTATGTTTTACACTTTGGGGTACAGTATAGTGATGGGTGAAATCTGCAGCCTCAAATTTCTCCAGGAAAGCCTTAAGGAGTTGGTCTTGGGTTTCAGTGAAAACTGTGAGTTTTCGCGAAAGGGTGTGACCCCAGCAGCATGGCGAACTTTGATGTCACGCCATGAAGAAACAAATTAGTATAACTCAATGAAATCCAGTCTGATCAGTACCAGACTTTACAGGCATGATGTCAGACCCGCCCTGAACAGATTGATGTGCCCATTGTCGGAAATACGGACAGCGCCACCTAGTGGCAACAGGAAATGTCATGGCTTTAATTTTGTTGTACTGATTTTCACAGGTTCATCTTGGCCACCTCAAAAGCAGTGAATATCACCATCAGTCCCTCGTGATGCTTCAGTGCAAAAATTGTGAGTTTAAACTGAACGGCGCACCCTGGTGGCAACGCTGTTCAACATGAAAGATGAAGTGGCTTTTGAGGGGCTTGGAAAGTTTATAGAGGCTTGAAATTTGGCACACACCTCCAAATGGATGAAGGCATTGTTGTTATGTAACCATTTTCCTTGAATAGCGCAAAATGGCTCCACAGCGCCCCCTACAATATTTCAAAACCACAGCCCCTGCTCTGTGTTTTATGTATGAGTCTGAAACCTGGTAAGCTTATAGGAGATATCAAGATGTACAAAAAAGTCTCTTGGAGCAATATCCCAAATCCAACAGGAAGTCAGCCATTTTAAAATTAATGTGTAATTTTGATGACATTTTCCCCCCTTTTCAGGCCTCATACTTTGACGAACTCCTCCAAGGGATTTCATCATATTGAAGCATTCTTCAGTGTGTAGAATCTAAAGACCTTTGTGATGTTAAATTGCGAAGCTTTTTCCGTTCAGGGAAACGGGGTGGTCATGGCGGCACGTAGAGTTTCAATCACTCGCAAAAAGCAGTAATCTGCTGTCACTAAAAACACAATGTCCAATCTCTCCCAAAGGTCGCAGGTGTGATGAGACTCGAGCTTGGAAATGTTTGTTATGCCATTTGTCAATAATGGTTAGAGCGCCACCTAGTGGCATGACTATAATCCTGGTTGAATAAGATGAAATGTTAGCTGGTGATTAAAAGCATGAAATCCATCAATGTGACATCACATCGGACGTGCCGGTTTGAGGTGTTGGCGGTGGCTCGACGTGCCGGGGGTGCGAGGGCCCTCATAACGCTGCTTGCAGCTTTAATTATTATTATTATTATTATTATTATTTCGGCAAATGAATTGGCCGTTTGAGGGCCTAAACATGCTCGAAAACTCATGAAATTTTGCACACGCGTCAGGTCTGGTGAAAATTTACGTATTTTAATGTTCTCAGACATGGCCAGGGAAAATTAGCTCAGTAGCGCCACCTAGAAAAATGAAAAACGCGAGCCCCCGGTATGGGTATGGCCTACAAGTTTGAAAGTCGGTACACCTATATAACGTTCAGAGTCGAACAAAAAAGTCTATTATGGCAATGTCCTAAACCCAACAGGAAGTCCGCCATTTTGGATTGAAGGTGACATTTTGGCTCTGATTTTACCGTTTCCATGCCTTGTACTTTAACGAACTCCTCCTTGGGATTTGGTCCTATAAACTTCAAATTTGGACAGTGTCAACTACACCCTTGTGCCATGTTAAATTGCGGAGCTTTTGAGTTTTCACAATACTATGAGGCCGTGGCGCCACGGCGAATTTCGATGACTTGCCATGAAAATCTTATTGCCTCTCATTTTGTCATACATTTTCTGACCTTGACCAAAGTGAACACATATGATAAGGCTCCACCCCTGAACATATTTCAACTGCCATATTTGACATCAAGGACAGCGCCACCTAGTGGGAACAGGAAATGTCATGTTTTACACTTTGGGGTACAGTATAGTGATGGGTGACATCTGCAGCCTCAAATTTCTCCAGGAAAGCCTTAAGGAGTTGGTCTTGGGTTACAGTGAAAACTGTGAGTTTTCGCAAAAGGGTGTGACCCCAGCAGCATGGCGAACTTTGATGTCACGCCATGAAGAAACAAATTAGTATAACTCAATGAAATCCAGTCTGTTCAGTACCAGACTTTACAGGCATGATGTCAGACCCGCCCTGAACAGATTGATGTGCCCATTGTCGGGAATACGTACAGCGCCACCTAGTGGCAACAGGAAATGTCATGGCTTTAATTTTGTTGTACTGATTTTCACAGGTTCATCGTGGCCACCTCAAAAGCGGTGAATATCAACATCAGTCCCTCGTGATGCTTCAGTGCAAAAATTGTGACTTTAAACTGAACAGCGCACCCTGGTGGCAACGCTGTTCACCATGAAAGATGAAGTGGCTTTTGAGGGGCTTGGAAAGTTTAAAAAGTCGTGAAATTTGGCGCACACCTCCAATGTGGTTAAGGCTTTGTTGTTATGTGATCATTTTCATTGAATATCCCAAAATGGCTCCACAGCGCCCCCTACAAAATTTCAAAATCACAGCCCCTGCTCTGTGTTTTATGTATGAGTCTGAAACCTGGTAAGCTTATAGGAGATATCAAGATGTACAAAAAAGTCTCTTGGTGCAATATCCCAAATCCAACAGGAAGTCAGCCATTTTAAAATTAATGTGCAATTTTGGCAACATTTTCCCCTCTTTTCAGGCATCGTTCTTTGACGAACTCCTCCAAGGGATTTCATCAGATTGCACTATTCTTCAGTGTGTGGAATCCAAAGACCTTTGTGTTGTTAAATTGCGAAGCTTTTTACGTTCAGGGAAACGGGGTGGTTATGGCGGCACGTAGACTCTCAATCACTCGCCAAAACGCAGTAATCTGCTGTTACTCAAAAACACAATGTCCAATCTCACCCAAAGGTCGCAGGCATAATGAGACTCGAGTTCGGAAATGTTTGTTATGCCATTTGTACATAATGGTTAGAGTGCCACCTAGTGGAACGACTAGCTAATCATGAATGAATGAGTTGAAATGTTAGCTGGTGGTTAAATGCATGAATTCCATCAATGTGACATCGATCAGACGTGCTGGTTTTAGGTGTTGGGCGTGGCTCGACGCGCCGGGGGTGCTCGGGCCCTCATAACGCTGCTTGCAGCTTTAATTAGGGCCCGAGCACTGACAGTGCGAAGGCCCTATTGTAATTGCTCTGTTTATTATTATTATTATTATTATTATTATTTCGGCAAATGAATTGGCCGTTTGAGGGCCTAAACATGCTCGAAAACTCATGAAATTTTGCACATGCGTCAGGTCTGGTGAAAATTTACGTATTTTACTGTTCTCAGACATGGCCAGGGAAAATTAGCTCAGTAGCGCCACCTAGAAAAATGAAAAAGGCGAGCCCCCGGTATGAGTATGGCCTACATGTTTGAAAGTCGGTACACTTATATAACGTTCAGAGTCGAACAAAAAAGTCTATTATGGCAATGTCCTAAACCCAACAGGAAGTCCGCCATTTGGAAGAGAAGGTGACATTTTGGCTCTAATTTTGCCATTTCCATGCCTCGAACTTTTGCGAACTCCTCCTTGGGGTTTCATTTCATAAACTTCAAATTTGGACAGTGTCAACTACACCCTTGTGCCATGTTAAATTGCGGAGCTTTTGAGTTTTCACAATACCATGAGGCCGTGGCGCCATGGCGAATTTCGATGACTCGCCAAGAAAATCTTATTGCCTCTCATTTTGTCATACATTTTCTGACCTTGACCAAAGAGCACACATATGATAAGGCTCCACCCCTGAACATATTTCAAGTGCCATATTTGACATAAGGGCCAGCGCCACCTAGTGGGAACAGGAAATGTCATGTTTTACACTTTGGGGTACAGTATTGTGATGGGTGACATCTGCAGCCTCATATTTCTCCAGGAAAGCCTTAAGGAGTTGGTCTTGGGGTACAGTGAAAACTGTGAGTTTTCGCGAAAGGGTGTGACCCCAGCAGCATGGCGAACTTTGATATCTCGCCATGAAGAAACAAATTAGTATAACTCAATGAAATCCAGTCTGATCAGTACCAGACTTTACAGGCGTGATGTCAGACCCGCCCTGAACAGATTGATGTGCCCATTGTCAGGAATATGAAGAGCGCCACCTAGTGGGAACAGGAAATGTCATGTCTTACACTTTGTTGTACTGATTTTCACAGGTTCATCGTGGCCACCTGAAAAGCGGTGAATATCAACATCAGTCCCTCGTGATGTTTCAGTGCAAAAATTGTGACTTTAAACTGAACGGCGCACCCTGGTGGCAACGCTGTTCACCATGAAAGATGAAGTGGCTTTTGAGGGTCTTGGCAAGTTTATAGAGGCTTGAAATTTGGCACACACCTCCAATGTGATGAAGGCTTTGTTGTCATGCGATCATTTTCATTGAATATCCCAAAATGGCTCCACAGCGCCCCCTACAAATTTTCAAAACCACAGCCCCAGCTCTGTGTTTTATGTATGAATCTGAAACCTGGTAGGCTTATAGGAGATATCAAGATGTACAAAAAAGTCTCTTGGAGCAATATCCCAAATCCAACAGGAAGTCAGCCATTTTAAAATTAATGTGAAATTTTGGCGACATTTTCCCCTCTTTTCAGGCTTCATACTTTGACGAACTCCTCCAAGGGATTTCATCATATTGAACCATTCTCCAGTGTGTGGAATCTAAAGACCTTTGTGATGTTAAATTGCGAAGCTTTTTACGTTCAGGGAAACGGGGTGGTCATGGCGGCACGTAGAGTTTCAATCACTCGCCAAAAAGCAGTAATCTGCTGTCACTCAAAAACACAATGTCCAATCTCTCCCAAAGCTCATAGGCGGGATGAGACTCGAGCTCGGAAATGTTTGTTATGCCATTTGTACATAATGGTTAGAGCCCCACCTAGTGGAACGACTAACTAATCATGAATGAATGAGTTGAAATGTTAGCTGGTGGTTAAATGCATGAATTCCATCAATGTGACATCAGATCGGACGTGCTGGTTTTAGGTGTTGGGCGTGGCTCGACGCGCCGGGGGTGCGAGGGCCCTCATAACGCTGCTTGCAGCTTTAATTATTATTATTATTCACCCCAAACAAGGGCCTTTTTGAGGGCCTAAACATGCTCAAAAACTCACGAAATTTTGCACACATGCCAGGTCTGGTGAAAAATTTTGTATTTTAATGGTTTTACATATGAGCACTGGGAAATGGCTCTAGAGCGCCACCTATGCCTTGTTAAATGCAGCCCTACGACCACATCGTTTGAGCTACATGTATGAAATTTGGCACACATGTGTATCATGCCAAGACGAACAAAAAAGTCTGTGGGCCCATTGACGCAAACCCAACAGGAAGTCCGCCATTTGGAAGAGAAGGTGACATTTTGGCTCTAATTTTGCCATTTCCATGCCTCGAACTTTTGCGAACTCCTCCTTGGGGTTTCATTTCATAACCTTCAAATTTGGACAGTGTCAACTACACCCTTGTGCCATGTTAAATTGCGGAGCTTTTGAGTTTTCACAATACTATGAGGCCGTGGCGCCATGGCGAATTTCGATGACTCGCCATGAAAATCTTATTGCCTCTCATTTTGTCATATATTTTCTGACCTTGACCAAAGTGAACACATATGATAAGGCTCCACCCCTGAACATATTTCAACTGCCATATTTGACATCAAGGACAGCGCCACCTAGTGGGAACAGGAAATGTCATGTTTTACACTTTGGGGTACAGTATAGTGATGGGTGACATCTGCAGCCTCAAATTTCTCCAGGAAAGCCTTAAGGAGTTGGTCTTGGGTTACAGTGAAAACTGTGAGTTTTCGCGAAAGGGTGTGACCCCAGCAGCATGGCGAACTTTGATGTCACGCCATGAAGAAACAAATTAGTATAACTCAATGAAATCCAGTCTGATCAGTACCAGACTTTACAGGCATGATGTCAGACCCGCCCTGAACAGATTGATGTGCCCATTGTCGGAAATACGGACAGCGCCACCTAGTGGGAACAGGAAATGTCATGGCTTTAATTTTGTTGTACTGATTTTCACAGGTTCATCGTGGCCACCTCAAAAGCGGTGAATATCACCATCAGTCCCTCGTGATGCTTCAGTGCAAAAATTGTGACTTTAAACTGAACGGCGCACCCTGGTGGCAACGCGGTTCACCATGAAAGATGAAGTGGCTTTTGAGGGACTTGGAAAGTTTATAGAGGCTTGAAATTTGGCACACACCTCCAAATGGATGTAGGCTTTGTTGTCATGTGATCATTTTCATTGAATAGCTCGAAATTGCTCCACAGCGCCCCCTACAAAATTTCAAAACAACAGCCCCTGCTCTGTGTTTCATCTATGAGTCTGAAACCTGGTAAGGTTATGGAAAATATCAAGATGTACAAAAAAGTCTCTTGGAGCAATATCCCAAATCCAACAGGAAGTCAGCCATTTTAAAATTAATGTGTAATTTTGGCGACATTTTCCCCTCTTTTCAGGCTTCATACTTTGACGAACTCCTCCAAGGGATTTCATCATATTGAACCATTCTCCAGTGTGTGGAATCTAAAGACCTTTGTGATGTTAAATTGCGAAGCTTTTTACGTTCAAGGAAACGGGGTGGTCATGGCGGCACGTGGAGTTTCAATCACTGGCCAAAAAGCAGTAATATGCTGTCACTCAAAGACACAAAGTCCAATCTCTCCCAAAGGTCGCAGGCGTGATGAGACTCGAGCTCGGAAATGTTTGTTATGCCCTTTGTCTATAATGGTTAGAGCGCCACCTAGTGGGACGACTATACTCATGGTTGAACCAAATGAAATGTTAACTGGTGGTTAAATGCATGAATTCCATCAATGTGACATCAGATCGGAGGTGCTGGTTTTAGGTGTTGGGCGTGGCTCGACGCGCCGGGGGTGCGAGGGCCCTCATAACGCTGCTTGCAGCTTTAATTATTATTATTAGGGCCCGAGCACTGATAGTGCGAAGGCCCTATTGTAATTGCTCTGTTTATTATTATTATTATTATTATTATTATTATTATTATTATTATTATTATTTCGGCAAATGAATTGGCCGTTTGAGGGCCTAAACATGCTCGAAAACTCATGAAATTTTGCACACGCGTCAGGTCTGGTGAAAATTTACGTATTTTAATGTTGTCAGACATGGCCAGGGAAAATTAGCTCAGTAGCGCCACCTAGAAAATTGAAAAACGCGAGCCCCCGGTATGGGTATGGCCTACAAGTTTGAAAGTCGGTACACCGTTATAACGTTCAGAGTCGAACAAAAAAGTCTATTATGGCAATGTCCTAAACCCAACAGGAAGTCCGCCATTTTGGATTGAAGGTGACATTTTGGCTCTGATTTTACCGTTTCCATGCCTTGTACTTTAACGAACTCCTCCTTGGGATTTGGTCCTATAAACTTCAAATTTGGACAGTGTCAACTACACCCTTGTGCCATGTTAAATTGCGGAGCTTTTGAGTTTTCACAATACTATGAGGCCGTGGCGCCATGGCGAATTTCGATGACTCGCCATGAAAATCTTATTGCCTCTCATTTTGTCATACATTTTCTGACCTTGACCAAAGTGAACACATATGATAAGGCTCCACCCCTGAACATATTTCAACTGCCATATTTGACATCAAGGACAGCGCCACCTAGTGGGAACAGGAAATGTCATGTTTTACACTTTGGGGTACAGTATAGTGATGGGTGACATCTGCAGCCTCAAATTTCTCCAGGAAAGCCTTAAGGAGTTGGTCTTGGGTTACAGTGAAAACTGTGAGTTTTCGCAAAAGGGTGTGACCCCAGCAGCATGGCGAACTTTGATGTCACGCCATGAAGAAACAAATTAGTATAACTCAATGAAATCCAGTCTGATCAGTACCAGACTTTACAGGCATGATGTCAGACCCGCCCTGAACAGATTGATGTGCCCATTGTCGGAAATACGGACAGCGCCACCTAGTGGCAACAGGAAATGTCATGGCTTTAACTTTGTTGTACTGATTTTCACAGGTTGATCGTGGCCACCTCAAAAGCGGTGAATATCACCATCAGTCCCTCGTGATGCTTCAGTGCAAAAATTGTGACTTTAAACTGAACGGCGCACCCTGGTGGCAACGCGGTTCATCATGAAAGATGAAGTGGCTTTTGAGGGGCTTGGAAAGTTTATAGAGGCTTGAAATTTGGCACACACCTCCAAATGGATGAAGGCATTGTTGTTATGTAACCATTTTCCTTGAATAGCGCAAAATGGCTCCACAGCGCCCCCTACAATATTTCAAAACATCAGCCCCTGCTCTGTGTTTCATCTATGAGTCTGACACTTGGTAAGCTTGTGTAAGATATCAAGATGTACAAAAAAGTCTCTTGGAGCAATATCCCAAATCCAACAGGAAGTCAGCCATTTTAAAATTAATGTGTAATTTTGATGACATTTTCCCCCCTTTTCAGGCCTCATACTTTGACGAACTCCTCCAAGGGATTTCATCATATTGAAGCATTCTTCAGTGTGTAGAATCTAAAGACCTTTGTGATGTTAAATTGCGAAGCTTTTTCCGTTCAGGGAAACGGGGTGGTCATGGCGGCACGTAGAGTTTCAATCACTCGCAAAAAGCAGTAATCTGCTGTCACTAAAAAACACAATGTCCAATCTCTCCCAAAGGTCGCAGGTGTGATGAGACTCGAGCTTGGAAATGTTTGTTATGCTATTTGTCAATAATGGTTAGAGCGCCACCTAGTGGCATGACTATAATCCTGGTTGAATAAGATGAAATGTTAGCTGGTGATTAAAAGCATGAAATCCATCAATGTGACATCACATCGGACGTGCCGGTTTGAGGTGTTGGCAGTGGCTCGACGTGCCGGGGGTGCGAGGGCCCTCATAACGCTGCTTGCAGCTTTAATTAGGGCCCGAGCACTGACAGTGCGAAGGCCCTATTGTAATTGCTCTGTTTATTATTATTATTATTATTATTTCGGCAAATGAATCGGCCTTTTGAGGGCCTAAACATGCTCGAAAACTCTGGAAATTTTGCGCACGCGTCAGGTCTGGTGAAAATTTACGTATTTTAATGGTTTTACATATGAGCACTGGGAAATGGCTCTAGAGCGCCACCTATGCCTTGTTAAATGCAGCCCTACGACCACATCGTTTCAGCTACATGTATGAAATTTGGCACACATGTGTATCATGCCAAGACGAACAAAAAAGTCTGTGGGCCCATTGACGCAAACCCAACAGGAAGTCCGCCATTTTGGATTGAAGGTGACATTTTGGCTCTGATTTTACCGTTTCCATGCCTTGTACTTTAACGAACTCCTCCTTGGGATTTGGTCGTATAAGCTTCAAATTTGGACAGTGTCAACTACACCCTTGTGCCATGTTAAATTGCGGAGCTTTTGAGTTTTCACAATACTATGAGGCCGTGGCGCCATGGCGAATTTCGATGACTCGCCATGAAAATCTTATTGCCTCTCATTCTGTCATACATGTTCCAATCTGGACCAAAGAGCACACATATGATAAGGCTCCACCCCTGAACATATTTCAACTGCCATATTTGACCTCAAGGACAGCGCCACCTAGTGGGAACAGGAAATGTCATGTTTTACACTTTGGGGTACAGTATAGTGAAGGGTGACATCTGCAGCCTCAAATTTCTCCAGGAAAGCCTTAAGGAGTTGGTCTTGGGTTACAGTGAAAACTGTGAGTTTTCGCGAAAGGGTGTGACCCCAGCAGCATGGCGAACTTTGATGTCACGCCATGAAGAAACAAATTAGTATAACTCAATGAAATCCAGTCTGATCAGTACCAGACTTTACAGGCATGATGTCAGACCCGCCCTGAACAGATTGATGTGCCCATTGTCGGAAATACGGACAGCGCCACCTAGTGGCAACAGGAAATGTCATGGCTTTAATTTTGTTGTACTGATTTTCACAGGTTCATCTTGGCCACCTCAAAAGCGGTGAATATCACCATCAGTCCCTCGTGATGCTTCAGTGCAAAAATTGTGAGTTTAAACTGAACGGCGCACCCTGGTGGCAACGCTGTTCAACATGAAAGATGAAGTGGCTTTTGAGGGTCTTGGCAAGTTTATAGAGGCTTGAAATTTGGCACACACCTCCAAATGGATGAAGGCTTTGTTGGCATGTGATCATTTTCATTGAATAGCGCGAAATTGCTCCACAGCGCCCCCTACAAAATTTCAAAACCACAGCCCCTGCTCTGTGTTTTATGTATGAATCTGAAACCTGGTAGGCTTATAGGAGATATCAAGATGTACAAAAAAGTCTCTTGGAGCAATATCCCAAATCCAACAGGAAGTCAGCCATTTTAAAATTAATGTGTAATTTTGGCAACATTTTCCCCTCTTTTCAGGCTTCATACTTTGACGAACTCCTCCAAGGGATTTCATCATATTGAACCATTCTCCAGTGTGTGGAATCTAAAGACCTTTGTGATGTTAAATTGCGAAGCTTTTTACGTTCAAGGAAACGGGGTGGTCATGGCGGCACGTGGAGTTTCAATCACTCGCCAAAAAGCAGTAATATGCTGTCACTCAAAGACACAAAGTCCAATCTCTCCCAAAGGTCACAGGCGTGATGAGACTCGAGCTCGGAAATGTTTGTTATGCCCTTTGTCTATAATGGTTAGAGAGCCACCTAGTGGGACGACTATACTCATGGTTGAACCAAATGAAATGTTAACTGGTGGTTAAATGCATGAATTCCATCAATGTGACATCAGATCGGACATGCTGGTTTCAGGTGTTGGGCATGGCTCGACACGCCGGGGGTGCGAGGGCCCTCATAACGCTGCTTGCAGCTTTAATTATTATTATTATTCAGGCGAAACAAGGGCCTTTTTGAGGGCCTAAACATGCTCAAAAACTCATGAAATTTTGCACACATGCCAGGTCTGGTGAAAAATTTTGTATTTTAATGGTTTTATATATGAGCACTGGGAAATGGCTCTAGAGCGCCACCTATGCCTTGTTAAATGCAGCCCTACGACCACATCGTTTGAGCTACATGTATGAAATTTGGCACACATGTGTATCATGCCAAGACGAACAAAAAAGTCTGTGGGCCCATTGACGCAAACCCAACAGGAAGTCCGCCATTTGGAAGAGAAGGTGACATTTTGGCTCTAATTTTGCCATTTCCATGCCTCGAACTTTTGCGAACTCCTCCTTGGGGTTTGATTTCATAACCTTCATATTTGGTCAGTGTCAACTACACCCTTGTGCCATGTTAAATTGCGGAGCTTTTGAGTTTTCACAATACTATGAGGCCGTGGCGCCATGGCGAATTTCGATGACTCGCCATGAAAATCTTATTGCCTCTCATTTTGTCATACATTTTCTGACCTTGACCAAAGTGAACACATATGATAAGGCTCCACCCCTGAACATATTTCAACTGCCATATTTGACATCAAGGACAGCGCCACCTAGTGGGAACAGGAAATGTCATGTTTTACACTTTGGGGTACAGTATTGTGATGGGTGACATCTGCAGCCTCAAATTTCTCAAGGAAAGCCTTAAGGAGTTGGTCTTGGGTTACAGTGAAAACTGTGACTTTTCGCAAAAGGGTGTGACCCCAGCAGCATGGCGAACTTTGATGTCACGCCATGAAGAAACAAATTAGTATAACTCAATGAAATCCAGCCTGATCAGTACCAGACTTTACAGGCATGATGTCAGACTCGCCCTGAACAGATTGATGTGCCCATTGTCAGAAATACGGACAGCGCCACCTAGTGGCAACAGGAAATGTCATGGCTTTAATTTTGTTGTACTGATTTTCACAGGTTCATCGTGGCCACCTCAAAAGCGGTGAATATCACCATCAGTCCCTCGTGATGCTTCAGTGCAAACATTGTGACTTTAAACTGAACGGCGCACCCTGGTGGCAACGCTGTTCACCATGAAAGATGAAGTGGCTTTTGAGGGTCTTGGCAAGTTTATAGAGGCTTGAAATTTGGCACACACCTCCAATGTGATGAAGGCTTTGTTGTCATGTGATCATTTTCATTGAATATCCCAAAATGGCTCCACAGCGCCCCCTACAAAATTTCAAAACCACAGCCCCAGCTCTGTGTTTTATGTATGAATCTGAAACCTGGTAGGCTTATAGGAGATATCAAGATGTACAAAAAAGTCTCTTGGAGCAATATCCCAAATCCAACAGGAAGTCAGCCATTTTAAAATTAATGTGCAATTTTGGCAACATTTTCCCCTCTTTTCAGGCACCGTGCTTTGACGTACTCCTGCAAGGGATTTCATCAGATTGATGCAATCTCCTGTGTGTGGAATCTAAAGACCTTTGTGATGTTAAATTGCGAAGCTTTTTACATTCAGGGAAACGGGGTGGTCATGGCGGCACGTAGAGTTTCAATCACTCGCCAAAAAGCAGTAATATGCTGTCACTCAAAAACACAATGTCCAATCTCTCCCAAAGCTCATAGGCGTGATGAGACTCGAGCTAGGAAATGTTTGTTATGCCATTTGTCAGTAATGGTTAGAGCACCACCTAGTGGGACAACTATAATCATGATTGAATGAGATGAATTGTTAGCTGGTGGTTAAATGCATGAATTCAATCAATGTGACATCAGATCGGAGATGCTGGTTTTACGTGTTGGGCGTGGCTCGACGAGCCGGGGGTGCGAGGGCCCTCATAACGCTGCTTGCAGCTTTAATTAGGGCCCGAGCACTGACAGTGCGAAGGCCCTATTGTAATTGCTCTGTTTATTATTATTATTATTATTAGGGCCCGAGCACTGACAGTGCGAAGGCCCTATTGTAATTGCTCTGTTTATTATTAGGGCCCGAGCACTGATAGTGCGAAGGCCCTATTGTAATTGCTCTGTTTATTATTATTATTATTATTATTAGGGCCCGAGCACTGACAGTGCGAAGGCCCTATTGTAATTGCTCTGTTTATTATTATTATTATTATTATTATTATTTCGGCAAATGAATTGGCCTTTTGAGGGCCTAAACATGCTCGAAAACTCATGAAATTTTGCACACGCGTCAGGTCTGGTGAAAATTTACGTATTTTAATGTTCTCAGACATGGCCAGGGAAAATTAGCTCAGTAGCGCCACCTAGAAAAATGAAAAACGCGAGCCCCCGGTATGGGTATGACCTACATGTTTGAAAGTCGGTACACCTATATAACGTTCAGAGTCGAACAAAAAAGTCTATTATGGCAATGTCCTAAACCCAACAGGAAGTCCGCCATTTTGGATTGAAGGTGACATTTTGGCTCTGATTTTACCGTTTCCATGCCTCGAACTTTAACGAACTCCTCCTTGGGGTTTGATTTCATAACCTTCATATTTGGTCAGTGCCAACTACACCCTTGTGCCATGTTAAATTGCGGAGCTTTTGAGTTTTCACAATACCATGAGGCCGTGGCGCCACGGCGAATTTCGATGACTCGCCATGAAAATCTTATTGCCTCTCATTTTGTCATACATTTTCTGACCTTGACCAAAGTGAACACATATGATAAGGCTCCACCCCTGAACATATTTCAACTGCCATATTTGACATCAAGGACAGCGCCACCTAGTGGGAACAGGAAATGTCATGTTTTACACTTTGGGGTACAGTATAGTGATGGGTGACATCTGCAGCCTCAAATTTCTCCAGGAAAGCCTTAAGGAGTTGGTCTTGGGGTACAGTGAAAACTGTGGCTTTTCACGAAAGGGTGTGACCTCAGCAGCATGGCGAACTTTGATATCTTGCCATGAAGAAACAAATTAGTATAACTCCATGAAATCCAGTCTGATTAGTACCAGACTTTACAGGCATGATGTCACACCCGCCCTGAACAGATTGATGTGCCCATTGTCAGGAATATGAAGAGCGCCACCTAGTGGGAACAGGAAATGTCATGTCTTACACTTTGTTGTACTGATTTTCACAGGTTCATAGTGGCCACCTCAAAAGCGGTGAATATCACCATCAGTCCTTGATGATGCTTTAGTGCAAAAATTGTGACTTTAAACTGAACGGCGCACCCTGGTGGCAACGCTGTTCACCGTGAAAAATGAAGTGGCTTTTGAGGGGCTTGGAAAGTTTATAGAGGCTTGAAATTTGGCACACACCTCCATTGTGCTTAAGGCTTTGTTGTTATGTGATCATTTTCATTGAATAGCGCAAAATGGCTCCACAGCGCCCCCTACAAAATTTCAAAACATCAGCCCCAGCTCTGTGTTTTATGTATGAGTCTGAAACCTGGTAAGCTTATAGGAGATATCAAGATGTACAAAAAAGTCTCTTGGAGCAATATCCCAAATCTAACAGGAAGTCAGCCATTTTAAAATTAATGTGTAATTTTTGTGACATTTTCCCCTCTTTCCAGGCACCGTTCTTTGACGAACTCCTCCAAGGGATTTCATCATATTGAACCAATCTCCAGTGTGTGGAATCTAAAGACCTTTGTGATGTTAAATTGCGAAGCTTTTTACGTCCAGGGAAACGGGGTGGTTATGGCGGCACTTAGAGTTTGAATCACTCGCCAAAAAGCAGTAATCTGCTGTCACTCAAAAACACAATGTCCAATCTCTCCCAAACGTCTCAGGTGTGATGAGACTCGAGCTCGGAAATGTTTGTTATGCCATTTGTACATAATGGTTAGAGCGCCACCTAGTGGAACGACTAACTAATCATGAATGAATGAGTTGAAATGTTAGCTGGTGGTTAAATGCATGAATTCCATCAATGTGACATCAGATCGGACGTGCTGGTTTTAGGTGTTGGGCGTGGCTCGACGCGCCGGGGGTGCGAGGGCCCTCATAACGCTGCTTGCAGCTTTAATTATTATTATTATTATTATTTCGGCAAATGAATTGGCCGTTTGAGGGCCTAAACATGCTCGAAAACTCATGAAATTTTGCACACGCGTCAGGTCTGGTGAAAATTTACGTATTTTAATGTTCTCAGACATGGCCAGGGAAAATTAGCTCAGTAGCGCCACCTAGAAAAATGAAAAACGCGAGCCCCCGGTATGGGTATGGCCTACAAGTTTGAAACTCGGTACACCTATATAACGTTCAGAGTCGAACAAAAAAGTCTATTATGGCAATGTCCTAAACCCAACAGGAAGTCCGCCATTTTGCATTGAAGGTGACATTTTGGCTCTAATTTTGCCATTTCCATGCCTCGAACTTTAACGAACTCCTCCTTGGGATTTGGTCCTATAAGCTTCAAATTTGGACAGTGTCAACTACACCCTTGTGCCATGTTAAATTGCGGAGCTTTTGAGTTTTCACAATACTATGAGGCCGTGGCGCCATGGCGAATTTCGATGACTCGCCATGAAAATCTTATTGCCTCTCATTCTGTCATACATGTTCCGATCTGGACCAAAGAGCACACATATGATAAGGCTCCACCCCTGAACATATTTCAACTGCCATATTTGACATCAAGGACAGCGCCACCTAGTGGGAACAGGAAATGTCATGTTTTACACTTTGGGGTACAGTATAGTGATGGGTGACATCTGCAGCCTCAAATTTCTCCAGGAAAGCCTTAAGGAGTTGGTCTTGGGTTACAGTGAAAACTGTGAGTTTTCGTGAAATGGTGTGACCCCAGCAGCATGGCGAACTTTGATGTCACGCCATGAAGAAACAAATTAGTATAACTCAATGAAATCCAGTCTGATCAGTACCAGACTTTACAGGCATGATGTCAGACCCGCCCTGAACAGATTGATGTGCCCATTGTCGGAAATACGGACAGCGCCACCTAGTGGCAACAGGAAATGTCATGGCTTTAATTTTGTTGTACTGATTTTCACAGGTTCATCTTGGCCACCTCAAAAGCGGTGAATATCACCATCAGTCCCTCGTGATGCTTCAGTGCAAAAATTGTGAGTTTAAACTGAACGGCGCACCCTGGTGGCAACGCTGTTCAACATGAAAGATGAAGTGGCTTTTGAGGGTCTTGGCAAGTTTATAGAGGCTTGAAATTTGGCACACACCTCCAAATGGATGAAGGCTTTGTTGGCATGTGATCATTTTCATTAAATAGCGCGAAATTGCTCCACAGCGCCCCCTACAAAATTTCAAAACCACAGCCCCTGCTCTGTGTTCTATGTATGATTCTGAAACCTGGTAAGCTTATAGGAGATATCAAGATGTACAAAAAAGTCTCTTGGAGCAATATCCCAAATCCAACAGGAAGTCAGCCATTTTAAAATTAATGTGTAATTTTGGCAACATTTTCCCCTCTTTCCAGGCACCGTTCTTTGACGAACTCCTCCAAGGGATTTCATCATATTGAACCAATCTCCAGTGTGTGGAATCTAAAGACCTTTGTGATGTTAAATTGCGAACGTTTTTACGTTCAGGGAAACGGGTGGTCATGGCGGCACGTGGAGTTTCAGTCACTCGCCAAAAAGCAGTAATCTGCTGTCACTCAAAATCAAAATGTCCAATATGTCCCAAAGGTCGCAGGCGTGATGAGACTCGAGCTGGGAAATGTTTGTTATGCCATTTGTCAGTAATGGTTAGAGCGCCACCTAGTGGGACGACTATAATCATGATTGAATGAGATGAAATGTTAGCTGGTGGTTGAATGCATGAATTTCATCAATGTGACATCAGATCGGACGTGCTGGTTGTAGGTGTTGGGCGTAGCTCGACGCCATGGGGTGCGAGGGCCCTCATAACGCTGCTTGCAGCTTTAATTATTATTATTATTATTATTATTATTTCGGCAAATGAATTGGCCGTTTGAGGGCCTAAACATGCTCGAAAACTCATGAAATTTTGCACACGCGTCAGGTCTGGTGAAAATTTACGTATTTTAATGTTCTCAGACATGGCCAGGGAAAATTAGCTCAGTAGCGCCACCTAGAAAAATGAAAAACGCGAGCCCCCGGTATGGGTATGACCTACATGTTTGAAAGTTGGTACACCTATATAACGTTCAGAGTCGAACAAAAAAGTCTATTATGGCAATGTCCTAAACCCAACAGGAAGTCAGCCATTTTGGATTGAAGGTGACATTTTGGGTCTGATTTTACCGTTTCCATGCCTTGTACTTTAACGAACTCCTCCTTGGGATTTGGTCCTATAAACTTCAAATTTGGACAGTGTCAACTACACCCTTGTGCCATGTTAAATTGCGGAGCTTTTGAGTTTTCACAATACTATGAGGCCGTGGCGCCATGGCGAATTTTGATGACTCGCCATGAAAATCTTATTGCCTCTCATTCTGTCATACATGTTCCGATCTGGACCAAAGAGCACACATATGATAAGGCTCCACCCCTGAACATATTTCAACTGCCATATTTGACATCAAGGACAGCGCCACCTAGTGGGAACAGGAAATGTCATGTTTTACACTTTGGGGTACAGTATAGTGATGGGTGACATCTGCAGCCTCAAATTTCTCCAGGAAAGCCTTAAGGAGTTGGTCTTGGGTTACAGTGAAAACTGTGACTTTTCGCAAAAGGGTGTGACCCCAGCAGCATGGCGAACTTTGATGTCACGCCATGAAGAAACAAATTAGTATAACTCAATGAAATCCAGTCTGATCAGTACCAGACTTTACAGGCATGATGTCAGACCCGCCCTGAACAGATTGATGTGCCCATTGTCGGGAATACGGACAGCGCCACCTAGTGGCAACAGGAAATGTCATGGCTTTAATTTTGTTGTACTGATTTTCACAGGTTCATCGTGGCCACCTCAAAAGCGGTGAATATCACCATCAGTCCCTCGTGATGCTTCAGTGCAAAAATTGTGACTTTAAACTGAACGGCGCACCCTGGTGGCAACGCTGTTCAACATGAAAGATGAAGTGGCTTTTGAGGGTCTTGGCAAGTTTATAGAGGCTTGAAATTTGGCACACACCTCCAAATGGATGAAGGCTTTGTTGGCATGTGATCATTTTCATTGAATAGCGCGAAATGGCTCCACAGCGCCCCCTACAAAATTTCAAAACCACAGCCCCTGCTCTGTGTTCTATGTATGATTCTGAAACCTGGTAAGCTTATAGGAGATATCAAGATGTACAAAAAAGTCTCTTGGAGCAATATCCCAAATCCAACAGGAAGTCAGCCATTTTAAAATGAATGTGCAATTTTGGCAACATCTTCCCCTCTTTCCAGGCACCGTTCTTTGACGAACTCCTCCAAGGGATTTCATTATATTGAACCAATCTCCAGTGTGTGGAATCTAAAGACCTTTGTGATGTTAAATTGCGAACGTTTTTACGTTCAGGGAAACGGGTGGTCATGGCGGCACGTGGAGTTTCAGTCACTCGCCAAAAAGCAGTAATCTGCTGTCACTCAAAATCAAAATGTCCAATATGTCCCAAAGGTCGCAGGCGTGATGAGACTCGAGCTGGGAAATGTTTGTTATGCCATTTGTCAGTAATGGTTAGAGCGCCACCTAGTGGGACGACTATAATCATGATTGAATGAGATGAAATGTTAGCTGGTGGTTGAATGCATGAATTTCATCAATGTGACATCAGATCGGACGTGCTGGTTGTAGGTGTTGGGCGTAGCTCGACGCGATGGGGTGCGAGGGCCCTCATAACGCTGCTTGCAGCTTTAATTATTATTATTATTATTATTTCGGCAAATGAATTGGCCGTTTGAGGGCCTAAACATGCTCGAAAACTCATGAAATTTTGCACACGCGTCAGGTCTGGTGAAAATTTACGTATTTTAATGTTCCCAGACATGGCCAGGGAAAATTAGCTCAGTAGCGCCACCTAGAAAAATGAAAAACGCGAGCCCCCGGTATAGGTATGACCTACACGTTTGAAAGTCGGTACACCTATATAACGTTCAGAGTCGAACAAAAAAGTCTATTATGGCAATGTCCTAAACCCAACAGGAAGTCCGCCATTTTGGATTGAAGGTGACATTTTGGGTCTGATTTTACCGTTTCCATGCCTTGTACTTTAACGAACTCCTCCTTGGGATTTGGTCCTATAAAATTCAAATTTGGACAGTGTCAACTACACCCTTGTGCCATGTTAAATTGCGGAGCTTTTGAGTTTTCACAATACTATGAGGCCGTGGCGCCATGGCGAATTTCGATGACTCGCCATCAAAATCTTATTGCCTCTCATTTTGTCATACATTTTCTGACCTTGACCAAAGTGAACACATATGATAAGGCTCCACCCCTGAACATATTTCAACTGCCATATTTGACACCAGGGACAGCGCCACCTAGTGGGAACAGGAAATGTCATGTTTTACACTTTGGGGTACAGTATAGTGATGGGTGACATCTGCAGCCTCAAATTTCTCCAGGAAAGCCTTAAGGAGTTGGTCTTGGGTTACAGTGAAAACTGTGACTTTTCGCGAAAGGGTCTGACCCCAGCAGCATGGCGAACTTTGATGTCACGCCATGAAGAAACAAATTAGTATAACTCAATGAAATCCAGTCTGATTAGTACCAGACTTTACAGGCATGATGTCACACCCGCCCTGAACAGATTGATGTGCCCATTGTCAGGAATATGAAGAGCGCCACCTAGTGGGAAGAGGAAATGTCATGTCTTACACTTTGTTGTACTGATTTTCACAGGTTCATCGTGGCCACCTCAAAAGCGGTGAATATCACCATCAGTCCCTCGTGATGCTTCAGTGCAAAAATTGTGACTTTAAACTGAACGGCGCACCCTGGTGGCAACGCTGTTCACCATGAAAGATGAAGTGGCTTTTGAGGGTCTTGGCAAGTGTATAGAGGCTTGAAATTTGGCACACACCTCCAATGTGACGAAGGCTTTGTTGTCATGTGATAATTTTCATTGAATATCCCAAAATGGCTCCACAGCGCCCCCTACAATATTTCAAAACATCAGCCCCTGCTCTGTGTTTCATCTATGAGTCTGACACTTGGTAAGCTTGTGTAAGATATCAAGATGTACAAAAAAGTCTCTTGGAGCAATATCCCAAATCCAACAGGAAGTCAGCCATTTTAAAATTAATGTGCAATTTTGGCGACATTTTCCCCTCTTTTCAGGCTTCATACTTTGACGAACTCCTCCAAGGGATTTCATCAGATTGGACCGATCTGAAGTTTGTGGAATCTAAAGACCTTTGTGATGTTAAATTGCGAAGCTTTTTACGTCCAGGGAAACGGGGTGGTTATGGCGGCACTTAGAGTTTGAATCACTCGCCAAAAAGCAGTAATCTGCTGTCACTCAAAAACACAATGTCCAATCTCTCCCAAACGTCTCAGGTGTGATGAGACTCGAGCTTGGAAGTGTTTGTTATGCCATTTGTACATAATGGTTAGAGCGCCACCTAGTGGAACGACTAACTAATCATGAATGAATGAGTTGAAATGTTAGCTGGTGGTTAAATGCATGAATTCCATCAATGTGACATCAGATCGGACGTGCTGGTTTCAGATGTTGGGCATGGCTCGACACGCCGGGGGTGCGAGGGCCCTCATAACGCTGCTTGCAGCTTTAATTATTATTATTATTATTATTTCGGCAAATGAATTGGCCGTTTGAGGGCCTAAACATGCTCGAAAACTCATGAAATTTTGCACACGCGTCAGGTCTGGTGAAAATTTACGTATTTTAATGTTCTCAGACATGGCCAGGGAAAATTAGCTCAGTAGCGCCACCTAGAAAAATGAAAAACGCGAGCCCCCGATATGGGTATGACCTACATGTTTGAAAGTCGGTACACCTATATAACGTTCAGAGTCGAACAAAAAAGTCTATTATGGCAATGTCCTAAACCCAACAGGAAGTCCGCCATTTTGGATTGAAGGTGACATTTTGGCTCTGATTTTACCGTTTCCATGCCTCGAACTTTAACGAACTCCTCCTTGGGGTTTGATTTCATAACCTTCATATTTGGTCAGTGCCAACTACACCCTTGTGCCATGTTAAATTGCGGAGCTTTTGAGTTTTCACAATACCATGAGGCCGTGGCGCCACGGCGAATTTCGATGACTCGCCATGAAAATCTTATTGCCTCTCATTTTGTCATACATCTTCTGAGCTTGACCAAAGTGAACACATATGATAAGGCTCCACCCCTGAACATATTTCAACTGCCATATTTGACATCAAGGACAGCGCCACCTAGTGGGAACAGGAAATGTCATGTTTTACACTTTGGGGTACAGTATAGTGATGGGTGACATCTGCAGCCTCAAATTTCTCCAGGAAAGCCTTAAGGAGTTGGTCTTGGGGTACAGTGAAAACTGTGGCTTTTCACGAAAGGGTGTGACCTCAGCAGCATGGCGAACTTTGATATCTCGCCATGAAGAAACAAATTAGTATAACTCCATGAAATCCAGTCTGATCAGTACCAGACTTTACAGGCATGATGTCACACCCGCCCTGAACAGATTGATGTGCCCATTGTCAGGAATATGAAGAGCGCCACCTAGTGGCAACAGGAAATGTCATGTCTTACACTTTGTTGTACTGATTTTCACAGGTTCATAGTGGCCACCTCAAAAGCGGTGAATATCACCATCAGTCCTTGATGATGCTTTAGTGCAAAAATTGTGACTTTAAACTGAACGGCGCACCCTGGTGGCAACGCTGTTCACCATGAAAAATGAAGTGGCTTTTGAGGGGCTTGGCAAGTTTATAGAGGCTTGAAATTTGGCGCACACCTCCATTGTGCTTAAGGCTTTGTTGTTATGTGATCATTTTCATTGAATAGCGCAAAATGGCTCCACAGCGCCCCCTACAAAATTTCAAAACATCAGCCCCAGCTCTGTGTTTTATGTATGAGTCTGAAACCTGGTAAGCTTATAGGAGATATCAAGATTTACAAAAAAGTCTCTTGGAGCAATATCCCAAATCCAACAGGAAGTCAGCCATTTTAAAATTAATGTGTAATTTTTGTGACATTTTCCCCTCTTTCCAGGCACCGTTCTTTGACGAACTCCTCCAAGGGATTTCATCATATTGAACCAATCTCCAGTGTGTGGAATCTAAAGACCTTTGTGATGTTAAATTGCGAAGGTTTTTACGTTCAGGGAAACGGGGTGGTCATGGCGGCATGTGGAGTTTCAGTCACTCGCCAAAAAGCAGTAATCTGCTGTCACTCAAAATCAAAATGTCCAATATGTCCCAAAGGTCGCAGGCGTGATGAGACTCGAGCTCGGAAATGTTTGTTATGCCAATTGTCAGTAATGGTTAGAGCGCCACCTAGTGGGACGACTATAATCATGATTGAATGAGATGAAATGTTAGCTGGTGGTTGAATGCATGAATGTCATTAATGTGACATCAGATCGGAGGTGCTGGTTGTAGGTGTTGGGCGTAGCTCGACGCGATGGGGTGCGAGGGCCCTCATAACGCTGCTTGCAGCTTTAATTAGGGCCCGAGCACTGACAGTGCGAAGGCCCTATTGTAATTGCTCTGTTTATTATTATTATTTTTATTATTAGGGCCCGAGCACTGACAGTGCGAAGGCCCTATTGTAATTGCTCTGTTTATTATTATTATTAGGGCCCGAGCACTGACAGTGCGAAGGCCCTATTGTAATTGCTCTGTTTATTATTATTAGGGCCCGAGCACTGATAGTGCGAAGGCCCTATTGTAATTGCTCTGTTTATTATTAGGGCCCGAGCACTGATAGTGCGAAGGCCCTATTGTAATTGCTCTGTTTATTATTATTATTATTATTATTATTATTATTATTATTATTTCGGCAAATGAATTGGCCGTTTGAGGGCCTAAACATGCTCGAAAACTCATGAAATTTTGCACACGCGTCAGGTCTGGTGAAAATTTACGTATTTTAATGTTCTCAGACATGGCCAGGGAAAATTAGCTCAGTAGCGCCACCTAGAAAAATGAAAAACGCGAGCCCCCGGTATGGGTATGACCTACATGTTTGAAAGTCGGTACACCTATATAATGTTCAGAGTCGAACAAAAAAGTCTATTATGGCAATGTCCTAAACCCAACAGGAAGTCCGCCATTTTGGATTGAAGGTGACATTTTGGCTCTGATTTTACCATTTCCATGCCTCGAACTTTGACGAACTCCTCCTTGGGGTTTGATTTCATAACCTTCATATTTGGTCAGTGCCAACTACACCCTTATGCCATGTTAAATTGCGGAGCTTTTGAGTTTTCACAATACTATGAGGCCGTGGCGCCATGGCGAATTTCGATGACTCGCCATGAAAATCTTATTGCCTCTCATTCTGTCATAGATTTTCTGACCTTGACCAAAGTGAACACATATGATAAGGCTCCATCCCTGAACATATTTCAACTGCCATATTTTACATCAGGGACAGCGCCACCTAGTGGGAACAGGAAATGTCATGTTTTACACTTTGGGGTACAGTATTGTGATGGGTGACATCTGCAGCCTCAAATTTCTCCAGGAAAGCCTTAAGGAGTTGGTCTTGGGTTACAGTGAAAACTGTGAGTTTTCGCGAAAGGGTGTGACACCAGCGGCATGGCGAACTTTGATGTCACGCCATGAAGAAACAAATTAGTATAACTCAATGAAATCCAGTCTGATCAGTACCAGACTTTACAGGCATGATGTCAGACCCGCCCTGAACAGATTGATGTGCCCATTGTCGGAAATACGGACAGCGCCACCTAGTGGCAACAGGAAATGTCATGGCTTTAATTTTGTTGTACTGATTTTCACAGGTTCATCTTGGCCACCTCAAAAGCGGTGAATATCACCATCAGTCCCTCGTGATGCTTCAGTGCAAAAATTGTGACTTTAAACTGAACGGCGCACCCTGGTGGCAACGCTGTTCAACATGAAAGATGAAGTGGCTTTTGAGGGTCTTGGCAAGTTTATAGAGGCTTGAAATTTGGCACACACCTCCAAATGGATGAACGCTTTGTTGGCATGTGATCATTTTCATTGAATAGCGCGAAGTGGCTCCACAGCGCCCCCTACAAAATTTCAAAACCACAGCCCCTGCTCTGTGTTCTATGTATGATTCTGAAACCTGGTAAGCTTATAGGAGATATCAAGATGTACAAAAAAGTCTCTTGGTGCAATATCCCAAATCCAACAGGAAGTCAGCCATTTTAAAATTAATGTGTAATTTTGGCAACATTTTCCCCTCTTTCCAGGCACCGTTCTTTGACGAACTCCTCCAAGGGATTTCATCATATTGAACCAATCTCCAGTGTGTGGAATCTAAAGACCTTTGTGATGTTAAATTGCGAAGCTTTTTACGTTCAGTGAAACGGGGTGGTTATGGTGGCACTTAGAGTTTGAATCACTCGCCAAAAAGCAGTAATCTGCTGTCACTCAAAAACACAATGTCCAATCTCTCCCAGAGCTCATAGGCGTGATGAGACTCGAGCTAGGAAATGTTTGTTATGCCATTTGTCAGTAATGGTTAGAGCACCACCTAGTGGGACAACTATAATCATGATTGAATGAGATGAATTATTAGCTGGTGGTTAAATGCATGAATTCCATCAACGTGACATCAGATCGGAGGTGCTGGTTTTAGGTGTTGGGCGTGGTTCGACGCGCCGGGGGTGCGAGGGCCCTCATAACGCTGCTTGCAGCTTTAATTATTATTATTATTATTATTATTATTATTATTCCGGCAAATGAATTGGCCGTTTGAGGGCCTAAACATGCTCGAAAACTCATGAAATTTTGCACACGCGTCAGGTCTGGTGAAAATTTACGTATTTTAATGTTCTCAGACATGGCCAGGGAAAATTAGCTCAGTAGCGCCACCTAGAAAAATGAAAAACGCGAGCCCCCGGTATGGGTATGACCTACATGTTTGAAAGTCGGTACACCTATATAACGTTCAGAGTCGAACAAAAAAGTCTATTATGGCAATGTCCTAAACCCAACAGGAAGTCCGCCATTTTGGATTGAAGGTGACATTTTGGGTCTGATTTTACCGTTTCCATGCCTTGTACTTTAACGAACTCCTCCTTGGGATTTGGTCCTATAAACTTTAAATTTGGACAGTGTCAACTACACCCTTGTGCCATGTTAAATTGCGGAGCTTTTGAGTTTTCACAATAGTATGAGGCCGTGGCGCCATGGCGAATTTTGATGACTCGCCATGAAAATCTTATTGCCTCTCATTCTGTCATACATGTTCCGATCTGGACCAAAGAGCACACATATGATAAGGCTCCACCCCTGAACATATTTCAACTGCCATATTTGACATCAAGGACAGCGCCACCTAGTGGGAACAGGAAATGTCATGTTTTACACTTTGGGGTACAGTATAGTGATGGGTGACATCTGCAGCCTCAAATTTCTCCAGGAAAGCCTTAAGGAGTTGGTCTTGGGTTACAGTGAAAACTGTGACTTTTCGCAAAAGGGTGTGACCCCAGCGGCGTGGCGAACTTTGATGTCACGCCATGAAGAAACAAATTAGTATAACTCAATGAAATCCAGTCTGATCAGTACCAGACTTTACAGGCATGATGTCAGACCCGCCCTGAACAGATTGATGTGCCCATTGTCGGGAATACGGACAGCGCCACCTAGTGGCAACAGGACATGTCATGTCTTACACTTTGTTGTACTGATTTTCACAGGTTCATCGTGGCCACCTCAAAAGCGGTGAATATCACCATCAGTCCCTCGTGATGCTTCAGTGCAAAAATTGTGACTTTAAACTGAACGGCGCACCCTGGTGGCAACGCGGTCCACCATGAAAGATGAAGTGGCTTTTGAGGGGCTTGGAAAGTCTATAGAGGCTTGAAATTTGGCACACACCTCCAATGTGATGAAGGCTTTGTTGTCATGTGATCATTTTCATTGAATAGCGCGAAATGGCTCCACAGCGCCCCCTACAATATTTCAAAACATCAGCCCTTGCTCTGTGTTTTATCTATGAGTCTGAAACCTGGTAAGCTTATGGAAGATATTAAGATGTACAAAAAAGTCTCTTGGAGCAATATCCCAAATCCAACAGGAAGTCAGCCATTTTAAAATTAATGTGTAATTTTGGCGACATTTTCCCCTCTTTTCAGGCACCGTACTTTGACGAACTCCTCCAAGGGATTTCATCAGATTGGACCGATCTGAAGTTTGTGGAATCTAAAGACCTTTGTGATGTTAAATTGCGAAGCTTTTTACGTTCAGGGAAAAGGGGTGGTTATGGCGGCACTTAGAGTTTGAATCACTCGCCAAAAAGCAGTAATCTGCTGTCACTCAAAAACACAATATCCAATCTCTCCCAAAGGTCGCAGGCGTGATGAGACTCGAGCTCGGAAATGTTTGTTATGGCATTTGTACATAATGGTTAGAGCGCCACCTAGTGGAACGACTAACTAATCATGAATGAATGAGTTGAAATGTTAGCTGGTGGTTAAATGCATGAATTCCATCAATGTGACATCAGATCGGACGTGCTGGTTTTAGGTGTTGGGCGTGGCTCGACGCGCCGGGGGTGCGAGGGCCCTCATAACGCTGCTTGCAGCTTTAATTAGGGCCCGAGCACTGAGAGTGCGAAGGCCCTATTGTATCTGCTCCGTTTCTTATTATTATTATTATTATTATTATTATTATTATTAGGGCCCGAGCACCGAGAGTGCGAAGGCCCTATTGTATCTGCTCCGTTTCTTATTATTAGGGCCCGAGCACTGACAGTGCGAAGGCCCTATTGTAATTGCTCTGTTTATTATTATTATTATTATTATTATTATTATTAGGGCCCGAGCACTGACAGTGCGAAGGCCCTATTGTAATTGCTCTGTTTATTATTATTATTATTATTATTAGGGCCCGAGCACTGACAGTGCGAAGGCCCTATTGTAATTGCTCTGTTTATTATTATTATTATTATTATTAGGGCCCGAGCACTGACAGTGCGAAGGCCCTATTGTAATTGCTCTGTTTATTATTATTATTATTATTATTTCGGCAAATGAATTGGCCGTTTGAGGGCCTAAACATGCTCGAAAACTCATGAAATTTTGCACACATGCCAGGTCTGGTGAAAAATTTTGTATTTTAATGGTTTTACATATGAGCACTGGGAAATGGCTCTACAGCGCCACCTATGCCTTGTTAAATGCAGCCCTACGACCACATCGTTTCAGCTACATGTATGAAATTTGGCACACATGTGTATCATGCCGAGTCGAACAAAAAAGTCTGTGGGCCCATTGATGCAAACCCAACAGGAAGTCCGCCATTTGGAAGAGAAGGTGACATTTTGGCTCTAATTTTGCCATTTCCATGCCTCGAACTTTTGCGAACTCCTCCTTGGGATTTGGTTGTATAAGCTTCATCTTTGGTCAGTGTCAACTACACACCTGGGCCATGTTAAATTGCGGAGCTTTTGAGTTTTCACAATACTATGAGGCCGTGGCGCCATGGCGAATTTCGATGACTCGCCATGAAAATCTTATTGCCTCTCATTTTGTCATACATTTTCTGACCTTGACCAAAGTGAACACATATGATAAGGCTCCACCCCTGAACATATTTCAACTGCCATATTTGACACCAGGGACAGCGCCACCTAGTGGGAACAGGAAATGTCATGTTTTACACTTTGGGGTACAGTATTGTGATGGGTGACACCTGCAGCCTCAAATTTCTCCAGGAAAGCCTTAAGGAGTTGGTCTTGGGTTACAGTGAAAACTGTGACTTTTCGCAAAAGGGTGTGACCCCAGCAGCATGGCGAACTTTAATGTCACGCCATGAAGAAACAAATTAGTATAACTCAATGAAATCCAGTCTGTTCAGTACCAGACTTTACAGGCATGATGTCAGACCTGCCCTGAACAGATTGATGTGCCCATTGTCGGGAATACGTACAGCGCCACCTAGTGGCAACAGGAAATGTCATGGCTTTAATTTTGTTGTACTGATTTTCACAGGTTCATCGTGGCCACCTCAAAAGCGGTGAATATCAACATCAGTCCCTCGTGATGCTTCAGTGCAAAAATTGTGACTTTAAACTGAACGGCGCACCCTGGTGGCAACGCGGTCCACCATGAAAGATGAAGTGGCTTTTGAGGGGCTTGGAAAGTATATAGAGGCTTTAAATTTAGCACACCCCTCCAAATGGATGAAGGCTTTGTTGTCATGTGATCATTTTTATTGAATAGCGCGAAATGGCTCCACAGCGCCCCCTACAAAATTTCAAAACCACAGCCCCAGCTCTGTGTTTTATGTATGAGTCTGAAACCTGGTAAGCTTATAGGAGATATCAAGATGTACAAAAAAGTCTCTTGGAGCAATATCCAAAATCCAACAGGAAGTCAGCCATTTTAAAATTAATGTGCAATTTTGGCGACATTTTCCCCTCTTTTCAGGCTTCATACTTTGACGAACTCCTCCAAGGGATTTCATCATATTGAACCATTCTCCAGTGTGTGGAATCTAAAGACCTTTGTGATGTTAAATTGCGAAGCTTTTTACGTTCAAGGAAACGGGGTGGTCATGGCGGCACGTGGAGTTTCAATCACTCGCCAAAAAGCAGTAATCTGCTGTCACTCAAAGACACAAAGTCCAATCTCTCCCAAAGGTCGCAGGCGTGATGAGACTCGAGCTCGGAAATGTTTGTTATGCCATTTGTGCATAAGGGTTAGAGCGCCACCTAGTGGAACGACTAACAAATCATGAATGAATGAGTTGAAATGTTAGCTGGTGGTTAAATGCATGAATTCCATCAATGTGACATCACATCGGATGTGCTGGTTTTAGGTGTTGGGCGTGGCTCGACACGCCGGGGGTGCGAGGGCCCTCATAACGCTGCTTGCAGCTTTAATTATTATTATTATTAGGGCCCGAGCACTGAGAGTGCGAAGGCCCTATTGTATCTGCTCCGTTTCTTATTATTATTATTATTATTCACCCCAAACAAGGGCCTTTTTGAGGGCCTAAACATGCTCAAAAACTCATGAAATTTTGCACACATGCCAGGTTTGGTGAAAAATTTTGTATTTTAATGGTTTTACATATGAGCACTGGGAAATGGCTCTACAGCGCCACCTATGCCTTGTTAAATGCAGCCCTACGACCACATCGTTTGAGCTACATGTATGAAATTTGGCACACATGTGTATCATGCCAAGACGAACAAAAAAGTCTGGGGGCCCATTGACGCAAACCCAACAGGAAGTCCGCCATTTGGAAGAGAAGGTGACATTTTGGCTCTAATTTTGCCATTTCCATGCCTCGAACTTTAACGAACTCCTCCTTGGGATTTGGTCCTATAAACTTCAAATTTGGACAGTGTCAACTACACCCTTGTGCCATGTTAAATTGCGGAGCTTTTGAGTTTTCACAATACTATGAGGCCGTGGCGCCATGGCGAATTTCGATGACTCGCCATGAAAATCTTATTGCCTCTCATTTTGTCATACATTTTCTGACCTTGACCAAAGTGAACACATATGATAAGGCTCCACCCCTGAACATATTTCAACTGCCATATTTGACCTCAAGGACAGCGCCACCTAGTGGGAACAGGAAATGTTATGTTTTACACTTTGGGGTACAGTATAGTGATGGGTGACATCTGCAGCCTCAAATTTCTCCAGAAAAGCCTTAAGGAGTTGGTCTTGGGTTACAGTGAAAACTGTGAGTTTTCGCGAAAGGGTGTGACCCCAGCAGCATGGCGAACTTTGATGTCACGCCATGAAGAAACAAATTAGTATAACTCAATGAAATCCAGTCTGATCAGTACCAGACTTTACAGGCATGATGTCAGACCCGCCCTGAACAGATTGATGTGCCCATTGTCGGAAATACGGACAGCGCCACCTAGTGGCAACAGGAAATGTCATGGCTTTAATTTTGTTGTACTGATTTTCACAGGTTCATCTTGGCCACCTCAAAAGCGGTGAATATCACCATCAGTCCCTCGTGATGCTTCAGTGCAAAAATTGTGACTTTAAACTGAACGCCGCACCCTGGTGGCAACGCTGTTCAACATGAAAGATGAAGTGGCTTTTGAGGGTCTTGGCAAGTTTATAGAGGCTTGAAATTTGGCACACACCTCCAAATGGATGAAGGCTTTGTTGGCATGTGATCATTTTCATTGAATAGCGCGAAATTGCTCCACAGCGCCCCCTACAAAATTTCAAAACCACAGCCCCTGCTCTGTGTTCTATGTATGATTCTGAAACTTGGTAAGCTTATAGGAGATATCAAGATGTACAAAAAAGTCTCTTGGTGCAATATCCCAAATCCAACAGGAAGTCAGCCATTTTTAAAATTAATGTGTAATTTTGGCAACATTTTCCCCTCTTTCCAGGCACCGTTCTTTGACGAACTCCTCCAAGGGATTTCATCATATTGAACCAATCTCCAGTGTGTGGAATCTAAAGACCTTTGTGATGTTAAATTGCGAAGCTTTTTACGTTCAGTGAAACGGGGTGGTTATGGCGGCACGTGGAGTTTGAATCACTCTCCAAAAAGCAGTAATCTGCTGTCACTCAAAAACACAATGTCCAATCTCTCCCAAACGTCTCAGGTGTGATGAGACTCGAGCTCGGAAATGTTTGGTATGCCATTTGTCGGTAATAGTTAGAGCGCCACCTATTGGGACGACTATAATCATGGTTCAATGAGATGAAATGTTAGCTGGTGGTTAAATGCATGAATTCCATCAATGTGACATCACATCGGACGTGCTGGTTTTAGGTGTTGGGCGTGGCTCGACGCGCCGGGGGTGCGAGGGCCCTCATAACGCTGCTTGCAGCTTTAATTATTATTATTATTATTATTATTATTCCGGCAAATGAATCGGCCTTTTGAGGGCCTAAACATGCTCGAAAACTCATGAAATTTTGCACACGCGTCAGGTCTGGTGAAAATTTACGTATTTTAATGTTCTCAGACATGGCCAGGGAAAATTAGCTCAGTAGCGCCACCTAGAAAAATGAAAAACGCGAGCCCCCGGTATGGGTATGACCTACATGTTTGAAAGTCGGTACACCTATATAACGTTCAGAGTCGAACAAAAAAGTCTATTATGGCAATGTCCTAAACCCAACAGGAAGTCCGCCATTTTGGATTGAAGGTGACATTTTGGGTCTGATTTTACCGTTTCCATGCCTTGTACTTTAACGAACTCCTCCTTGGGATTTGGTCCTATAAACTTCAAATTTGGACAGTGTCAACTACACCCTTGTGCCATGTTAAATTGCGGAGCTTTTGAGTTTTCACAATACTATGAGGCCGTGGCGCCATGGCGAATTTCGATGACTCGCCATGAAAATCTTATTGCCTCTCATTCTGTCATACATGTTCCGATCTGGACCAAACAGCACACATATGATAAGGCTCCACCCCTGAACATATTTCAACTGCCATATTTGACATCAAGGACAGCGCCACCTAGTGGGAACAGGAAATGTCATGTTTTACACTTTGGGGTACAGTATAGTGATGGGTGACATCTGCAGCCTCAAATTTCTCCAGGAAAGCCTTAAGGAGTTGGTCTTGGGTTACAGTGAAAACTGTGAGTTTTCGCAAAAGGGTGTGACCCCAGCGGCGTGGCGAACTTTGATGTCACGCCATGAAGAAACAAATTAGTATAACTCAATGAAATCCAGTCTGATCAGTACCAGACTTTACAGGCATGATGTCAGACCCGCCCTGAACAGATTGATGTGCCCATTGTCGGAAATACGGACAGCGCCACCTAGTGGCAACAGGAAATGTCATGGCTTTAATTTTGTTGTACTGATTTTCACAGGTTCATCTTGGCCACCTCAAAAGCGGTGAATATCACCATCAGTCCCTCGTGATGCTTCAGTGCAAAAATTGTGAGTTTAAACTGAACGGCGCACCCTGGTGGCAACGCTGTTCAACATGAAAGATGAAGTGGCTTTTGAGGGTCTTGGCAAGTTTATAGAGGCTTGAAATTTGGCACACACCTCCAAATGGATGAAGGCTTTGTTGGCATGTGATCATTTTCATTGAATAGCGCGAAATTGCTCCACAGCGCCCCCTACAAAATTTCAAAACCACAGCCCCTGCTCTGTCTTCTATGTATGATTCTGAAACCTGGTAAGCTTATAGGAGATATCAAGATGTACAAAAAAGTCTCTTGGAGCAATATCCCAAATACAACAGGAAGTCAGCCATTTTAAAATTAATGTGCAATTTTGGCAACATTTTCCCCTCTTTTCAGGCATCGTTCTTTGACGAACTCCTCCAAGGGATTTCATCATATTGAACCAATCTCCAGTGTGTGGAATCTAAAGACCTTTGTGATGTTAAATTGCGAAGCTTTTTACGTTCAGGGAAACGGGGTGGTCATGGCGGCATGTGGAGTTTCAGTCACTCGCCAAAAAGCAGTAATCTGCTGTCACTCAAAATCAAAATGTCCAATATGTCCCAAAGGTCGCAGGCGTGATGAGACTCGAGCTCGGAAATGTTTGTTATGCCATTTGTCAGTAATGGTTAGAGCGCCACCTAGTGGGACAACTATAATCATGATTGAATGAGATGAAATGTTAGCTGGTGGTTGAATGCATGAATTTCATCAATGTGACATCAGATCGGAGGTGCTGGTTGTAGGTGTTGGGCGTAGCTCGACGCGATGGGGTGCGAGGGCCCTCATAACGCTGCTTGCAGCTTTAATTAGGGCCCGAGCACTGACAGTGCGAAGGCCCTATTGTAATTGCTCTGTTTATTATTATTATTATTATTATTATTATTATTATTATTATTTCGGCAAATGAATCGGCCTTTTGAGGGCCTAAACATGCTCGAAAACTCATGAAATTTTGCACACGCGTCAGGTCTGGTGAAAATTTACGTATTTTAATGTTCTCAGACATGGCCAGGGAAAATTAGCTCAGTAGCGCCACCTAGAAAAATGAAAAACGCGAGCCCCCGGTATGGGTATGACCTACATGTTTGAAAGTCGGTACACCTATATAACGTTCAGAGTCGAACAAAAAAGTCTATTATGGCAATGTCCTAAACCCAACAGGAAGTCCGCCATTTTGGATTGAAGGTGACATTTTGGCTCTGATTTTACCGTTTCCATGCCTTGTACTTTAACGAACTCCTCCTTGGGATTTGGTCGTATAAGCTTCAAATTTGGACAGTGTCAACTACACCCTTGTGCCATGTTAAATTGCGGAGCTTTTGAGTTTTCACAATACTATGAGGCCGTGGCGCCATGGCGAATTTCGATGACTCGCCATGAAAATCTTATTGCCTCTCATTCTGTCATACATGTTCCGATCTGGACCAAAGAGCACACATATGATAAGGCTCCACCCCTGAACATATTTCAACTGCCATATTTGACATCAAGGACAGCGCCACCTAGTGGGAACAGGAAATGTCATGTTTTACACTTTGGGGTACAGTATAGTGATGGGTGACATCTGCAGCCTCAAATTTCTCCAGGAAAGCCTTAAGGAGTTGGTCTTGGGTTACAGTGAAAACTGTGACTTTTCGCCAAAGGGTGTGACCCCAGTGGCGTGGCGAACTTTGATGTCACGCCATGAAGAAACAAATTAGTATAACTCAATGAAATCCAGTCTGATCAGTACCAGACTTTACAGGCATGATGTCAGACCCGCCCTGAACAGATTGATGTGCCCATTGTCGGAAATACGGACAGCGCCACCTAGTGGCAACAGGAAATGTCATGGCTTTAATTTTGTTGTACTGATTTTCACAGGTTCATCGTGGCCACCTCAAAAGCGGTGAATATCACCATCAGTCCCTCATGATGCTTCAGTGCAGAAATTGTGACTTTAAACTGAACGGCGCACCCTGGTGGCAACGCGGTCCACCATGAAAGATGAAGTGGCTTTTGAGGGGCTTGGAAAGTTTATAGAGGCTTGAAATTTGGCCCACGCCTCCAATGTGATGAAGACTTTGTTGTCATGTCATCACTTTCATTGAATAGCGCAAAATGGCTCCACAGCGCCCCCTACAATATTTCAAAATATCAGCCCCTGCTCTGTGGTTTATGTATGAATCTGAAACCTGGTAGGCTTATAGGAGATATCAAGATGTACAAAAAAGTCTCTTGGAGCAATATCCCAAATCCAACAGGAAGTCAGCCATTTTAAAATTAATGTGCAATTTTGGCAACATTTTCCCCTCTTTTCAAGCTTCATACTTTGACGAACTCCTCCAAGGGATTTCATCATATTGAACCATTCTCCAGTGTGTGGAATCTAAAGACCTTTGTGATGTTAAATTGCGAAGCTTTTTACGTCCAGGGAAACGGGGTGGTTATGGCGGCACTTAGAGTTTGAATCACTCGCCAAAAAGCAGTAATCTGCTGTCACTCAAAAACACAAAGTCCAATCTCTCCCAAACGTCTCAGGTGTGATTAGACTCGAGCTCGGAAGTGTTTGTTATGCCATTTGTACATAATGGTTAGAGCGCCACCTAGTGGAACGACTAACTAATCATGAATGAATGAGTTGAAATGTTAGCTGGTGGTTAAATGCATGAATTCCATCAATGTGACATCAGATCGGACGTGCTGGTTTTAGGTGTTGGGCGTGGCTCGACGCGCCGGGGGTGCGAGGGCCCTCATAACGCTGCTTGCAGCTTTAATTATTATTATTATTATTATTTCGGCAAATGAATTGGCCGTTTGAGGGCCTAAACATGCTCGAAAACTCATGAAATTTTGCACACACGTCAGGTCTGGTGAAAATTTACGTATTTTAATGTTCTCAGACATGGCCAGGGAAAATTAGCTCAGTAGCGCCACCTAGAAAAATGAAAAACGCGAGCCCCCGGTATGGGTATGACCTACATGTTTGAAAGTCGGTACACCTATAAAATGTTCAGAGTCGAACAAAAAAGTCTATTATGGCAATGTCCTAAACCCAACAGGAAGTCCGCCATTTTGGATTGAAGGTGACATTTTGGCTCTGATTTTACCATTTCCATGCCTCGAACTTTAACGAACTCCTCCTTGGGATTTGGTCCTATAAACTTCAAATTTGGACAGTGTCAACTACACCCTTGTGCCATGTTAAATTGCGGAGCTTTTGAGTTTTCACAATACTATGAGGCCGTGGCGCCATGGCGAATTTCGATGACTCGCCATGAAAATCTTATTGCCTCTCATTTTGTCATACATTTTCTGACCTTGACCAAAGTGAACACATATGATAAGGCTCCACCCCTGAACATATTTCAACTGCCATATTTGACCTCAAGGACAGTGCCACCTAGTGGGAACAGGAAATGTTGTGTTTTACACTTTGGGGTACAGTATAGTGATGGGTGACATCTGCAGCCTCAAATTTCTCCAGAAAAGCCTTAAGGAGTTGGTCTTGGGTTACAGTGAAAACTGTGACTTTTCGCAAAAGGGTGTGACCCCAGCAGCATGGCGAACTTTGATGTCACGCCATGAAGAAACAAATTAGTATAACTCAATGAAATCCAGTCTGATCAGTACCAGACTTTACAGGCATGATGTCAGACCCGCCCTGAACAGATTGATGTGCCCATTGTCGGAAATACGGACAGCGCCACCTAGTGGCAACAGGAAATGTCATGGCTTTAATTTTGTTGTACTGATTTTCACAGGTTCATCGTGGCCACCTCAAAAGCGGTGAATATCACCATCAGTCCCTCGTGATGCTTCAGTGCAAAAATTGTGACTTTAAACTGAACGGCGCACCCTGGTGGCAACGCGGTTCATCATGAAAGATGAAGTGGCTTTGAGGGGCTTGGAAAGTTTATAGAGGCTTTAAATTTAGCACACCCCTCCAAATGGACGAAGGCTTTGTTGTCATGTGATCATTTTCCTTGAATAGCGCAAAATGGCTCCACAGCGCCCCCTACAATATTTCAAAACATCAGCCCCTGCTCTGTGTTTCATCTATGAGTCTGACACTTGGTAAGCTTGTGTAAGATATCAAGATGTACAAAAAAGTCTCTTGGAGCAATATCCCAAATCCAACAGGAAGTCAGCCATTTTAAAATTAATGTGTAATTTTGATGACATTTTCCCCCCTTTTCAGGCCTCATACTTTGACGAACTCCTCCAAGGGATTTCATCATATTGAAGCATTCTTCAGTGTGTAGAATCTAAAGACCTTTGTGATGTTAAATTGCGAAGCTTTTTACGTTCAAGGAAACGGGGTGGTCATGGCGGCACGTGGAGTTTGAATCACTCGCCAAAAAGCAGTAATATGCTGTCACTCAAAGACACAAAGTCCAATCTCTCCCAAATGTCGCAGGCGTGATGAGACTCGAGCTCGGAAATGTTTGTTATGCCCTTTGTCTATAATGGTTAGAGCGCCACCTAGTGGGACGACTATACTCATGGTTGAACCAAATGAAATGTTAGCTGGTGGTTAAATGCATGAATTCCATCAATGTGACATCAGATCGGACGTGCTGGTTTCAGATGTTGGGCATGGCTCGACACGCCGGGGGTGCGAGGGCCCTCATAACGCTGCTTGCAGCTTTAATTATTATTATTATTATTATTCAGGCAAAACAAGGGCCTTTTTGAGGGCCTAAACATGCTCAAAAACTCATGAAATTTTGCACACATGCCAGGTCTGGTGAAAAATTTTGTATTTTAATGGTTTTACATATGAGCACTGGGAAATGGCTCTACAGCGCCACCTATGCCTTGTTAAATGCAGCCCTACGACCACATCGTTTGAGCTACATGTATGAAATTTGGCACACATGTGTATCATGCCAAGACGAACAAAAAAGTCTGTGGGCCCATTGACGCAAACCCAACAGGAAGTCCGCCATTTGGAAGAGAAGGTGACATTTTGGCTCTAATTTTGCCATTTCCATGCCTCGAACTTTAACGAACTCCTCCTTGGGATTTGGTCCTATAAACTTCAAATTTGGACAGTGTCAACTACACCCTTGTGCCATGTTAAATTGCGGAGCTTTTGAGTTTTCACAATACCATGAGGCCGTGGCGCCATGGCAAATTTCGATGACTCGCCATGAAAATCTTATTGCCTCTCATTTTGTCATACATTTTCTGACCTTGACCAAAGTGAACACATATGATAAGGCTCCACCCCTGAACATATTTCAACTGCCATATTTGACATCAAGGACAGCGCCACCTAGTGGGAACAGGAAATGTCATGTTTTACACTTTGGGGTACAGTATAGTGATGGGTGACATCTGCAGCCTCAAATTTCTCCAGAAAAGCCTTAAGGAGTTGGTCTTGGGTTACAGTGAAAACTGTGAGTTTTCGCGAAAGGGTGTGACCCCAGCAGCATGGCGAATTTTGATGTCACGCCATGAAGAAACAAATTAGTATAACTCAATGAAATCCAGTCTGATCAGTACCAGACTTTACAGGCATGATGACAGACCCGCCCTGAACAGATTGATGTGCCCATTGTCGGGAATACGGACAGCGCCACCTAGTGGGAACAGGAAATGTCATGGCTTTAATTTTGTTGTACTGATTTTCACAGGTTCATCGTGGCCACCTCAAAAGCGGTGAATATCACCATCAGTCCCTTGTGATGCTTCAGTGCAAAAATTGTGACTTTAAACTGAACGCCGCACCCTGGTGGCAACGCGGTTCACCATGAAAGATGAAGTGGCTTTTGAGGGGCTTGAAAAGTTTAAAAAGTCTTGAAATTTGGCACACACCTCCAATGTGGTTAAGGCTTTGTTGTTATGTGATCATTTTCATTGAATATCCCAAAATGGCTCCACAGCGCCCCCTACAAAATTTCAAAACCACAGCCCCAGCTCTGTGTTTTATGTATGAGTCTGAAACCTGGTAAGCTTATAGGAGATATCAAGATGTACAAAAAAGTCTCTTGGAGCAATATCCCAAATCCAACAGGAAGTCAGCCATTTTAAAATTAATGTGCAATTTTGGCAACATTTTCCCCTCTTTCCAGGCACCGTTCTTTGACGAACTCCTCCAAGGGATTTCATCAGATTGGACCGATCTGCAGTTTGTGGAATCTAAAGACCTTTGTGATGTTAAATTGCGAAGCTTTTTACGTCCAGGGAAACGGGGTGGTTATGGCGGCACGTGGAGTTTCAATCACTCGCCAAAAAGCAGTAATCTGCTGTCACTCAAAAACACAATGTCCAATCTCTCCCAAACGTCTCAGGTGTGATGAGACTCGAGCTTGGAAGTGTTTGTTATGCCATTTGTACATAATGGTTAGAGCGCCACCTAGTGGAACGACTAACTAATCATGAATGAATGAGTTGAAATGTTAGCTGGTGGTTAAATGCATGAATTCCATCAATGTGACATCAGATCGGACGTGCTGGTTTTAGGTGTTGGGCGTGGCTCGACGCGCCGGGGGTGCGAGGGCCCTCATAACGCTGCTTGCAGCTTTAATTAGGGCCCGAGCACTGATAGTGCGAAGGCCCTATTGTAATTGCTCTGTTTATTATTATTATTATTATTATTATTATTATTATTATTATTATTCCGGCAAATGAATTGGCCGTTTGAGGGCCTAAACATGCTCGAAAACTCATGAAATTTTGCACACGCGTCCGGTCTGGTGAAAATTTACGTATTTTAATGTTCCCAGACATGGCCAGGGAAAATTAGCTCAGTAGCGCCACCTAGAAAAATGAAAAACGCGAGCCCCCGGTATGGGTATGACCTACACGTTTGAAAGTCGGTACACCTATATAACGTTCAGAGTCGAACAAAAAAGTCTATTATGGCAATGTCCTAAACCCAACAGGAAGTCCGCCATTTTGGATTGAAGGTGACATTTTGGGTCTGATTTTACCGTTTCCATGCCTTGTACTTTAACGAACTCCTCCTTGGGATTTGGTCCTATAAACTTCAAATTTGGACAGTGTCAACTACACCCTTGTGCCATGTTAAATTGCGGAGCTTTTGAGTTTTCACAATACTATGAGGCCGTGGCGCCATGGCGAATTTCGATGACTCGCCATGAAAATCTTATTGCCTCTCATTCTGTCATACATGTTCCGATCTGGACCAAAGAGCACACATATGATAAGGCTCCACCCCTGAACATATTTCAACTGCCATATTTGACATCAAGGACAGCGCCACCTAGTGGGAACAGGAAATGTCATGTTTTACACTTTGGGGTACAGTATTGTGATGGGTGACATCTGCAGCCTCAAATTTCTCCAGGAAAGCCTTAAGGAGTTGGTCTTGGGTTACAGTGAAAACTGTGACTTTTCGCAAAAGGGTGTGACACCAGCGGCATGGCGAACTTTGATGTCACGCCATGAAGAAACAAATTAGTATAACTCAATGAAATCCAGTCTGATCAGTACCAGACTTTACAGGCATGATGTCAGACCCGCCCTGAACAGATTGATGTGCCCATTGTCGGAAATACGGACAGCGCCACCTAGTGGCAACAGGAAATGTCATGGCTTTAATTTTGTTGTACTGATTTTCACAGGTTCATCTTGGCCACCTCAAAAGCGGTGAATATCACCATCAGTCCCTCGTGATGCTTCAGTGCAAAAATTGTGAGTTTAAACTGAACGGCGCACCCTGGTGGCAACGCTGTTCAACATGAAAGATGAAGTGGCTTTTGAGGGTCTTGGCAAGTTTATAGAGGCTTGAAATTTGGCACACACCTCCAAATGGATGAACGCTTTGTTGGCATGTGATCATTTTCATTGAATAGCGCGAAGTGGCTCCACAGCGCCCCCTACAAAATTTCAAAACCACAGCCCCTGCTCTGTGTTCTATGTATGATTCTGAAACCTGGTAAGCTTATAGGAGATATCAAGATGTACAAAAAAGTCTCTTGGTGCAATATCCCAAATCCAACAGGAAGTCAGCCATTTTAAAATTAATGTGTAATTTTGGCAACATTTTCCCCTCTTTCCAGGCACCGTTCTTTGACGAACTCCTCCAAGGGATTTCATCATATTGAACCAATCTCCAGTGTGTGGAATCTAAAGACCTTTGTGATGTTAAATTGCGAAGCTTTTTACGTTCAGTGAAACGGGGTGGTTATGGTGGCACTTAGAGTTTGAATCACTCGCCAAAAAGCAGTAATCTGCTGTCACTCAAAAACACAATGTCCAATCTCTCCCAAAGCTCATAGGCGTGATGAGACTCGAGCTCGGAAATGTTTGTTATGCCATTTGTGCATAATGGTTTGAGCGCCACCTAGTGGAACGACTAACTAATCATAAATGAATGAGTTGAAATGTTAGCTGGTGGTTAAATGCATGAATTCCATCAATGTGACATCAGATCGGAGGTGCTGGTTTTAGGTGTTGGGCGTGGCTCGACGCGCCGGGGGTGCGAGGGCCCTCATAACGCTGCTTGCAGCTTTAATTATTATTATTATTATTATTTCGGCAAATGAATTGGCCGTTTGAGGGCCTAAACATGCTCGAAAACTCATGAAATTTTGCACACGCGTCAGGTCTGGTGAAAATTTACGTACTTTAATGTTCTCAGACATGGCCAGGGAAAATTAGCTCAGTAGCGCCACCTAGAAAAATGAAAAACGCGAGCCCCCGATATGGGTATGACCTACATGTTTGAAAGTCGGTACACCTATATAACGTTCAGAGTCGAACAAAAAAGTCTATTATGGCAATGTCCTAAACCCAACAGGAAGTCCGCCATTTTGGATTGAAGGTGACATTTTGGCTCTGATTTTGCCATTTCCATGCCTCGAACTTTTGCGAACTCCTCCTTGGGGTTTCATTTCATAACCTTCAAATTTGGACAGTGTCAACTACACCCTTGTGCCATGTTAAATTGCGGAGCTTTTGAGTTTTCACAATACTATGAGGCCGTGGCGCCATGGCGAATTTCGATGACTCGCCATGAAAATCTTATTGCCTCTCATTCTGTCATACATGTTCCAATCTGGACCAAAGAGCACACATATGATAAGGCTCCACCCCTGAACATATTTCAACTGCCATATTTGACATCAAGGACAGCGCCACCTAGTGGGAACAGGAAATGTCATGTTTTACACTTTGGGGTACAGTATAGTGATGGGTGACATCTGCAGCCTCAAATTTCTCCAGGAAAGCCTTAAGGAGTTGGTCTTGGGTTACAGTGAAAACTGTGACTTTTTGCAAAAGGGTGTGACCCCAGCAGCATGGCGAACTTTGATGTCACGCCATGAAGAAACAAATTAGTATAACTCAATGAAATCCAGTCTGATCAGTACCAGACTTTACAGGCATGATGTCAGACCCGCCCTGAACAGATTGATGTGCCCATTGTCGGAAATACGGACAGCGCCACCTAGTGGCAACAGGAAATGTCATGGCTTTAATTTTGTTGTACTGATTTTCACAGGTTCATCGTGGCCACCTCAAAAGCGGTGAATATCACCATCAGTCCCTCGTGATGCTTCAGTGCAAAAAATGTGACTTTAAACTGAACGGCGCACCCTGGTGGCAACGCTGTTCAACATGAAAGATGAAGTTACTTTTGAGGGGCTTGGAAAGTTTATAGAGGCTTTAAACTTGGCCCACACCTCCAAATGGATGAAGGCTTTGTTGGCATGTGATCATTTTCATTGAATAGTGCGAAATGGCTCCACAGCGCCCCCTACAATCATTCAAAACCACAGCCCCTGCTCTGTGTTTTATGTATGAATCTGAAACCTGGTAAGCTTATGGAAGATCTTAAGATGTACAAAAAAGTCTCTTGGAGCAATATCCCAAATCCAACAGGAAGTCAGCCATTTTAAAGTTAATGTGTAATTTTGGCGACATTTTCCCATCTTTTCAGGCAGCGTACTTTGACGAACTCCTCCAAGGGATTTCATCAGATTGGACCGATCTGCAGTTTGTGGAATCTAAAGACCTTTGTGATGTTAAATTGCGAAGCTTTTTACGTCCAGGGAAACGGGGTGGTTATGGTGGCACTTAGAGTTTGAATCACTCGCCAAAAAGCAGTAATCTGCTGTCACTCAAAAACACAATGTCCAATCTCTCCCAAACGTCTCAGGTGTGATGAGACTCGAGCTTGGAAGTGTTTGTTATGCCATTTGTACATAATGGTTAGAGCGCCACCTAGTGGGACGACTATACTCATGGTTGAACCAAATGAAATGTTAACTGGTGGTTAAATGCATGAATTCCATCAATGTGACATCAGATCGGACGTGCTGGTTTCAGGTGTTGGGCATGGCTCGACACGCCGGGGGTGCGAGGGCCCTCATAACGCTGCTTGCAGCTTTAATTATTATTATTATTATTATTTCGGCAAATGAATTGGCCGTTTGAGGGCCTAAACATGCTCGAAAACTCATGAAATTTTGCACACGCGTCAGGTCTGGTGAAAATTTACGTATTTTAATGTTCTCAGACATGGCCAGGGAAAATTAGCTCAGTAGCGCCACCTAGAAAAATGAAAAACGCGAGCCCCCGGTATGGGTATGACCTACATGTTTGAAAGTCGGTACACCTATATAATGTTCAGAGTCGAACAAAAAAGTCTATTATGGCAATGTCCTAAACCCAACAGGAAGTCCGCCATTTTGGATTGAAGGTGACATTTTGGCTCTGATTTTACCATTTCCATGCCTCGAACTTTGACGAACTCCTCCTTGGGGTTTGATTTCATAACCTTCATATTTGGTCAGTGCCAACTACACCCTTATGCCATGTTAAATTGCGGAGCTTTTGAGTTTTCACAATACCATGAGGCCGTGGCGCCATGGCGAATTTCGATGACTCGCCATGAAAATCTTATTGCCTCTCATTCTGTCATAGATTTTCTGACCTTGACCAAAGTGAACACATATGATAAGGCTCCATCCCTGAACATATTTCAACTGCCATATTTTACATCAGGGACAGCGCCACCTAGTGGGAACAGGAAATGTCATGTTTTACACTTTGGGGTACAGTATTGTGATGGGTGACATCTGCAGCCTCAAATTTCTCCAGGAAAGCCTTAAGGAGTTGGTCTTGGGTTACAGTGAAAACTGTGACTTTTCGCAAAAGGGTGTGACACCAGCGGCATGGCGAACTTTGATGTCACGCCATGAAGAAACAAATTAGTATAACTCAATGAAATCCAGTCTGATCAGTACCAGACTTTACAGGCATGATGTCAGACCCGCCCTGAACAGATTGATGTGCCCATTGTCGGGAATACGTACAGCGCCACCTAGTGGGAACAGGAAATGTCACGTCTTACACTTTGTTGTACTGATTTTCACAGGTTCATCGTGGCCACCTCAAAAGCGGTGAATATCAACATCAGTCCCTCGTGATGCTTCAGTGCAAAAATTGTGACTTTAAACTGAACGGCGCACCCTGGTGGCAACGCGGTTCACCATGAAAGATGAAGTGGCTTTTGAGGGGCTTGGAAAGTTTATAGAGGCTTGAAATTTGGCACACACCTCCAAATGGGTGTAGGCTTTGTTGTCATGTGATCATTTTCATTGAATAGCGCGAAATTGCTCCACAGCGCCCCCTACAAAATTTCAAAAAGTCAGCCCCAGCTCTGTGTTTCATCTATGAGTCTGAAACCTGGTAAGCTTATGGACAATATCAAGATGTACAAAAAAGTCTCTTGGAGCAATATCCCAAATCCAACAGGAAGTCAGCCATTTTAAAATTAATGTGTAATTTTGGCGACATTTTCCCCTCTTTTCAGGCTTCATACTTTGACGAACTCCTCCAAGGGATTTCATCATATTGAACCATTCTCCAGTGTGTGGAATCTAAAGACCTTTGTGATGTTAAATTGCGAAGCTTTTTACGTTCAAGGAAACGGGGTGGTCATGGCGGAACGTGGAGTTTCAATCACTCGCCAAAAAGCAGTAATATGCTGTCACTCAAAGACACAAAGTCCAATCTCTCCCAAAGGTCGCAGGCGTGATGAGACTCGAGCTCGGAAATGTTTGTTATGCCCTTTGTCTATAATGGTTAGAGCGCCACCTAGTGGGACGACTATACTCATGGTTGAACCAAATGAAATGTTAACTGGTGGTTAAATGCATGAATTCCATCAATGTGACATCAGATCGGACGTGCTGGTTTCAGGTGTTGGGCATGGCTCGACACGCCGGGGGTGCGAGGGCCCTCATAACGCTGCTTGCAGCTTTAATTAGGGCCCGAGCACTGATAGTGCGAAGGCCCTATTGTAATTGCTCTGTTTATTATTATTATTAGGGCCCGAGCACTGACAGTGCGAAGGCCCTATTGTAATTGCTCTGTTTATTATTATTATTATTATTATTATTATTATTATTATTATTTCGGCAAATGAATTGGCCGTTTGAGGGCCTAAACATGCTCGAAAACTCATGAAATTTTGCACACGCGTCAGGTCTGGTGAAAATTTACGTATTTTAATGTTCTCAGACATGGCCAGGGAAAATTAGCTCAGTAGCGCCACCTAGAAAAATGAAAAACGCGAGCCCCCGGTATGGGTATGACCTACATGTTTGAAAGTCGGTACACCTATATAACGTTCAGAGTCGAACAAAAAAGTCTATTATGGCTATGTCCTAAACCCAACAGGAAGTCCGCCATTTTGGATTGAAGGTGACATTTTGGCTCTGATTTTACCGTTTCCATGCCTTGTACTTTAACGAACTCCTCCTTGGGATTTGGTCCTATAAACTTCAAATTTGGACAGTGTCAACTACACCCTTGTGCCATGTTAAATTGCGGAGCTTTTGAGTTTTCACAATAGTATGAGGCCGTGGCGCCATGGCGAATTTTGATGACTCGCCATGAAAATCTTATTGCCTCTCATTCTGTCATACATGTTCTGATCTGGACCAAAGAGCACACATATGATAAGGCTCCACCCCTGAACATATTTCAACTGCCATATTTGACATCAAGGACAGCGCCACCTAGTGGGAACAGGAAATGTCATGTTTTACACTTTGGGGTACAGTATAGTGATGGGTGACATCTGCAGCCTCAAATTTCTCCAGGAAAGCCTTAAGGAGTTGGTCTTGGGTTACAGTGAAAACTGTGACTTTTCGCGAAAGGGTGTGACCCCAGCGGCGTGGCGAACTTTGATGTCACGCCATGAAGAAACAAATTAGTATAACTCAATGAAATCCAGTCTGATCAGTACCAGACTTTACAGGCATGATGTCAGACCCGCCCTGAACAGATTGATGTGCCCATTGTCGGAAATACGGACAGCGCCACCTAGTGGCAACAGGAAATGTCATGGCTTTAATTTTGTTGTACTGATTTTCACAGGTTCATCGTGGCCACCTCAAAAGCGGTGAATATCACCATCAGTCCCTCGTGATGCTTCAGTGCAAAAATTGTGAGTTTAAACTGAACGGCGCACCCTGGTGGCAACGCTGTTCAACATGAAAGATGAAGTGGCTTTTGAGGGTCTTGGCAAGTTTATAGAGGCTTGAAATTTGGCACACACCTCCAAATGGATGAAGGCTTTGTTGGCATGTGATCATTTTCATTGAATAGCGCGAAATTGCTCCACAGCGCCCCCTACAAAATTTCAAAACCACAGCCCCTGCTCTGTGTTCTATGTATGATTCTGAAACCTGGTAAGCTTATAGGAGATATCAAGATGTACAAAAAAGTCTCTTGGTGCAATATCCCAAATCCAACAGGAAGTCAGCCATTTTAAAATTAATGTGTAATTTTGGCAACATTTTCCCCTCTTTCCAGGCACCGTTCTTTGACGAACTCCTCCAAGGGATTTCATCATATTGAACCAATCTCCAGTGTGTGGAATCTAAAGACCTTTGTGATGTTAAATTGCGAAGCTTTTTACGTTCAGTGAAACGGGGTGGTTATGGTGGCACTTAGAGTTTGAATCACTCGCCAAAAAGCAGTAATCTGCTGTCACTCAAAAACACAATGTCCAATCTCTCCCAAAGCTCATAGGCGTGATGAGACTCGAGCTCGGAAATGTTTGTTATGCCATTTGTACATAATGGTTAGAGCGCCACCTAGTGGAACGACTAACTAATCATGAATGAATGAGTTGAAATGTTAGCTGGTGGTTAAATGCATGAATTCCATCAATGTGACATCAGATCGGAGGTGCTGGTTTTAGGTGTTGGGCTTGGCTCGACGTGCCGGGGGTGCGAGGGCCCTCGTAACGCTGCTTGCAGCTTTAATTATTATTATTATTATTATTTCGGCAAATGAATTGGCCGTTTGAGGGCCTAAACATGCTCGAAAACTCATGAAATTTTGCACACGCGTCAGGTCTGGTGAAAATTTACGTATTTTAATGTTCTCAGACATGGCCAGGGAAAATTAGCTCAGTAGCGCCACCTAGAAAAATGAAAAACGCGAGCCCCCGGTATGGGTATGACCTACATGTTTGAAAGTCGGTACACCTATATAATGTTCAGAGTCGAACAAAAAAGTCTATTATGGCAATGTCCTAAACCCAACAGGAAGTCCGCCATTTTGGATTGAAGGTGACATTTTGGCTCTGATTTTACCATTTCCATGCCTCGAACTTTGACGAACTCCTCCTTGGGGTTTGATTTCATAACCTTCATATTTGGTCAGTGCCAACTACACCCTTGTGCCATGTTAAATTGCGGAGCTTTTGAGTTTTCACAATAGTATGAGGCCGTGGCGCCATGGCGAATTTTGATGACTCGCCATGAAAATCTTATTGCCTCTCATTCTGTCATACATGTTCCGATCTGGACCAAAGAGCACACATATGATAAAGCTCCACCCCTGAACATATTTCAACTGCCATATTTGACATCAAGGACAGCGCCACCTAGTGGGAACAGGAAATGTCATGTTTTACACTTTGGGGTACAGTATAGTGATGGGTGACATCTGCAGCCTCAAATTTCTCCAGGAAAGCCTTAAGGAGTTGGTCTTGGGTTACAGTGAAAACTGTGAGTTTTCGCAAAAGGGTGTGACCCCAGCGGCGTGGCGAACTTTGATGTCACGCCATGAAGAAACAAATTAGTATAACTCAATGAAATCCAGTCTGATCAGTACCAGACTTTACAGGCATGATGTCAGACCCGCCCTGAACAGATTGATGTGCCCATTGTCGGAAATACGGACAGCGCCACCTAGTGGCAACAGGAAATGTCATGGCTTTAATTTTGTTGTACTGATTTTCACAGGTTCATCTTGGCCACCTCAAAAGCGGTGAATATCACCATCAGTCCCTCGTGATGCTTCAGTGCAAAAATTGTGAGTTTAAACTGAACGGCGCACCCTGGTGGCAACGCTGTTCAACATGAAAGATGAAGTGGCTTTTGAGGGTCTTGGCAAGTTTATAGAGGCTTGAAATTTGGCACACACCTCCAAATGGATGAAGGCTTTGTTGGCATGTGATCATTTTCATTGAATAGCGCGAAATTGTTCCACAGCGCCCCCTACAAAATTTCAAAACCACAGCCCCTGCTCTGTGTTCTATGTATGATTCTGAAACCTGGTAAGCTTATAGGAGATATCAAGATGTACAAAAAAGTCTCTTGGTGCAATATCCCAAATCCAACAGGAAGTCAGCCATTTTAAAATTAATGTGTAATTTTGGCAACATTTTCCCCTCTTTCCAGGCACCGTTCTTTGACGAACTCCTCCAAGGGATTTCATCATATTGAACCAATCCCCAGTGTGTGGAATCTAAAGACCTTTGTGATGTTAAATTGCGAAGCTTTTTACGTTCAGTGAAACGGGGTGGTTATGGTGGCACTTAGAGTTTGAATCACTCGCCAAAAAGCAGTAATCTGCTGTCACTCAAAAACACAATGTCCAATCTCTCCCAAACGTCTCAGGTGTGATGAGACTCGAGCTCGGAAGTGATTGTTATGCCATTTGTACATAATGGTTAGAGCGCCACCTAGTGGAACGACTAACTAATCATGAATGAATGACTTGAAATGTTAGCTGGTGGTTAAATGCATGAATTCCATCAATGTGACATCAGATCGGAGGTGCTGGTTTTAGGTGTTGGGCTTGGCTCGACGCGCCGGGGGTGCGAGGGCCCTCGTAACGCTGCTTGCAGCTTTAATTAGGGCCCGAGCACTGACAGTGCGAAGGCCCTATTGTAATTGCTCTGTTTATTATTATTATTATTAGGGCCCGAGCACTGACAGTGCGAAGGCCCTATTGTAATTGCTCCGTTTATTATTATTATTATTATTATTATTATTATTATTTCGGCAAATGAATCGGCCTTTTGAGGACCTAAACATGCTCGAAAACTCATGAAATTTTGCACACGCGTCAGGTCTGGTGAAAATTTACGTATTTTAATGTTCTCAGACATGGCCAGGGAAAATTAGCTCAGTAGCGCCACCTAGAAAAATGAAAAACGCGAGCCCCCGGTATGGGTATGACCTACATGTTTGAAAGTCAGTACACCTATATAACGTTCAGAGTCGAACAAAAAAGTCTATTATGGCAATGTCCTAAACCCAACAGGAAGTCCGCCATTTTGGATTGAATGTGACATTTTGGCTCTGATTTTACCGTTTCCATGCCTCGAACTTTAACGAACTCCTCCTTGGGGTTTGATTTCATAACCTTCATATTTGGTCAGTGCCAACTACACCCTTATGCCATGTTAAATTGCGGAGCTTTTGAGTTTTCACAATACCATGAGGCCGTGGCGCCACGGCGAATTTCGATGACTCGCCATGAAAATCTTATTGCCTCTCATTCTGTCATAGATTTTCTGACCTTGACCAAAGTGAACACATATGATAAGGCTCCACCCCTGAACATATTTCAACTGCCATATTTTACATCAGGGACAGCGCCACCTAGTGGGAACAGGAAATGTCATGTTTTACACTTTGGGGTACAGTATTGTGATGGGTGACATCTGCAGCCTCAAATTTCTCCAGGAAAGCCTTAAGGAGTTGGTCTTGGGTTACAGTGAAAACTGTGACTTTTCGCGAAAGGGTGTGACCCCAGCAGCATGGCGAACTTTGATGTCACGCCATGAAGAAACAAATTAGTATAACTCAATGAAATCCAGTCTGTTCAGTACCAGACTTTACAGGCATGATGTCAGACCCGCCCTGAACAGATTGATGTGCCCATTGTCGGAAATACGGACAGCGCCACCTAGTGGCAACAGGAAATGTCATGGCTTTAATTTTGTTGTACTGATTTTCACAGGTTCATCGTGGCCACCTCAAAAGCGGTGAATATCAACATCAGTCCCTCGTGATGCTTCAGTGCAAAAATTGTGACTTTAAAGTGAACGGCGCACCCTGGTGGTAACGCGGTTCACCATGAAAGATGAAGTGGCTTTTGAGGGGCTTGGAAAGTTTATAGAGGCTTGAAATTTGGCACACACCTCCAAATGGATGTAGGCTTTGTTGTCATGTGATCATTTTTATTGAATAGCGCGAAATGGCTCCACAGCGCCCCCTACAAAATTTCAAAACCACAGCCCCAGCTCTGTGTTTTATGTATGAGTCTGAAACCTGGTAAGCTTATAGGAGATATCAAGATGTACAAAAAAGTCTCTTGGAGCAATATCCAAAATCCAACAGGAAGTCAGCCATTTTAAAATTAATGTGCAATTTTGGCAACATTTTCCCCTCTTTCCAGGCACCGTTCTTTGACGAACTCCTCCAAGGGATTTCATCATATTGAACCAATCTCCAGTGTGTGGAATCTAAAGACCTTTGTGATGTTAAATTGCGAAGCTTTTTACGTTCAGTGAAACGGGGTGGTTATGGTGGCACTTAGAGTTTGAATCACTCGCCAAAAAGCAGTAATCTGCTGTCACTCAAAAACACAATGTCCAATCTCTCCCAAAGCTCATAGGCGTGATGAGACTCGAGCTCGGAAATGTTTGTTATGCCATTTGTGCATAAGGGTTAGAGCGCCACCTAGTGGAACGACTAACAAATCATGAATGAATGAGTTGAAATGTTAGCTGGTGGTTAAATGCATGAATTCCATCAATGTGACATGAGATCGGAGGTGCTGGTTTTAGGTGTTGGGCGTGGCTCGACGCGCCGGGGGTGCGAGGGCCCTCATAACGCTGCTTGCAGCTTTAATTATTAGGGCCCGAGCACTGACAGTGCGAAGGCCCTATTGTAATTGCTCTGTTTATTAGGGCCCGAGCACTGACAGTGCGAAGGCCCTATTGTAATTGCTCTGTTTATTATTAGGGCCCGAGCACTGACAGTGCGAAGGCCCTATTGTAATTGCTCTGTTTATTATTATTATTATTATTATTTCGGCAAATGAATCGGCCTTTTGAGGGCCTAAACATGCTCGAAAACTCTGGAAATTTTGCGCACGCGTCAGGTCTGGTGAAAATTTACGTATTTTAATGGTTTTACATATGAGCACTGGGAAATGGCTCTAGAGCGCCACCTATGCCTTGTTAAATGCAGCCCTACGACCACATCGTTTCAGCTACATGTATGAAATTTGGCACACATGTGTATCATGCCAAGACGAACAAAAAAGTCTGTGGGCCCATTGACGCAAACCCAACAGGAAGTCCGCCATTTTGGATTGAAGGTGACATTTTGGCTCTGATTTTACCGTTTCCATGCCTTGTACTTTAACGAACTCCTCCTTGGGATTTGGTCGTATAAGCTTCAAATTTGGACAGTGTCAACTACACCCTTGTGCCATGTTAAATTGCGGAGCTTTTGAGTTTTCACAATACTATGAGGCCGTGGCGCCATGGCGAATTTCGATGACTCGCCATGAAAATCTTATTGCCTCTCATTCTGTCATACATGTTCCAATCTGGACCAAAGAGCACACATATGATAAGGCTCCACCCCTGAACATATTTCAACTGCCATATTTGACCTCAAGGACAGCGCCACCTAGTGGGAACAGGAAATGTCATGTTTTACACTTTGGGGTACAGTATAGTGAAGGGTGACATCTGCAGCCTCAAATTTCTCCAGGAAAGCCTTAAGGAGTTGGTCTTGGGTAACAGTGAAAACTGTGAGTTTTCGCGAAAGGGTGTGACCCCAGCAGCATGGCGAACTTTGATGTCACGCCATGAAGAAACAAATTAGTATAACTCAATGAAATCCAGTCTGATCAGTACCAGACTTTACAGGCATGATGTCAGACCCGCCCTGAACAGATTGATGTGCCCATTGTCGGAAATACGGACAGCGCCACCTAGTGGCAACAGGAAATGTCATGGCTTTAATTTTGTTGTACTGATTTTCACAGGTTCATCTTGGCCACCTCAAAAGCGGTGAATATCACCATCAGTCCCTCGTGATGCTTCAGTGCAAAAATTGTGAGTTTAAACTGAACGGCGCACCCTGGTGGCAACGCTGTTCAACATGAAAGATGAAGTGGCTTTTGAGGGTCTTGGCAAGTTTATAGAGGCTTGAAATTTGGCACACACCTCCAAATGGATGAAGGCTTTGTTGGCATGTGATCATTTTCATTGAATAGCGCGAAATTGCTCCACAGCGCCCCCTACAAAATTTCAAAACCACAGCCCCTGCTCTGTGTTTTATGTATGAATCTGAAACCTGGTAGGCTTATAGGAGATATCAAGATGTACAAAAAAGTCTCTTGGAGCAATATCCCAAATCCAACAGGAAGTCAGCCATTTTAAAATTAATGTGTAATTTTGGCAACATTTTCCCCTCTTTTCAGGCTTCATACTTTGACGAACTCCTCCAAGGGATTTCATCATATTGAACCATTCTCCAGTGTGTGGAATCTAAAGACCTTTGTGATGTTAAATTGCGAAGCTTTTTACGTTCAAGGAAACGGGGTGGTCATGGCGGCACGTGGAGTTTCAATCACTCGCCAAAAAGCAGTAATATGCTGTCACTCAAAGACACAAAGTCCAATCTCTCCCAAAGGTCACAGGCGTGATGAGACTCGAGCTCGGAAATGTTTGTTATGCCCTTTGTCTATAATGGTTAGAGAGCCACCTAGTGGGACGACTATACTCATGGTTGAACCAAATGAAATGTTAACTGGTGGTTAAATGCATGAATTCCATCAATGTGACATCAGATCGGACATGCTGGTTTCAGGTGTTGGGCATGGCTCGACACGCCGGGGGTGCGAGGGCCCTCATAACGCTGCTTGCAGCTTTAATTATTATTATTATTATTATTATTATTATTATTCCGGCAAATGAATTGGCCGTTTGAGGGCCTAAACATGCTCGAAAACTCATGAAATTTTGCACACGCGTCAGGTCTGGTGAAAATTTACGTATTTTAATGTTCTCAGACATGGCCAGGGAAAATTAGCTCAGTAGCGCCACCTAGAAAAATGAAAAACGCGAGCCCCCGGTATGAGTATGACCTACATGTTTGAAAGTCGGTACACCTATATAACGTTCAGAGTCGAACAAAAAAGTCTATTATGGCAATGTCCTAAACCCAACAGGAAGTCCGCCATTTTGGATTGAAGGTGACATTTTGGGTCTGATTTTACCGTTTCCATGTCTTGTACTTTAACGAACTCCTCCTTGGGATTTGGTCCTATAAACTTCAAATTTGGACAGTGTCAACTACACCCTTGTGCCATGTTAAATTGCGGAGCTTTTGAGTTTTCACAATAGTATGAGGCCGTGGCGCCATGGCGAATTTTGATGACTCGCCATGAAAATCTTATTGCCTCTCATTTTGTCATACATTTTCTGACCTTGACCAAAGTGAACACATATGATAAGGCTCCACCCCTGAACATATTTCAACTGCCATATTTGACACCAGGGACAGCGCCACCTAGTGGGAACAGGAAATGTCATGTTTTACACTTTGGGGTACAGTATAGTGATGGGTGACACCTGCAGCCTCAAATTTCTCCAGGAAAGCCTTAAGGAGTTGGTCTTGGGTTACAGTGAAAACTGTGAGTTTTCGCAAAAGGGTGTGACCCCAGCAGCATGGCGAACTTTGATGTCACGCCATGAAGAAACAAATTAGTATAACTCAATGAAATCCAGTCTGTTCAGTACCAGACTTTACAGGCATGATAGCAGACCCGCCCTGAACAAATTGATGTGCCCATTGTCAGGAATATGAAGAGCGCCACCTAGTGGGAACAGGAAATGTCATGTCTTACACTTTGTTGTACTGATTTTCACAGGTTCATTGTGGATACCTCAAAAGCGGTGAATGTCACCGTCAGTCCTTCATGATGCTGCAGTGCGAAAATTGTGACTTTATACTGAACGGTGCACCCTGGTGGCAACGCTGTTCACCATGAAAAATGAAGTGGTTTTTGAGGGGCTTGGAAAGTTTAAAAAGTCTTGAAATTTGGCCCACACCTCCAATGTGCTTAAGGCTTTGTTGTTATGTGATCATTTTCATTGAATATCCCAAAATGGCTCCACAGCGCCCCCTACAAAATTTCAAAACCACAGCCCCAGCTCTGTGTTTTATGTATGAATCTGAAACCTAGTAGGCTTATAGGAGATATCAAGATGTACAAAAAAGTCTCTTGGAGCAATATCCCAAATCCAACAGGAAGTCAGCCATTTTAAAATTAATGTGCAATTTTGGCAACATTTTCCCCTCTTTTCAGGCACCGTGCTTTGACGTACTCCTCCAAGGGATTTCATCAGACTGATGCAATCTCCTGTGTGTGGAATCTTAAGACCTTTGTGATGTTAAATTGCGAAGCTTTTTACATTCAGGGAAACGAGGTGCACATGGCGGCACGTAGAGTTTCAATCACTCGCCAAAAAGCAGTAATCTGCTTTCATTCAAAGACACAATGTCCAATCTCTCCCAAAGCTCATAGGCGTGATGAGACTCGAGCTCGGAAATGTTTGTTATGCCATTTGTACATAATGGTTAGAGCGCCACCTAGTGGAACGACTAACTAATCATGAATGAATGAGTTTAAATGTTAGCTGATGGTTAAATGCATGAATTCCATCAATGTGACATCAGATCGGAAGTGCTGGTTTTAGGTGTTGGCCGTGGCTCGACGCGCCGGGGGTGCGAGGGCCCTCATAACGCTGCTTGCAGCTTTAATTAGGGCCCGAGCACTGACAGTGCGAAGGCCCTATTGTAATTGCTCTGTTTATTATTATTATTATTATTATTATTATTATTATTATTATTATTCCGGCAAATGAATTGGCCGTTTGAGGGCCTAAACATGCTCGAAAACTCATGAAATTTCGCACACGCGTCAGGTCTGGTGAAAATTTACGTATTTTAATGTTCTCAGACATGGCCAGGGAAAATTAGCTCAGTAGCGCCACCTAGAAAAATGAAAAACGCGAGCCCCCGGTATGGGTATGACCTACATGTTTGAAAGTCGGTACACCTATATAACGTTCAGAGTCAAACAAAAAAGTCTATTATGGCAATGTCCTAAACCCAACAGGAAGTCCGCCATTTTGGATTGAAGGTGACATTTTGGGTCTGATTTTACCGTTTCCATGCCTTGTACTTTAACGAACTCCTCCTTGGGATTTGGTCCTATAAACTTCAAATTTGGACAGTGTCAACTACACCCTTGTGCCATGTTAAATTGCGGAGCTTTTGAGTTTTCACAATAGTATGAGGCCGTGGCGCCATGGCGAATTTCGATGACTCGCCATGAAAATCTTATTGCCTCTCATTCTGTCATACATGTTCCGATCTGGACCAAAGAGCACACATATGATAAGGCTCCACCCCTGAACATATTTCAACTGCCATATTTGACATCAAGGACAGCGCCACCTAGTGGGAACAGGAAATGTCATGTTTTACACTTTGGGGTACAGTATAGTGATGGGTGACATCTGCAGCCTCAAATTTCTCCAGGAAAGCCTTAAGGAGTTGGTCTTGGGTTACAGTGAAAACTGTGACTTTTCGCAAAAGGGTGTGACCCCAGCGGCGTGGCGAACTTTGATGTCACGCCATGAAGAAACAAATTAGTATAACTCAATGAAATCCAGTCTGATCAGTACCAGACTTTACAGGCATGATGTCAGACCCGCCCTGAACAGATTGATGTGCCCATTGTCGGAAATACGGACAGCGCCACCTAGTGGCAACAGGAAATGTCATGGCTTTAATTTTGTTGTACTGGTTTTCACAGGTTCATCTTGGCCACCTCAAAAGCGGTGAATATCACCATCAGTCCCTCGTGATGCTTCAGTGCAAAAATTGTGACTTTAAACTGAACGGCGCACCCTGGTGGCAACGCTGTTCAACATGAAAGATGAAGTGGCTTTTGAGGGTCTTGGCAAGTTTATAGAGGCTTGAAATTTGGCACACACCTCCAAATGGATGAAGGCTTTGTTGGCATGTGATCATTTTCATTGAATAGCGCGAAATTGCTCCACAGCGCCCCCTACAAAATTTCAAAACCACAGCCCCTGCTCTGTGTTCTATGTATGATTCTGAAACCTGGTAAGCTTATAGGAGATATCAAGATGTACAAAAAAGTCTCTTGGAGCAATATCCCAAATCCAACAGGAAGTCAGCCATTTTAAAATTAATGTGTAATTTTGGCAACATTTTCCCCTCTTTCCAGGCACCGTTCTTTGACGAACTCCTCCAAGGGATTTCATCATATTGAACCAATCTCCAGTGTGTGGAATCTAAAGACCTTTGTGATGTTAAATTGCGAAGCTTTTTACGTTCAGTGAAACGGGGTGGTTATGGTGGCACTTAGAGTTTGAATCACTCGCCAAAAAGCAGTAATCTGCTGTCACTCAAAAACACAATGTCCAATCTCTCCCAAACGTCAGATCGGAGGTGCTGGTTTTAGGTGTTGGGCTTGGCTCGACGCGCCGGGGGTGCGAGGGCCCTCGTAACGCTGCTTGCAGCTTTAATTATTATTATTATTATTATTCCGGCAAATGAATCGGCCTTTTGAGGGCCTAAACATGCTCGAAAACTCTGGAAATTTTGCGCACGCGTCAGGTCTGGTGAAAATTTACGTATTTTAATGGTTTTACATATGAGCACTGGGAAATGGCTCTAGAGCGCCACCTATGCCTTGTTAAATGCAGCCCTACGACCACATCGTTTCAGCTACATGTATGAAATTTGGCACACATGTGTATCATGCCAAGACGAACAAAAAAGTCTGTGGGCCCATTGACGCAAACCCAACAGGAAGTCCGCCATTTTGGATTGAAGGTGACATTTTGGCTCTGATTTTACCGTTTCCATGCCTTGTACTTTAACGAACTCCTCCTTGGGATTTGGTCGTATAAGCTTCAAATTTGGACAGTGTCAACTACACCCTTGTGCCATGTTAAATTGCGGAGCTTTTGAGTTTTCACAATACTATGAGGCCGTGGCGCCATGGCGAATTTCGATGACTCGCCATGAAAATCTTATTGCCTCTCATTCTGTCATACATGTTCCAATCTGGACCAAAGAGCACACATATGATAAGGCTCCACCCCTGAACATATTTCAACTGCCATATTTGACCTCAAGGACAGCGCCACCTAGTGGGAACAGGAAATGTCATGTTTTACACTTTGGGGTACAGTATAGTGAAGGGTGACATCTGCAGCCTCAAATTTCTCCAGGAAAGCCTTAAGGAGTTGGTCTTGGGTTACAGTGAAAACTGTGAGTTTTCGCCAAAGGGTGTGACCCCAGCAGCATGGCGAACTTTGATGTCACGCCATGAAGAAACAAATTAGTATAACTCAATGAAATCCAGTCTGATCAGTACCAGACTTTACAGGCATGATGTCAGACCCGCCCTGAACAGATTGATGTGCCCATTGTCGGAAATACGGACAGCGCCACCTAGTGGCAACAGGAAATGTCATGGCTTTAATTTTGTTGTACTGATTTTCACAGGTTCATCTTGGCCACCTCAAAAGCGGTGAATATCACCATCAGTCCCTCGTGATGCTTCAGTGCAAAAATTGTGAGTTTAAACTGAACGGCGCACCCTGGTGGCAACGCTGTTCAACATGAAAGATGAAGTGGCTTTTGAGGGTCTTGGCAAGTTTATAGAGGCTTGAAATTTGGCACACACCTCCAAATGGATGAAGGCTTTGTTGGCATGTGATCATTTTCATTGAATAGCGCGAAATTGCTCCACAGCGCCCCCTACAAAATTTCAAAACCACAGCCCCTGCTCTGTGTTTTATGTATGAATCTGAAACCTGGTAGGCTTATAGGAGATATCAAGATGTACAAAAAAGTCTCTTGGAGCAATATCCCAAATCCAACAGGAAGTCAGCCATTTTAAAATTAATGTGTAATTTTGGCGACATTTTCCCCTCTTTTCAGGCTTCATACTTTGACGAACTCCTCCAAGGGATTTCATCATATTGAACCATTCTCCAGTGTGTGGAATCTAAAGACCTTTGTGATGTTAAATTGCGAAGCTTTTTACGTTCAAGGAAACGGGGTGGTCATGGCGGCACGTGGAGTTTCAATCACTCGCCAAAAAGCAGTAATATGCTGTCACTCAAAGACACAAAGTCCAATCTCTCCCAAAGGTCACAGGCGTGATGAGACTCGAGCTCGGAAATGTTTGGTATGCCCTTTGTCTATAATGGTTAGAGAGCCACCTAGTGGAACGACTATACTCATGGTTGAACCAAATGAAATGTTAACTGGTGGTTAAATGCATGAATTCCATCAATGTGACATCAGATCGGACATGCTGGTTTCAGGTGTTGGGCATGGCTCGACACGCCGGGGGTGCGAGGGCCCTCATAACGCTGCTTGCAGCTTTAATTAGGGCCCGAGCACCGAGAGTGCGAAGGCCCTATTGTATCTGCTCCGTTTCTTATTATTAGGGCCCGAGCACTGACAGTGCGAAGGCCCTATTGTAATTGCTCTGTTTATTATTATTATTATTATTATTATTATTTCGGCAAATGAATTGGCCGTTTGAGGGCCTAAACATGCTCGAAAACTCATGAAATTTTGCACATGCGTCAGGTCTGGTGAAAATTTACGTATTTTACTGTTCTCAGACATGGCCAGGGAAAATTAGCTCAGTAGCGCCACCTAGAAAAATGAAAAAGGCGAGCCCCCGGTATGAGTATGGCCTACATGTTTGAAAGTCGGTACACTTATATAACGTTCAGAGTCGAACAAAAAAGTCTATTATGGCAATGTCCTAAACCCAACAGGAAGTCCGCCATTTGGAAGAGAAGGTGACATTTTGGCTCTAATTTTGCCATTTCCATGCCTTGAACTTTTGCGAACTCCTCCTTGGGGTTTCATTTCATAAACTTCAAATTTGGACAGTGTCAACTACACCCTTGTGCCATGTTAAATTGCGGAGCTTTTGAGTTTTCACAATACCATGAGGCCGTGGCGCCATGGCGAATTTCGATGACTCGCCAAGAAAATCTTATTGCCTCTCATTTTGTCATACATTTTCTGACCTTGACCAAAGAGCACACATATGATAAGGCTCCACCCCTGAACATATTTCAAGTGCCATATTTGACATAAGGGCCAGCGCCACCTAGTGGGAACAGGAAATGTCATGTTTTACACTTTGGGGTACAGTATTGTGATGGGTGACATCTGCAGCCTCATATTTCTCCAGGAAAGCCTTAAGGAGTTGGTCTTGGGGTACAGTGAAAACTGTGAGTTTTCGCGAAAGGGTGTGACCCCAGCAGCATGGCGAACTTTGATATCTCGCCATGAAGAAACAAATTAGTATAACTCAATGAAATCCAGTCTGATCAGTACCAGACTTTACAGGCGTGATGTCAGACCCGCCCTGAACAGATTGATGTGCCCATTATCAGGAATATGAAGAGCGCCACCTAGTGGGAACAGGAAATGTCATGTCTTACACTTTGTTGTACTGATTTTCACAGGTTCATCGTGGCCACCTCAAAAGCGGTGAATATCAACATCAGTCCCTCGTGATGTTTCAGTGCAAAAATTGTGACTTTAAACTGAACGGCGCACCCTGGTGGCAACGCTGTTCACCATGAAAGATGAAGTGGCTTTTGAGGGTCTTGGCAAGTTTATAGAGGCTTGAAATTTGGCACACACCTCCAATGTGATGAAGGCTTTGTTGTCATGCGATCATTTTCATTGAATATCCCAAAATGGCTCCACAGCGCCCCCTACAAATTTTCAAAACCACAGCCCCAGCTCTGTGTTTTATGTATGAATCTGAAACCTGGTAGGCTTATAGGAGATATCAAGATGTACAAAAAAGTCTCTTGGAGCAATATCCCAAATCCAACAGGAAGTCAGCCATTTTAAAATTAATGTGCAATTTTGGCGACATTTTCCCCTCTTTTCAGGCTTCATACTTTGACGAACTCCTCCAAGGGATTTCATCATATTGAACCATTCTCCAGTGTGTGGAATCTAAAGACCTTTGTGATGTTAAATTGCGAAGCTTTTTACGTTCAGGGAAACGGGGTGGTCATGGCGGCACGTAGAGTTTCAATCACTCGCCAAAAAGCAGTAATCTGCTGTCACTCAAAAACACAATGTCCAATCTCTCCCAAAGCTCATAGGCGGGATGAGACTCGAGCTCGGAAATGTTTGTTATGCCATTTGTACATAATGGTTAGAGCCCCACCTAGTGGAACGACTAACTAATCATGAATGAATGAGTTGAAATGTTAGCTGGTGGTTAAATGCATGAATTCCATCAATGTGACATCAGATCGGACGTGCTGGTTTTAGGTGTTGGGCGTGGCTCGACGCGCCGCGGGTGCGAGGGCCCTCATAACGCTGCTTGCAGCTTTAATTATTATTATTATTATTCAGGCGAAACAAGGGCCTTTTTGAGGGCCTAAACATGCTCAAAAACTCATGAAATTTTGCACACATGCCAGGTCTGGTGAAAAATTTTGTATTTTAATGGTTTTACATATGAGCACTGGGAAATGGCTCTACAGCGCCACCTATGCCTTGTTAAATGCAGCCCTACGACCACATCGTTTGAGCTACATGTATGACATTTGGCACACATGTGTATCATGCCAAGACGAACAAAAAAGTCTGTGGGCCCATTGACGCAAACCCAACAGGAAGTCCGCCATTTGGAAGAGAAGGTGACATTTTGGCTCTAATTTTGCCATTTCCATGCCTCGAACTTTTGCGAACTCCTCCTTGGGGTTTGATTTCATAACCTTCATATTTGGTCAGTGTCAACTACACCCTTGTGCCATGTTAAATTGCGGAGCTTTTGAGTTTTCACAATACTATGAGGCCGTGGCGCCATGGCGAATTTCGATGACTCGCCATGAAAATCTTATTGCCTCTCATTTTGTCATACATTTTCTGACCTTGACCAAAGTGAACACATATGATAAGGCTCCACCCCTGAACATATTTCAACTGCCATATTTGACATCAAGGACAGCGCCACCTAGTGGGAACAGGAAATGTTATGTTTTACACTTTGGGGTACAGTATAGTGATGGGTGACATCTGCAGCCTCAAATTTCTCCAGGAAAGCCTTAAGGAGTTGGTCTTGGGTTACAGTGAAAACTGTGAGTTTTCGCGAAAGGGTGTGACCCCAGCAGCATGGCGAACTTTGATGTCACGCCATGAAGAAACAAATTAGTATAACTCAATGAAATCCAGTCTGATCAGTACCAGACTTTACAGGCATGATGTCAGACCCGCCCTGAACAGATTGATGTGCCCATTGTCAGGAATATGAAGAGCGCCACCTAGTGGGAACAGGAAATGTCATGTCTTACACTTTGTTGTACTGATTTTCACAGGTTCATTGTGGACACCTCAAAAGCGGTGAATATCACCGTCAGTCCTTCATGATGCTGCAGTGCGAATATTGTGACTTTATACTGAACGGCGCACCCTGGTGGCAACGCTGTTCACCATGAAAAATGAAGTGGCCTTTGAGGGGCTTGGAAAGTTTAAAAAGTCTTGAAATTTGGCGCACACCTCCAATGTGCTTAAGGCTTTGTTGTTATGTGATCATTTTCATTGAATAGCGCAAAATGGCTCCACAGCGCCCCCTACGAAATTTCAAAACATCAGCCCCAGCTCTGTGTTTTATGTATGAGTCTTAAACCTGGTAAGCTTATAGGAGATATCAAGATGTACAAAAAAGTCTCTTGGAGCAATATCCCAAATCCAACAGGAAGTCAGCCATTTTAAAATTAATGTGTAATTTTTGTGACATTTTCCCCTCTTTCCAGGCACCGTTCTTTGACGTACTCCTCCAAGGGATTTCATCATATTGAACCAATCTCCAGTGTGTGGAATCTAAAGACCTTTGTGATGTTAAATTGCGAAGCTTTTTACGTTCAGGGAAACGGGGTTGTCATGGTGGCACGTGGAGTTTCAATCACTCGCCAAAAAGCAGTAATCTGCTGTCACTCAAAATCTAAATGTCCAAATTCTCCCAAAGGTCGCAGGCGTGATGAGACTCGAGCTTGGAAATGTTTGTTATGCCATTTGTCAGTAATGGTTAGAGCGCCACCTAGTGGGACGACTATAATGATGATTGAATGAGATGAAATGTTAGCTGGTGGTTAAATGCATGAATTCCATCAATGTGACATCACATCGGACGTGCTGGTTGTAGGTGTTGGGCGTGGCTCGACGCGATGGGGTGCGAGGGCCCTCATAACGCTGCTTGCAGCTTTAATTATTATTATTATTATTATTTCGGCAAATGAATTGGCCGTTTGAGAGCCTAAACATGCTCGAAAACTCATGAAATTTTGCACACGCGTCAGGTCTGGTGAAAATTTACGTATTTTAATGTTCTCAGACATGGCCAGGGAAAATTAGCTCAGTAGCGCCACCTAGAAAAATGAAAAACGCGAGCCCCCGGTATGGGTATGACCTACATGTTTGAAAGTCGGTACACCTATATAATGTTCAGAGTCGAACAAAAAAGTCTATTATGGCAATGTCCTAAACCCAACAGGAAGTCCGCCATTTTGGATTGAAGGTGACATTTTGGCTCTGATTTTACCATTTCCATGCCTCGAACTTTGACGAACTCCTCCTTGGGGTTTGATTTCATAACCTTCATATTTGGTCAGTGCCAACTACACCCTTATGCCATGTTAAATTGCGGAGCTTTTGAGTTTTCACAATACCATGAGGCCGTGGCGCCATGGCGAATTTCGATGACTCGCCATGAAAATCTTATTGCCTCTCATTTTGTCTTAGATTTTCTGTCCTTGACCAAAGTGAACACATATGATAAGGCTCCACCCCTGAACATATTTCAACTGCCATATTTGACACCAGGGATAGCGCCACCTAGTGGGAACAGGAAATGTCATGTTTTACACTTTGGGGTACAGTATAGTGATGGGTGACATCTGCAGCCTCAAATTTCTCCAGGAAAGCCTTAAGGAGTTGGTCTTGGGTTACAGTGAAAACTGTGACTTTTCGCGAAAGGGTGTGACCCCAGCAGCATGGCGAACTTTGATGTCACGCCATGAAGAAACAAATTAGTATAACTCAATGAAATCCAGTCTGATCAGTACCAGACTTTACAGGCATGATGTCAGATCCACCCTGAACAGATTGATGTGCCCATTGTCGGAAATACGGACAGCGCCACCTAGTGGCAACAGGAAATGTCATGGCTTACACTTTGTTGTACTGATTTTCACAGGTTCATAGTGGCCACCTCAAAAGCGGTGAATATCACCATCAGTCCTTGATGATGCTTTAGTGCAAAAATTGTGACTTTAAACTGAACGGCGCACCCTGGTGGCAACGCTGTTCACCATGAAAAATGAAGTGGCTTTTGAGGGGCTTGGAAAGAATATAGAGGCTTGAAATTTGGCGCACACCTCCATTGTGCTTAAGGCTTTGTTGTTATGTGATCATTTTCATTGAATAGCGCAAAATGGCTCCACAGCGCCCCCTACAAAATTTCAAAACATCAGCCCCTGCTCTGTGTTTTATGTATGAATCTGAACCCTGGTAGGCTTATAGGATATATCAAGATGTACAAAAAAGTCTCTTGGAGCAATATCCCAAATCCAACAGGAAGTCAGCCATTTTAAAATTAATGTGCAATTTTGGCGACATTTTCCCCTCTTTTCAGGCTTCCTACTTTGACGAACTCCTCCAAGGGATTTCATCAGATTGGACCGATCTGAAGTTTGTGGAATCTAAAGACCTTTGTGATGTTAAATTGCGAAGCTTTGTACATTCAGGGAAACGGGGTGGTCATGGCGGCACTTAGAGTTTCAATCACTCGCCAAAAAGCAGTAATCTGCTGTCACTCAAAAACACAATGTCCAATCTCTCCCAAACGTCTCAGGTGTGATGAGACTCGAGCTTGGAAGTGTTTGTTATGCCATTTGTACATAATGGTTAGAGCGCCACCTAGTGGAACGACTAACTAATCATGAATGAATGAGTTGAAATGTTAGCTGGTGGTTAAATGCATGAATTCCATCAATGTGACATCAGATCGGACGTGCTGGTTTTAGGTGTTGGGCGTGGCTCGACGCGCCGGGGGTGCGAGGGCCCTCATAACGCTGCTTGCAGCTTTAATTAGGGCCCGAGCACTGACAGTGCGAAGGCCCTATTGTAATTGCTCTGTTTATTAGGGCCCGAGCACCGAGAGTGCGAAGGCCCTATTGTATCTGCTCCGTTTCTTATTATTAGGGCCCGAGCACTGATAGTGCGAAGGCCCTATTGTAATTGCTCTGTTTATTATTATTAGGGCCCGAGCACTGATAGTGCGAAGGCCCTATTGTAATTGCTCTGTTTATTATTATTATTATTATTATTATTATTAGGGCCCGAGCACTGACAGTGCGAAGGCCCTATTGTAATTGCTCTGTTTATTATTATTATTATTATTATTATTATTATTATTATTATTATTATTTCGGCAAATGAATTGGCCGTTTGAGGGCCTAAACATGCTCGAAAACTCATGAAATTTTGCACACGCGTCAGGTCTGCTGAAAATTTACGTATTTTAATATTCTCAGACATGGCCTGGGAAAATTAGCTCAGTAGCGCCACCTAGAAAAATGAAAAACGCGAGCCCCCGGTATGGGTATGACCTACATGTTTGAAAGTCGGTACACCTATATAACGTTCAGAGTCGAACAAAAAAGTCTATTATGGCAATGTCCTAAACCCAACAGGAAGTCCGCCATTTTGGATTGAATGTGACATTTTGGCTCTGATTTTACCGTTTCGATGCCTCGAACTTTAACGAACTCCTCCTTGGGATTTGGTCCTATAAGCTTCAAATTTGGACAGTGTCAACTACACCCTTGTGCCATGTTAAATTGCGGAGCTTTTGAGTTTTCACAATACTATGAGGCCGTGGCGCCATGGCGAATTTCGATGACTCGCCATGAAAATCTTATTGCCTCTCATTTTGTCATACATTTTCTGACCTTGACCAAAGTGAACACATATGATAAGGCTCCACCCCTGAACATATTTCAACTGCCATATTTGACATCAAGGACAGCGCCACCTAGTGGGAACAGGAAATGTCATGTTTTACACTTTGGGGTACAGTATTGTGATGGGTGACATCTGCAGCCTCAAATTTCTCCAGGAAAGCCTTAAGGAGTTGGTCTTGGGTTACAGTGAAAACTGTGACTTTTCGCCAAAGGGTGTGACACCAGCAGCATGGCGAACTTTGATGTCACGCCATGAAGAAACAAATTAGTATAACTCAATGAAATCCAGTCTGATTAGTACCAGACTTTACAGGCATGATGTCACACCCGCCCTGAACAGATTGATGTGCCCAATGTCAGGAATATGAAGAGCGCCACCTAGTGGGAAGAGGAAATGTCATGTCTTACACTTTGTTGTACTGATTTTCACAGGTTCATAGTGGCCACCTCAAAAGCGGTGAATATCACCATCAGTCCCTTGTGATGCTTCAGTGCAAAAATTGTGACTTTAAACTGAACGCCGCACCCTGGTGGCAACGCGGTTCACCATGAAAGATGAAGTGGCTTTTGAGGGGCTTGGAAAGTTTATAGAGGCTTGAAATTTGGCACACACCTCCAAATGGATGTAGGCTTTGTTGTCATGTGATCATTTTTATTGAATAGCGCGAAATTGCTCCACAGCGCCCCCTACAAAATTTCAAAACATCAGCCCCAGCTCTGTGTTTCATCTATGAGTCTGAAACCTGGTAAGCTTATGGATAATATCAAGATGTACAAAAAAGTCTCTTGGAGCAATATCCCAAATCCAACAGGAAGTCAGCCATTTTAAAATTAATGTGTAATTTTGGCAACATTTTCCCCTCTTTTCAGGCTTCATACTTTGACGAACTCCTCCAAGGGATTTCATCATATTGAACCATTCTCCAGTGTGTGGAATCTAAAGACCTTTGTGATGTTAAATTGCGAAGCTTTTTACGTTCAAGGAAACGGGGTGGTCATGGCGGCACGTGGAGTTTCAATCACTCGCCAAAAAGCAGTAATATGCTGTCACTCAAAGACACAAAGTCCAATCTCTCCCAAAGGTCGCAGGCGTGATGAGACTCGAGCTCGGAAATGTTTGTTATGCCCTTTGTCTATAATGGTTAGAGCGCCACCTAGTGGGACGACTATACTCATGGTTGAACCAAATGAAATGTTAACTGGTGGTTAAATGCATGAATTCCATCAATGTGACATCAGATCGGACGTGCCGGTTTCAGGTGTTGGGCATGGCTCGACACGCCGGGGGTGCGAGGGCCCTCATAACGCTGCTTGCAGCTTTAATTAGGGCCCGAGCACTGACAGTGCGAAGGCCCTATTGTAATTGCTCTGTTTATTATTATTATTATTATTATTATTATTATTTCGGCAAATGAATTGGCCGTTTGAGGGCCTAAACATGCTCGAAAACTCATGAAATTTTGCACACGCGTCAGGTCTGGTGAAAATTTACGTATTTTAATGTTCTCAGACATGGCCAGGGAAAATTAGCTCAGTAGCGCCACCTAGAAAAATGAAAAACGCGAGCCCCCGGTATGGGTATGACCTACATGTTTGAAAGTCGGTACACCTATATAACTTTCAGAGTCGAACAAAAAAGTCTATTATGGCAATGTCCTAAACCCAACAGGAAGTCCGCCATTTTGGATTGAAGGTGACATTTTGGCTCTGATTTTACCGTTTCCATGCCTCGAACTTTAACGAACTCCTCCTTGGGATTTGGTCCTATAAGCTTCAAATTTGGACAGTGTCAACTACACCCTTGTGCCATGTTAAATTGCGGAGCTTTTGAGTTTTCACAATACTATGAGGCCGTGGCGCCATGGCGAATTTCGATGACTCGCCATGAAAATCTTATTGCCTCTCATTTTGTCATACATTTTCTGACCTTGACCAAAGAGCACACATATGATAAGGCTCCACCCCTGAACATATTTCAACTGCCATATTTGACATAAGGGACAGCGCCACCTAGTGGGAACAGGAAATGTCATGTTTTACACTTTGGGGTACAGTATAGTGATGGGTGACATCTGCAGCCTCAAATTTCTCCAGAAAAGCCTTAAGCAGTTGGTCTTGGGTTACAGTGAAAACTGTGACTTTTCGCAAAAGGGTGTGACCCCAGCGGCGTGGCGAACTTTAATGTCACGCCATGAAGAAACAAATTAGTATAACTCAATGAAATCCAGTCTGATCAGTACCAGACTTTACAGGCATGATGTCAGACCCGTCCTGAACAGATTGATGTGCCCATTGTCGGAAATACAGATAGCGCCACCTAGTGGCAACAGGAAATGTCATGGCTTTAATTTTGTTGTACTGATTTTCACAGATTCATCTTGGCCACCTCAAAAGCGGTGAATATCACCATCAGTCCCTCGTGATGCTTCAGTGCAAAAATTGTGACTTTAAACTGAACGGCGCACCCTGGTGGCAACGCGGTTCACCATGAAAGATGAAGTGGCTTTTGAGGGGCTTGGAAAGTTTATAGAGGCTTGAAATTTGGCACACACCTCCAAATGGATGTAGGCTTTGTTGTCATGTGATCATTTTCATTGAATAGCGCGAAATTGCTCCACAGCGCCCCCTACAAAATTTCAAAACATCAGCCCCAGCTCTGTGTTTCATCTATGAGTCTGAAACCTGGTAAGCTTATGGAAAATATCAAGATGTACAAAAAAGTCTCTTGGAGCAATATCCCAAATCCAACAGGAAGTCAGCCATTTTAAAATTAATGTGTAATTTTGGCGACATTTTCCCCTCTTTTCAGGCTTCATACTTTGACGAACTCCTCCAAGGGATTTCATCATATTGAACCATTCTCCAGTGTGTGGAATCTAAAGACCTTTGTGATGTTAAATTGCGAAGCTTTTTACGTCCAGGGAAACGGGGTGGTTATGGTGGCACTTAGAGTTTGAATCACTCGCCAAAAAGCAGTAATCTGCTGTCACTCAAAAACACAATGTCCAATCTCTCCCAAACGTCTCAGGTGTGATGAGACTCGAGCTTGGAAGTGTTTGTTATGCCATTTGTACATAATGGTTAGAGCGCCACCTAGTGGAACGACTAACTAATCATGAATGAATGAGTTGAATTGTTAGCTGGTGGTTAAATGCATGAATTCCATCAATGTGACATCACATCGGACGTGCTGGTTTTAGGTGTTGGGCGTGGCTCGACACGCCGGGGTGCGAAGGCCCTCATAACGCTGCTTGCAGCTTTAATTAGGGCCCGAGCACTGAGAGTGCGAAGGCCCTATTGTATCTGCTCCGTTTCTTATTATTATTATTATTATTATTATTATTATTCACCCCAAACAAGGGCCTTTTTGAGGGCCTAAACATGCTCAAAAACTCATGAAATTTTGCACACATGCCAGGTCTGGTGAAAAATTTTGTATTTTAATGGTTTTACATATGAGCACTGGGAAATGGCTCTACAGCGCCACCTATGCCTTGTTAAATGCAGCCCTACGACCACATCGTTTGAGCTACATGTATGAAATTTGGCACACATGTGTATCATGCCAAGACGAACAAAAAAGTCTGTGGGCCCATTGACGCAAACCCAACAGGAAGTCCGCCATTTGGAAGAGAAGGTGACATTTTGGCTCTAATTTTGCCATTTCCATGCCTCGAACTTTTGCGAACTCCTCCTTGGGGTTTCATTTCATAACCTTCAAATTTGGACAGTGTCAACTACACCCTTGTGCCATGTTAAATTGCGGAGCTTTTGAGTTTTCACAATACTATGAGGCCGTGGCGCCATGGCGAATTTCGATGACTCGCCATGAAAATCTTATTGCCTCTCATTTTGTCATACATTTTCTGACCTTGACCAAAGTGAACACATATGATAAGGCTCCACCCCTGAACATATTTCAACTGCCATATTTGACCTCAAGGACAGCGCCACCTAGTGGGAACAGGAAATGTTATGTTTTACACTTTGGGGTACAGTATAGTGATGGGTGACATCTGCAGCCTCAAATTTCTCCAGGAAAGCCTTAAGGAGTTGGTCTTGGGTTACAGTGAAAACTGTGAGTTTTCGCGAAAGGGTGTGACCCCAGCAGCATGGCGAACTTTGATGTCACGCCATGAAGAAACAAATTAGTATAACTCAATGAAATCCAGTCTGATCAGTACCAGACTTTACAGGCATGATGTCAGACCCGCCCTGAACAGATTGATGTGCCCATTGTCGGAAATACGGACAGCGCCACCTAGTGGCAACAGGAAATGTCATGGCTTTAACTTTGTTGTACTGATTTTCACAGGTTGATCGTGGCCACCTCAAAAGCGGTGAATATCACCATCAGTCCCTTGTGATGCTTCAGTGCAAAAATTGTGACTTTAAACTGAACGGCGCACCCTGGTGGCAACGCGGTTCATCATGAAAGATGAAGTGGCTTTTGAGGGGCTTGGAAAGTATATAGAGGCTTGAAATTTGGCACACACCTCCAAATGGATGAAGGCATTGTTGTTATGTAACCATTTTCCTTGAATAGCGCAAAATGGCTCCACAGCGCCCCCTACAATATTTCAAAACATCAGCCCCTGCTCTGTGTTTCATCTATGAGTCTTACACTTGGTAAGCTTGTGTAAGATATCAAGATGTACAAAAAAGTCTCTTGGAGCAATATCCCAAATCCAACAGGAAGTCAGCCATTATAAAATTAATGTGTAATTTTGATGACATTTTCCCCCCTTTTCAGGCCTCATACTTTGACGAACTCCTCCAAGGGATTTCATCATATTGAAGCATTCTTCAGTGTGTAGAATCTAAAGACCTTTGTGATGTTAAATTGCGAAGATTTTTCCGTTCAGGGAAACGGGGTGGTCATGGCGGCACGTAGAGTTTCAATCACTCGCAAAAAGCAGTAATCTGCTGTCACTAAAAAACACAATGTCCAATCTCTCCCAAAGGTCGCAGGTGTGATGAGACTCGAGCTTGGAAATGTTTGTTATGCTATTTGTCAATAATGGTTAGAGCGCCACCTAGTGGCATGACTATAATCCTGGTTGAATAAGATGAAATGTTAGCTGGTGATTAAAAGCATGAAATCCATCAATGTGACATCATATCGGACGTGCTGGTTTGAGGTGTTGGCAGTGGCTCGACGTGCCGGGGGTGCGAGGGCCCTCATAACGCTGCTTGCAGCTTTAATTATTATTATTATTATTATTATTATTCCGGCAAATGAATTGGCCGTTTGAGGGCCTAAACATGCTCGAAAACTCATGAAATTTTGCACACGCGTCAGGTCTGGTGAAAATTTACGTATTTTAATGTTCTCAGACATGGCCAGGGAAAATTAGCTCAGTAGCGCCACCTAGAAAAATGAAAAAGGCGAGCCCCCGGTATGAGTATGGCCTACATGTTTGAAAGTCGGTACACCTGTATAACGTTCAGAGTCGAACAAAAAAGTCTATTATGGCAATGTCCTAAACCCAACAGGAAGTCCGCCATTTTGGATTGAAGGTGACATTTTGGCTCTGATTTTACCGTTTCCATGCCTCGAACTTTAACGAACTCCTCCTTGGGGTTTGGTCCTATAAACTTCAAATTTGGACAGTGTCAACTACACCCTTGTGCCATGTTAAATTGCGGAGCTTTTGAGTTTTCACAATACTATGAGGCCGTGGCGCCATGGCGAATTTCGATGACTCGCCATGAAAATCTTATTGCCTCTCATTCTGTCATACATGTTCCGATCTGGACCAAAGAGCACACATATGATAAGGCTCCACCCCTGAACATATTTCAACTGCCATATTTGACATCAAGGACAGCGCCACCTAGTGGGAACAGGAAATGTCATGTTTTACACTTTGGGGTACAGTATAGTGATGGGTGACATCTGCAGCCTCAAATTTCTCCAGGAAAGCCTTAAGGAGTTGGTCTTGGGTTACAGTGAAAACTGTGACTTTTCGCAAAAGGGTGTGACCCCAGCAGCATGGCGAACTTTGATGTCACGCCATGAAGAAACAAATTAGTATAACTCAATGAAATCCAGTCTGATCAGTACCAGACTTTACAGGCATGATGTCAGACCCGCCCTGAACAGATTGACGTGCCCATTGTCGGAAATACGGACAGCGCCACCTAGTGGCAACAGGAAATGTCATGGCTTTAATTTTGTTGTACTGATTTTCACAGGTTCATCGTGGCCACCTCAAAAGCGGTGAATATCACCATCAGTCCCTCGTGATGCTTCAGTGCAAAAATTGTGACTTTAAACTGAATGGCGCACCCTGGTGGCAGCGCATTTCACCATGAAAGATGAAGTTGGCTTTTGAGGGTCTTGGCAAGTTTATAGAGGCTTGAAATTTGGCACACACCTCCAAATGGATGAACGCTTTGTTGGCATGTGATCATTTTCATTGAATAGCGCGAAATTGCTCCACAGCGCCCCCTACAAAATTTCAAAACAACAGCCCCTGCTCTGTGTTTCATCTATGAGTCTGAAACCTGGTAAGCTTATGGAAAATATCAAGATGTACAAAAAAGTCTCTTGGAGCAATATCCCAAATCCAACAGGAAGTCAGCCATTTTAAAATTAATGTGTAATTTTGGCAACATTTTCCCCTCTTTTCAGGCTTCATTCTTTGACGAACTCCTCCAAGGTATTTCATCATATTGAACCATTCTCCAGTGTGTGGAATCTAAAGACCTTTGTGATGTTAAATTGCGAAGCTTTTTACGTTCAAGGAAACGGGGTGGTCATGGCGGCACGTAGAGTTTCAGTCACTCGCCAAAAAGCACTAATCTGCTGTCACTCAAAAACACAATGTCCAATCTCTCCCAAAGCTCATAGGCGTGATGAGACTCGAGCTCGGAAATGTTTGTTATGCCATTTGTACATAATGGTTAGAGCGCCACCTAGTGGAACGACTAACTAATCACGAATGAATGAGTTGAAATGTTAGCTGGTGGTTAAATGCATGAATTCCATCAATGTGACATCAGATCGGACGTGCTGGTTTTAGGTGTTGGGCGTGGCTCGACACGCCGGGGGTGCGAGGGCCCTCATAACGCTGCTTGCAGCTTTAATTATTATTATTATTATTATTTCGGCAAATGAATCGGCCTTTTGAGGGCCTAAACATGCTCGAAAACTCATGAAATTTTGCACACGCGTCAGGTCTGGTGAAAATTTACGTATTTTAATGTTCTCAGACATGGCCAGGGAAAATTAGCTCAGTAGCGCCACCTAGAAAAATGAAAAACGCGAGCCCCCGGTATGGGTATGGCCTACAAGTTTGAAAGTCGGTACACCTATATAACGTTCAGAGTCGAACAAAAAAGTCTATTATGGCAATATCCTAAACCCAACAGGAAGTCCGCCATTTTGGATTGAAGGTGACATTTTGGCTCTGATTTTACCGTTTCCATGCCTTGTACTTTAACGAACTCCTCCTTGGGATTTGGTCCTATGAACTTCAAATTTGGACAGTGTCAACTACACCCTTGTGCCATGTTAAATTGCGGAGCTTTTGAGTTTTCACAATACTATGAGGCCGTGGCGCCATGGCGAATTTCGATGACTCGCCATCAAAATCTTATTGTCTCTCATTTTGTCATACATTTTCTGACCTTGACCAAAGTGAACACATATGATAAGGCTCCACCCCTGAACATATTTCAACTGCCATATTTGACATCAAGGACAGCGCCACCTAGTGGGAACAGGAAATGTCATGTTTTACACTTTGGGGTACAGTATAGTGATGGGTGACATCTGCAGCCTCAAATTTCTCCAGAAAAGCCTTAAGGAGTTGGTCTTGGGTTACAGTGAAAACTGTGACTTTTCGCAAAAGGGTGTGACCCCAGCAGCATGGTGAACTTTGATGTCACGCCATGAAGAAAGAAATTAGTATAACTCAATGAAATCCAGTCTGATCAGTACCAGACTTTACAGGCATGATGTCAGACCCGCCCTGAACAGATTGATGTGCCCATTGTCGGGAATACGTACAGCGCCACCTAGTGGCAACAGGAAATGTCACGTCTTACACTTTGTTGTACTGATTTTCACAGGTTCATCGTGGCCACCTCAAAAGCGGTGAATATCAACATCAGTCCCTCGTGATGCTTCAGTGCAAAAATTGTGACTTTAAACTGAACGGCGCACCCTGGTGGCAACGCGGTTCACCATGAAAGATGAAGTGGCTTTTGAGGGGCTTGGAAAGTTTATAGAGGCTTGAAATTTGGCACACACCTCCAAATGGGTGTAGGCTTTGTTGTCATGTGATCATTTTCATTGAATAGCGCGAAATTGCTCCACAGCGCCCCCTACAAAATTTCAAAAAGTCAGCCCCAGCTCTGTGTTTCATCTATGAGTCTGAAACCTGGTAAGCTTATGGAAAATATCAAGATGTACAAAAAAGTCTCTTGGAGCAATATCCCAAATCCAACAGGAAGTCAGCCATTTTAAAATTAATGTGTAATTTTGGCGACATTTTCCCCTCTTTTCAGGCTTCATACTTTGACGAACTCCTCCAAGGGATTTCATCATATTGAACCAATCTCCAGTGTGTGGAATCTAAAGACCTTTGTGATGTTAAATTGCGAAGCTTTTTACGTTCAGTGAAACGGGGTGGTTATGGTGGCACTTAGAGTTTGAATCACTCGCCAAAAAGCAGTAATCTGCTGTCACTCAAAAACACAATGTCCAATCTCTCCCAAACGTCTCAGGTGTGATGAGACTCGAGCTTGGAAGTGTTTGTTATGCCATTTGTACATAATGGTTAGAGCGCCACCTAGTGGAACGACTAACAAATCATGAATGAATGAGTTGAAATGTTAGCTGGTGGTTAAATGCATGAATTCCATCAATGTGACATCAGATCGGAGGTGCTGGTTTTAGGTGTTGGGCGTGGCTCGACGCGCCGGGGGTGCGAGGGCCCTCATAACGCTGCTTGCAGCTTTAATTATTATTATTATTATTATTTCGGCAAATGAATTGGCCGTTTGAGGGCCTAAACATGCTCGAAAACTCATGAAATTTTGCACACGCGTCAGGTCTGGTGAAAATTTACGTATTTTAATGTTCTCAGACATGGCCAGGGAAAATTAGCTCAGTAGCGCCACCTAGAAAAATGAAAAACGCGAGCCCCCGGTATGGGTATGACCTACATGTTTGAAAGTCGGTACACCTATATAATGTTCAGAGTCGAACAAAAAAGTCTATTATGGCAATGTCCTAAACCCAACAGGAAGTCCGCCATTTTGGATTGAAGGTGACATTTTGGCTATGATTTTACCATTTCCATGCCTCGAACTTTGACGAACTCCTCCTTGGGGTTTGATTTCATAACCTTCATATTTGGTCAGTGCCAACTACACCCTTGTGCCATGTTAAATTGCGGAGCTTTTGAGTTTTCACAATACTATGAGGCCGTGGCGCCATGGCGAATTTCGATGACTCGCCATGAAAATCTTATTGCCTCTCATTTTGTCATACATGTTCCGATCTGGACCAAAGAGCACACATATGATAAGGCTCCACCCCTGAACATATTTCAACTGCCATATTTGACACCAGGGACAGCGCCACCTAGTGGGAACAGGAAATGTCATGTTTTACACTTTGGGGTACAGTATAGTGATGGGTGACACCTGCAGCCTCAAATTTCTCCAGGAAAGCCTTAAGGAGTTGGTCTTGGGTTACAGTGAAAACTGTGACTTTTCGCAAAAGGGTGTGACCCCAGCAGCATGGCGAACTTTGATGTCACGCCATGAATAAACAAATTTGTATAACTCAATGAAATCCAGTCTGATCAGTACCAGACTTTACAGGCATGATGGCAGACCCGCCCTGAACAGATTGATGTGCCCATTGTCGGAAATACGGACAGCGCCACCTAATGGCAACAGGAAATGTCATGGCTTTAATTTTGTTGTACTGATTTTCACAGGTTCATCGTGGCCACCTCAAAAGCGGTGAATATCAACATCAGTCCCTCGTGATGCTTCAGTGCAAAAATTGTGACTTTAAACTGAACGGCGCACCCTGGTGGCAACGCGGTTCACCATGAAAGATGAAGTGGCTTTTGAGGGGCTTGGAAAGTTTATAGAGGCTTGAAATTTGGCACACACCTCCAAATGGATGAAGGCATTGTTGTTATGTAACCATTTTCCTTGAATAGCGCAAAATGGCTCCACAGCGCCCCCTACAATATTTCAAAACATCAGCCCCTGCTCTGTGTTTCATCTATGAGTCTGACACTTGGTAAGCTTGTGTAAGATATCAAGATGTACAAAAAAGTCTCTTGGAGCAATATCCCAAATCCAACAGGAAGTCAGCCATTTTAAAATTAATGTGTAATTTTGATGACATTTTCCCCCCTTTTCAGGCTTCATACTTTGACGAACTCCTCCAAGGGATTTCATCATATTGAAGCATTCTTCAGTGTGTAGAATCTAAAGACCTTTGTGATGTTAAATTGCGAAGCTTTTTCCGTTCAGGGAAACGGGGTGGTCATGGCGGCACGTAGAGTTTCAATCACTCGCAAAAAGCAGTAATCTGCTGTCACTAAAAAACACAATGTCCAATCTCTCCCAAAGGTCGCAGGTGTGATGAGACTCGAGCTTGGAAATGTTTGGTATGCTATTTGTCAATAATGGTTAGAGCGCCACCTAGTGGCATGACTATAATCCTGGTTGAATAAGATGAAATGTTAGCTGGTGATTAAAAGCATGAAATCCATCAATGTGACATCACATCGGACGTGCCGGTTTGAGGTGTTGGCAGTGGCTCAACGTGCCGGGGGTGCGAGGGCCCTCATAACGCTGCTTGCAGCTTTAATTATTAGGGCCCGAGCACTGACAGTGCGAAGGCCCTATTGTAATTGCTCTGTTTATTATTATTATTATTATTATTATTATTATTATTATTATTAGGGCCCGAGCACTGACAGTGCGAAGGCCCTATTGTAATTGCTCTGTTTATTATTATTATTATTATTATTATTATTTCGGCAAATGAATTGGCCGTTTGAGGGCCTAAACATGCTCGAAAACTCATGAAATTTTGCACACGCGTCAGGTCTGGTGAAAATTTACGTATTTTAATGTTCTCAGACATGGCCAGGGAAAATTAGCTCAGTAGCGCCACCTAGAAAAATGAAAAACGCGAGCCCCCGGTATGGGTATGACCTACATGTTTGAAAGTCGGTACACCTATATAATGTTCAGAGTCGAACAAAAAAGTCTATTATGGCAATGTCCTAAACCCAACAGGAAGTCCGCCATTTTGGATTGAAGGTGACATTTTGGCTCTGATTTTACCATTTCCATGCCTCGAACTTTGACGAACTCCTCCTTGGGGTTTGATTTCATAACCTTCATATTTGGTCAGTGCCAACTACACCCTTATGCCATGTTAAATTGCGGAGCTTTTGAGTTTTCACAATACCATGAGGCCGTGGCGCCATGGCGAATTTCGATGACTCGCCATGAAAATCTTATTGCCTCTCAGTCGGTCATAGATTTTCTGACCTTGACCAAAGTGAACACATATGATAAGGCTCCATCCCTGAACATATTTCAACTGCCATATTTTACATCAGGGACAGCGCCACCTAGTGGGAACAGGAAATGTCATGTTTTACACTTTGGGGTACAGTATTGTGATGGGTGACATCTGCAGCCTCAAATTTCTCCAGGAAAGCCTTAAGGAGTTGGTCTTGGGTTACAGTGAAAACTGTGACTTTTCGCAAAAGGGTGTGACACCAGCGGCATGGCGAACTTTGATGTCACGCCATGAAGAAACAAATTAGTATAACTCAATGAAATCCAGTCTGATCAGTACCAGACTTTACAGGCATGATGTCAGACCCGCCCTGAACAGATTGATGTGCCCATTGTCGGGAATACGGACAGCGCCACCTAGTGGCAACAGGAAATGTCATGGCTTTAATTTTGTTGTACTGATTTTCACAGGTTCATTGCGGACACCTCAAAAGCGGTGAATATCACCATCAGTCCTTCATGATGCTGCAGTGCGAATATTGTGACTTTATACTGAACGGCGCACCCTGGTGGCAACGCTGTTCACCATGAAAAATGAAGTGGCTTTTGAGGGGCTTGGAAAGTTTAAAAAGTCTTGAAATTTGGCGCACACCTCCAATGTGCATAAGGCTTTGTTGTTATGTGATCATTTTCATTGAATAGCGCAAAATGGCTCCACAGCGCCCCCTACAAAATTTCAAAACATCAGCCCCAGCTCTGTGTTTTATGTATGAGTCTTAAACCTGGTAAGCTTATAGGAGATATCAAGATGTACAAAAAAGTCTCTTGGAGCAATATCCCAAATCCAACAGGAAGTCAGCCATTTTAAAATTAATGTGTAATTTTGGCAACATTTTGCCCTCTTTCCAGGCACCGTTCTTTGACGTACTCCTCCAAGGGATTTCATCATATTGAACCAATCTCCAGTGTGTGGAATCTAAAGACCTTTGTGATGTTAAATTGCGAAGCTTTTTACGTTCAGGGAAACGGGGTTGTCATGGTGGCACGTGGAGTTTCAATCACTCGCCAAAAAGCAGTAATCTGCTGTCACTCAAAATCAAAATGTCCAATATGTCCCAAAGGTCGCAGGCGTGATGAGACTCGAGCTCGGAAATGTTTGTTATGCCATTTGTCAGTAATGGTTAGAGTGCCACCTAGTGGAACGACTATAATCATGATTGAATGAGATGAAATGTTAGCTGGTGGTTGAATGCATGAATTCCATCAATGTGACATCAGATCGGAGGTGCTGGTTGTAGGTGTTGGGCGTAGCTCGACGCGATGGGGTGCGAGGGCCCTCATAACGCTGCTTGCAGCTTTAATTATTATTATTATTATTATTCCGGCAAATGAATCGGCCTTTTGAGGGCCTAAACATGCTCGAAAACTCATGAAATTTTGCACACGCGTCAGGTCTGGTGAAAATTTACGTATTTTAATGTTCTCAGACATGGCCAGGGAAAATTAGCTCAGTAGCGCCACCTAGAAAAATGAAAAACGCGAGCCCCCGGTATGGGTATGACCTACATGTTTGAAAGTCGGTACACCTATATAACGTTCAGAGTCGAACAAAAAAGTCTATTATGGCAATGTCCTAAACCCAACAGGAAGTCCGCCATTTTGGATTGAAGGTGACATTTTGGCTCTGATTTTACCGTTTCCATGCCTTGTACTTTAACGAACTCCTCCTTGGGATTTGGTCGTATAAGCTTCAAATTTGGACAGTGTCAACTACACCCTTGTGCCATGTTAAATTGCGGAGCTTTTGAGTTTTCACAATACTATGAGGCCGTGGCGCCATGGCGAATTTCGATGACTCGCCATGAAAATCTTATTGCCTCTCATTCTGTCATACATGTTCCGATCTGGACCAAAGAGCACACATATGATAAGGCTCCACCCCTGAACATATTTCAACTGCCATATTTGACATCAAGGACAGCGCCACCTAGTGGGAACAGGAAATGTCATGTTTTACACTTTGGGGTACAGTATAGTGAAGGGTGACATCTGCAGCCTCAAATTTCTCCAGGAAAGCCTTAAGGAGTTGGTCTTGGGTTACAGTGAAAACTGTGACTTTTCGCCAAAGGGTGTGACCCCAGTGGCGTGGCGAACTTTGATGTCACGCCATGAAGAAACAAATTAGTATAACTCAATGAAATCCAGTCTGATCAGTACCAGACTTTACAGGCATGATGTCAGACCCGCCCTGAACAGATTGATGTGCCCATTGTCGGAAATACGGACAGCGCCACCTAGTGGCAACAGGAAATGTCATGGCTTTAATTTTGTTGTACTGATTTTCACAGGTTCATCGTGGCCACCTCAAAAGCGGTGAATATCACCATCAGTCCCTCATGATGCTTCAGTGCAGAAATTGTGAGTTTAAACTGAACGGCGCACCCTGGTGGCAACGCGGTCCACCATGAAAGATGAAGTGGCTTTTGAGGGGCTTGGAAAGTTTATAGAGGCTTGAAATTTGGCCCACGCCTCCAATGTGATGAAGACTTTGTTGTCATGTCATCACTTTCATTGAATAGCGCAAAATGGCTCCACAGCGCCCCCTACAATATTTCAAAATATCAGCCCCTGCTCTGTGGTTTATGTATGAATCTGAAACCTGGTAGGCTTATAGGAGATATCAAGATGTACAAAAAAGTCTCTTGGAGCAATATCCCAAATCCAACAGGAAGTCAGCCATTTTAAAATTAATGTGCAATTTTGGCAACATTTTCCCCTCTTTTCAGGCTTCATACTTTGACGAACTCCTCCAAGGGATTTCATCATATTGAACCATTCTCCAGTGTGTGGAATCTAAAGACCTTTGTGATGTTAAATTGCGAAGCTTTTTACGTCCAGGGAAACGGGGTGGTTATGGCGGCACTTAGAGTTTGAATCACTCGCCAAAAAGCAGTAATCTGCTGTCACTCAAAAACACAAAGTCCAATCTCTCCCAAACGTCTCAGGTGTGATTAGACTCGAGCTCGGAAGTGTTTGTTATGCCATTTGTACATAATGGTTAGAGCGCCACCTAGTGGAACGACTAACTAATCATGAATGAATGAGTTGAAATGTTAGCTGGTGGTTAAATGCATGAATTCCATCAATGTGACATCAGATCGGACGTGCTGGTTTTAGGTGTTGGGCGTGGCTCGACGCGCCGGGGGTGCGAGGGCCCTCATAACGCTGCTTGCAGCTTTAATTATTATTATTATTATTATTCAGGCGAAACAAGGGCCTTTTTGAGGGCCTAAACATGCTCAAAAACTCATGAAATTTTGCACACATGCCAGGTCTGGTGAAAAATTTTGTATTTTAATGGTTTTACATATGAGCACTGGGAAATGGCTCTACAGCGCCACCTATGCCTTGTTAAATGCAGCCCTACGACCACATCGTTTCAGCTACATGTATGAAATTTGGCACACATGTGTATCATGCCGAGTCGAACAAAAAAGTCTGTGGGCCCATTGATGCAAACCCAACAGGAAGTCCGCCATTTGGAAGAGAAGGTGACATTTTGGCTCTAATTTTGCCATTTCCATGCCTCGAACTTTTGCGAACTCCTCCTTGGGATTTGGTTGTATAAGCTTCATCTTTGGTCAGTGTCAAGTACACACCTGGGCCATGTTAAATTGCGGAGCTTTTGAGTTTTCACAATACTATGAGGCCGTGGCGCCATGGCGAATTTCGATGACTCGCCATGAAAATCTTATTGCCTCTCATTTTGTCATACATTTTCTGACCTTGACCAAACTGAACACATATGTTAAGGTTCCACCCCTGAACATATTTCAACTGCCATATTTGACACCAGGGACAGCGCCACCTAGTGGGAACAGGAAATGTCATGTTTTACACTTTGGGGTACAGTATAGTGATGGGTGACACCTGCAGCCTCAAATTTCTCCAGGAAAGCCTTAAGGAGTTGGTCTTGGGTTACAGTGAAAACTGTGACTTTTCGCAAAAGGGTGTGACCCCAGCAGCATGGCGAACTTTGATGTCACGCCATGAAGAAACAAATTAGTATAACTCAATGAAATCCAGTCTGATCAGTACCAGACTTTACAGGCATGATGTCAGACCAGCCCTGAACAGATTGATGTGCCCATTGTCGGAAATACGGACAGCGCCACCTAGTGGCAACAGGAAATGTCATGGCTTTAATTTTGTTGTACTGATTTTCACAGGTTCATCGTGGCCACCTCAAAAGCGGTGAATATCAACATCAGTCCCTCGTGATGCTTCAGTGCAAAAATTGTGACTTTAAACTGAACGGCGCACCCTGGTGGCAATGCGGTCCACCATGAAAGATGAAGTGGCTTTTGAGGGGCTTGGAAAGTATATAGAGGCTTTAAATTTAGCACACCCCTCCAAATGGATGAAGGCTTTGTTGTCATGTGATCATTTTCATTGAATAGCGCGAAATGGCTCCACAGCGCCCCCTACAAAATTTCAAAACCACAGCCCCAGCTCTGTGTTTTATGTATGAGTCTGAAACCTGGTAAGCTTATAGGAGATATCAAGATGTACAAAAAAGTCTCTTGGAGCAATATCCAAAATCCAACAGGAAGTCAGCCATTTTAAAATTAATGTGCAATTTTGGCAACATTTTCCCCTCTTTCCAGGCACCGTTCTTTGACGAACTCCTCCAAGGGATTTCATCAGATTGATGCGATCTCCTGTGTGTGGAATCTAAAGACCTTTGTGATGTTAAATTGCGAAGCTTTTTACATTCAGGGAAACGGGGTGGTCATGGCGGCACGTGGAGTTTCAATCACTCGCCAAAAAGCAGTAATCTGCTGTCACTCAAAAACACAATGTCCAATCTCTCCCAAAGCTCATAGGCGTGATGAGACTCGAGCTCGGAAATGTTTGTTATGCCATTTGTGCATAAGGGTTAGAGCGCCACCTATTGGAACGACTAACAAATCATGAATGAATGAGTTGAAATGTTAGCTGGTGGTTAAATGCATGAATTCCATCAATGTGACATGAGATCGGAGGTGCTGGTTTTAGGTGTTGGGCGTGGCTCGACACGCCGGGGGTGCGAGGGCCCTCATAACGCTGCTTGCAGCTTTAATTATTATTATTTCGGCAAATGAATTGGCCGTTTGAGGGCCTAAACATGCTCGAAAACTCATGAAATTTTGCACACGCGTCAGGTCTGGTGAAAATTTACGTATTTTAATGTTCTCAGACATGGCCAGGGAAAATTAGCTCAGTAGCGCCACCTAGAAAAATGAAAAACGCGAGCCCCCGGTATGGGTATTGCCTACAAGTTTGAAAGTCGGTACACCTATATAACGTTCAGAGTCGAACAAAAAAGTCTATTATGGCAATGTCCTAAACCCAACAGGAAGTCCGCCATTTTGGATTGAAGGTGACATTTTGGGTCTGATTTTACCGTTTCCATGCCTTGTACTTTAACGAACTCCTCCTTGGGATTTCGGCGTATAAGCTTCAAATTTGGACAGTGTCAACTACACCCTTGTGCCATGTTAAATTGCGGAGCTTTTGAGTTTTCACAATACTATGAGGCCGTGGCGCCATGGCGAATTTCGATGACTCGCCATGAAAATCTTATTGCCTCTCATTCTGTCATACATGTTCCGATCTGGACCAAAGAGCACACATATGATAAGGCTCCACCCCTGAACCTATTTCAACTGCCATATTTGACATCAAGGACAGCGCCACCTAGTGGGAACAGGAAATGTCATGTTTTACACTTTGGGGTACAGTATTGTGATGGGTGACATCTGCAGCCTCAAATTTCTCCAGGAAAGCCGTAAGGAGTTGGTCTTGGGTTACAGTGAAAACTGTGACTTTTCGCAAAAGGGTGTGACCCCAGCAGCATGGCGAACTTTGATGTCACGCCATGAAGAAACAAATTAGTATAACTCAATGAAATCCAGTCTGATCAGTACCAGACTTTACAGGCATGATGTCAGACCCGCCCTGAACAGATTGATGTGCCCATTGTCGGAAATACGGACAGCGCCACCTAGTGGCAACAGGAAATGTCATGGCTTTAATTTTGTTGTACTGATTTTCACAGGTTCATCTTGGCCACCTCAAAAGCGGTGAATATCACCATCAGTCCCTCGTGATGCTTCAGTGCAAAAATTGTGACTTTAAACTGAACGGCGCACCCTGGTGGCAACGCTGTTCAACATGAAAGATGAAGTGGCTTTTGAGGGTCTTTGCAAGTTTATAGAGGCTTGAAATTTGGCACACACCTCCAAATGGATGAACGCTTTGTTGGCATGTGATCATTTTCATTGAATAGCGCGAAGTGGCTCCACAGCGCCCCCTACAAAATTTCAAAACCACAGCCCCTGCTCTGTGTTCTATGTATGATTCTGAAACCTGGTAAGCTTATAGGAGATATCAAGATGTACAAAAAAGTCTCTTGGTGCAATATCCCAAATCCAACAGGAAGTCAGCCATTTTAAAATTAATGTGCAATTTTGGCAACATTTTCCCCTCTTTTCAGGCACCGTTCTTTGACGAACTCCTCCAAGGGATTTCATCATATTGAACCAATCTCCAGTGTGTGGAATCTAAAGACCTTTGTGATGTTAAATTGCGAAGCTTTTTACGTTAAGTGAAACGGGGTGGTTATGGTGGCACTTAGAGTTTGAATCACTCGCCAAAAAGCAGTAATCTGCTGTCACTCAAAAACACAATGTCCAATCTCTCCCAAACGTCTCAGGTGTGATGAGACTCGAGCTCGGAAGTGATTGTTATGCCATTTGTACATAATGGTTAGAGCGCCACCTAGTGGAACGACTAACTAATCATGAATGAATGACTTGAAATGTTAGCTGGTGGTTAAATGCATGAATTCCATCAATGTGACATCAGATCGGAGGTGCTGGTTTTAGGTGTTGGGCTTGGCTCGACGCGCTGGGGGTGCGAGGGCCCTCGTAACGCTGCTTGCAGCTTTAATTATTATTATTAGGGCCCGAGCACTGACAGTGCGAAGGCCCTATTGTAATTGCTCTGTTTATTATTATTATTATTATTATTAGGGCCCGAGCACTGAGAGTGCGAAGGCCCTATTGTATCTGCTCCGTTTCTTATTATTATTATTATTATTATTATTATTATTATTATTATTATTATTATTATTATTATTATTCACCCCAAACAAGGGCCTTTTTGAGGGCCTAAACATGCTCAAAAACTCATGAAATTTTGCACACATGCCAGGTCTGGTGAAAAATTTTGTATTTTAATGGTTTTACATATGAGCACTGGGAAATGGCTCTACAGCGCCACCTATGCCTTGTTAAATGCAGCCCTACGACCACATCGTTTCAGCTACATGTATGAAATTTGGCACACATGTGTATCATGCCGAGTTGAACAAAAAAGTCTATGGGCCCATTGATGCAAACCCAACAGGAAGTCCGCCATTTGGAAGAGAAGGTGACATTTTGGCTCTAATTTTGCCATTTCCATGCCTCGAACTTTTGCGAACTCCTCCTTGGGATTTGGTTGTATAAGCTTCATCTTTGGTCAGTGTCAACTACACACCTGGGCCATGTTAAATTGCGGAGCTTTTGAGTTTTCACAATACTATGAGGCCGTGGCGCCATGGCGAATTTCGATGACTCGCCATGAAAATCTTATTGCCTCTCATTTTGTCATACATTTTCTGACCTTGACCAAAGTGAACACATATGATAAGGCTCCACCCCTGAACATATTTCAACTGCCATATTTGACACCAGGGACAGCGCCACCTAGTGGGAACAGGAAATGTCATGTTTTACACTTTGGGGTACAGTATAGTGATGGGTGACACCTGCAGCCTCAAATTTCTCCAGGAAAGCCTTAAGGAGTTGGTCTTGGGTTACAGTGAAAACTGTGACTTTTCGCAAAAGGGTGTGACCCCAGCAGCATGGCGAACTTTGATGTCACGCCATGAAGAAACAAATTAGTATAACTCAATGAAATCCAGTCTGATCAGTACCAGACTTTACAGGCATGATGTCAGACCCGCCCTGAACAGATTGACGTGCCCATTGTCGGAAATACGGACAGCGCCACCTAGTGGCCACAGGAAATGTCATGGCTTTAATTTTGTTGTACTGATTTTCACAGGTTCATCGTGGCCACCTCAAAAGCGGTGAATATCACCATCAGTCCCTCGTGATGCTTCAGTGCAAAAATTGTGACTTTACACTGAACGGCGCACCCTGGTGGCAACGCGGTTCAACATGAAAGATGAAGTGGCTTTTGAGGGGCTTGGAAAGTTTATAGAGGCTTGAAATTTGGCACACACCCCCAAATGGATGAAGGCTTTGTTGTCATGTTATCATTTTCATTGAATAGCGCGAAATGGCTCCACAGCGCCCCCTACAAAGTTTCAAAATATCAGCCCCTGCTCTGTGTTTTATCTATGAGTCTGAAACTTGGTAAGCTCATGGAAGATATTAAGATGTACAAAAAAGTCTCTTGGAGCAATATCCCAAATCCAACAGGAAGTCAGCCATTTTAAAATTCATGTGTAATTTTGGCGACATTTTCCCCTCTTTTCAGGCTTCATACTTTGACGAACTCCTCCAAGGGATTTCATCAGATTGGACCGATCTGAAGTTTGTGGAATCTAAAGACCTTTGTGATGTTAAATTGCGAAGCTTTTTACGTTCAGGGAAACGGGGTGGTCATGGCGGCACTTAGAGTTTCAATCACTCGCCAAAAAGCAGTAATCTGCTGTCACTCAAAAACACAATATCCAATCTCTCCCAAACGTCGCAGGTGTGATGAGACTCGAGCTCGGAAATGTTTGTTATGCCATTTGTCAGTAATAGTTAGAGCGCCACCTAGTGGGACGACTATAATCATGGTTCAATGAGATGAAATGTTAGCTGGTGGTTAAATGCATGAATTCCATCAATGTGACATCACATTGGACGTGCTGGTTTTAGGTGTTGGGCGTGGCTCGACACGCCAGGGTGCGAGGGCCCTCATAACGCTGCTTGCAGCTTTAATTATTATTATTATTATTATTTCGGCAAATGAATTGGCCGTTTGAGGGCCTAAACATGCTCGAAAACTCATGAAATTTTGCACACGCGTCAGGTCTGGTGAAAATTTACGTATTTTAATGTTCTCAGACATGGCCAGGGAAAATTAGCTCAGTAGCGCCACCTAGAAAAATGAAAAACGCGAGCCCCCGGTATGGGTATGACCTACATGTTTGAAAGTCGGTACACCTATATAACGTTCAGAGTCGAACAAAAAAGTCTATTATGGCAATGTCCTAAACCCAACAGGAAGTCCGCCATTTTGGATTGAAGGTGACATTTTGGCTCTGATTTTACCGTTTCCATGCCTTGTACTTTAACGAACTCCTCCTTGGGATTTGGTCCTATAAACTTCAAATTTGGACAGTGTCAACTACACCCTTGTGCCATGTTAAATTGCGGAGCTTTTGAGTTTTCACAATAGTATGAGGCCGTGGCGCCATGGCGAATTTTGATGACTCGCCATGAAAATCTTATTGCCTCTCATTCTGTCATACATGTTCTGATCTGGACCAAAGAGCACACATATGATAAGGCTCCACCCCTGAACATATTTCAACTGCCATATTTGACATCAAGGACAGCGCCACCTAGTGGGAACAGGAAATGTCATGTTTTACACTTTGGGGTACAGTATAGTGATGGGTGACATCTGCAGCCTCAAATTTCTCCAGGAAAGCCTTAAGGAGTTGGTCTTGGGTTACAGTGAAAACTGTGACTTTTCGCGAAAGGGTGTGACCCCAGCGGCGTGGCGAACTTTGATGTCACGCCATGAAGAAACAAATTAGTATAACTCAATGAAATCCAGTCTGATCAGTACCAGACTTTACAGGCATGATGTCAGACCCGCCCTGAACAGATTGATGTGCCCATTGTCGGAAATACGGACAGCGCCACCTAGTGGCAACAGGAAATGTCATGGCTTTAATTTTGTTGTACTGATTTTCACAGGTTCATCGTGGCCACCTCAAAAGCGGTGAATATCACCATCAGTCCCTCGTGATGCTTCAGTGCAAAAATTGTGAGTTTAAACTGAACGGCGCACCCTGGTGGCAACGCTGTTCAACATGAAAGATGAAGTGGCTTTTGAGGGTCTTGGCAAGTTTATAGAGGCTTGAAATTTGGCACACACCTCCAAATGGATGAAGGCTTTGTTGGCATGTGATCATTTTCATTGAATAGCGCGAAATTGCTCCACAGCGCCCCCTACAAAATTTCAAAACCACAGCCCCTGCTCTGTGTTCTATGTATGATTCTGAAACCTGGTAAGCTTATAGGAGATATCAAGATGTACAAAAAAGTCTCTTGGTGCAATATCCCAAATCCAACAGGAAGTCAGCCATTTTAAAATTAATGTGTAATTTTGGCAACATTTTCCCCTCTTTCCAGGCACCGTTCTTTGACGAACTCCTCCAAGGGATTTCATCATATTGAACCAATCTCCAGTGTGTGGAATCTAAAGACCTTTGTGATGTTAAATTGCGAAGCTTTTTACGTTCAGTGAAACGGGGTGGTTATGGTGGCACTTAGAGTTTGAATCACTCGCCAAAAAGCAGTAATCTGCTGTCACTCAAAAACACAATGTCCAATCTCTCCCAAAGCTCATAGGCGTGATGAGACTCGAGCTCGGAAATGTTTGTTATGCCATTTGTACATAATGGTTAGAGCGCCACCTAGTGGAACGACTAACTAATCATGAATGAATGAGTTGAAATGTTAGCTGGTGGTTAAATGCATGAATTCCATCAATGTGACATCAGATCGGACGTGCTGGTTTCAGATGTTGGGCATGGCTCGACACGCCGGGGGTGCGAGGGCCCTCATAACGCTGCTTGCAGCTTTAATTAGGGCCCGAGCACTGAGAGTGCGAAGGCCCTATTGTATCTGCTCCGTTTCTTATTATTATTATTATTATTATTATTATTATTATTATTATTCAGGCGAAACAAGGGCCTTTTTGAGGGCCTAAACATGCTCAAAAACTCATGAAATTTTGCACACATGCCAGGTCTGGTGAAAAATTTTGTATTTTAATGGTTTTACATATGAGCACTGGGAAATGGATCTACAGCGCCACCTATGCCTTGTTAAATGCAGCCCTACGACCACATCGTTTGAGCTACATGTATGAAATTTGGCACACATGTGTATCATGCCAAGACGAACAAAAAAGTCAGTGGGCCCATTGACGCAAACCCAACAGGAAGTCCGCCATTTGGAAGAGAAGGTGACATTTTGGCTCTAATTTTGCCATTTCCATGCCTCGAACTTTTGCGAACTCCTCCTTGGGGTTTGATTTCATAACCTTCATATTTGGTCAGTGTCAACTACACCCTTGTGCCATGTTAAATTGCGGAGCTTTTGAGTTTTCACAATACGGTGACGCCGTGGCGCCATGGCGAATTTCGATGACTCGCCATGAAAATCTTATTGCCTCTCATTTTGTCATACATTTTCTGACCTTGACCAAAGTGAACACATATGATAAGACTCCACCCCTGAACATATTTCAACTGCCATATTTGACATCAAGGACAGCGCCACCTAGTGGGAACAGGAAATGTCATGTTTTACACTTTGGGGTACAGTATTGTGATGGGTGACACCTGCAGCCTCAAATTTCTCCAGGAAAGCCTTAAGGAGTTGGTCTTGGGTTACAGTGAAAACTGTGACTTTTCGCAAAAGGGTGTGACCCCAGCAGCATGGCGAACTTTGATGTCACGCCATGAAGAAACAAATTAGTATAACTCAATGAAATCCAGTCTGTTCAGTACCAGACTTTACAGGCATGATGTCAGACCCACCCTGAACAGATTGATGTGCCCATTGTCGGGAATACGGACAGCGCCACCTAGTGGCAACAGGAAATGTCATGGCTTTAATTTTGTTGTACTGATTTTCACAGGTTCATCGTGGCCACCTCAAAAGCGGTGAATATCAACATCAGTCCCTCGTGATGCTTCAGTGCAAAAATTGTGACTTTAAACTGAACGGCGCACCCTGGTGGCAACGCGGTTCACCATGAAAGATGAAGTGGCTTTTGAGGGACTTGGAAAGTTTATAGAGGCTTGAAATTTGGCACACACCTCCAAATGGATGTAGGCTTTGTTGTCATGTGATCATTTTCATTGAATAGCTCGAAATTGCTCCACAGCGCCCCCTACAAAATTTCAAAACAACAGCCCCTGCTCTGTGTTTCATCTATGAGTCTGAAACCTGGTAAGCTTATGGAAAATATCAAGATGTACAAAAAAGTCTCTTGGAGCAATATCCCAAATCCAACAGGAAGTCAGCCATTTTAAAATTAATGTGTAATTTTGGCGACATTTTCCCCTCTTTTCAGGCTTCATTCTTTGACGAACTCCTCCAAGGGATTTCATCATATTGAACCATTCTCCAGTGTGTGGAATCTAAAGACCTTTGTGATGTTAAATTGCGAAGCTTTTTACGTTCAAGGAAACGGGGTGGTCATGGCGGCACGTGGAGTTTCAATCACTGGCCAAAAAGCAGTAATCTGCTGTCACTCAAAGACACAAAGTCCAATCTCTCCCAAAGGTCGCAGGCGTGATGAGACTCGAGCTCGGAAATGTTTGTTATGCCCTTTGTCTATAATGGTTAGAGCGCCACCTAGTGGGACGACTATACTCATGGTTGAACCAAATGAAATGTTAACTGGTGGTTAAATGCATGAATTCCATCAATGTGACATCAGATCGGACGTGCTGGTTTCAGGTGTTGGGCATGGCTCGACACCCCGGGGGTGCGAGGGCCCTCATAACGCTGCTTGCAGCTTTAATTAGGGCCCGAGCACCGAGAGTGCGAAGGCCCTATTGTATCTGCTCCGTTTCTTATTATTATTATTATTATTATTATTATTATTAGGGCCCGAGCACCGAGAGTGCGAAGGCCCTATTGTATCTGCTCCGTTTCTTATTATTATTATTATTATTATTATTATTATTATTATTATTATTATTATTATTATTCACCCCAAACAAGGGCCTTTTTGAGGGCCTAAACATGCTCAAAAACTCATGAAATTTTGCACACATGCCAGGTCTGGTGAAAAATTTTGTATTTTAATGGTTTTACATATGAGCACTGGGAAATGGCTCTACAGCGCCACCTATGCCTTGTTAAATGCAGCCCTACGACCACATCGTTTGGGCTACATGTATGAAATTTGGCACACATGTGTATCATGCCAAGACAAACAAAAAAGTCAGTGGGCCCATTGACGCAAACCCAACAGGAAGTCCGCCATTTTGTATTGAAGGTGACATTTTGGCTCTGATTTTACCGTTTCCATGCCTTGTACTTTAACGAACTCCTCCTTGGGATTTGGTCCTATAAACTTCAAATTTGGACAGTGTCAACTACACCCTTGTGCCATGTTAAATTGCGGAGCTTTTGAGTTTTCACAATACTATGAGGCCGTGGCGCCATGGCGAATTTCGATGACTCGCCATCAAAATCTTATTGCCTCTCATTTTGTCATACATTTTCTGACCTTGACCAAAGTGAACACATATGATAAGGCTCCACCCCTGAACATATTTCAACTGCCATATTTGACCTCAACGACAGCGCCACCTAGTGGGAACAGGAAATGTTATGTTTTACACTTTGGGGTACAGTATAGTGATGGGTGACATCTGCAGCCTCAAATTTCTCCAGGAAAGCCTTAAGGAGTTGGTCTTGGGTTACAGTGAAAACTGTGACTTTTTGCAAAAGGGTGTGACCCCAGCAGCATGGCGAACTTTGATGTCACGCCATGAAGAAACAAATTAGTATAACTCAATGAAATCCAGTCTGATCAGTACCAGACTTTACAGGCATGATGTCAGACCCGCCCTGAACAGATTGATGTGCCCATTGTCGGAAATACGGACAGCGCCACCTAGTGGCAACAGGAAATGTCATGGCTTTAATTTTGTTGTACTGATTTTCACAGGTTCATCGTGGCCACCTCAAAAGCGGTGAATATCACCATCAGTCCCTTGTGATGCTTCAGTGCAAAAATTGTGACTTTAAACTGAACGCCGCACCCTGGTGGCAACGCGGTTCACCATGAAAGATGAAGTGGCTTTTGAGGGGCTTGGAAAGTTTAAAAAGTCTTGAAATTCAGCCCACGCCTCCAATGTGGTTAAGGCTTTGTTGTTATGTGATCATTTTCATTGAATATCCCAAAATGGCTCCACAGCGCCCCCTACAAAATTTCAAAATCACAGCCCCTGCTCTGTGTTTTATGTATGAGTCTGAAACCTGGTAAGCTTATAGGAGATATCAAGATGTACAAAAAAGTCTCTTGGAGCAATATCCCAAATCCAACAGGAAGTCAGCCATTTTAAAATTAATGTGCAATTTTGGCAACATTTTCCCCTCTTTTCAGGCATCGTTCTTTGACGAACTCCTCCAAGGGATTTCATCATATTGCACTATTCTTCAGTGTGTGGAATCCAAAGACCTTTGTGTTGTTAAATTGCGAAGCTTTTTACGTTCAGGGAAACGGGGTGGTTATGGCGGCACGTAGACTCTCAATCACTCGCCAAAACGCAGTAATCTGCTGTTACTCAAAAACACAATGTCCAATCTCACCCAAAGGTCGCAGGCATAATGAGACTCGAGTTCGGAAATGTTTGTTATGCCATTTGTACATAATGGTTAGAGTGCCACCTAGTGGAACGACTAGCTAATCATGAATGAATGAGTTGAAATGTTAGCTGGTGGTTAAATGCATGAATTCCATCAATGTGACATCGATCGGACGTGCTGGTTTTAGGTGTTGGGCGTGGCTCGACGCGCCGGGGGTGCGAGGGCCCTCATAACGCTGCTTGCAGCTTTAATTAGGGCCCGAGCACTGACAGTGCGAAGGCCCTATTGTAATTGCTCTGTTTATTATTATTATTATTATTATTATTATTATTATTATTATTTCGGCAAATGAATTGGCCGTTTGAGGGCCTAAACATGCTCGAAAACTCATGAAATTTTGCACACGCGTCAGGTCTGGTGAAAATTTACGTATTTTAATGTTCTCAGACATGGCCAGGGAAAATTAGCTCAGTAGCGCCACCTAGAAAAATGAAAAACGCGAGCCCCCGATATGGGTATGACCTACATGTTTGAAAGTCGGTACACCTATATAACGTTCAGAGTCGAACAAAAAAGTCTATTATGGCAATGTCCTAAACCCAACAGGAAGTCCGCCATTTTGGATTGAAGGTGACATTTTGGCTCTGATTTTACCGTTTCCATGCCTCGAACTTTAACGAACTCCTCCTTGGGGTTTGATTTCATAACCTTCATATTTGGTCAGTGCCAACTACACCCTTGTGCCATGTTAAATTGCGGAGCTTTTGAGTTTTCACAATACCATGAGGCCGTGGCGCCACGGCGAATTTCGATGACTCGCCATGAAAATCTTATTGCCTCTCATTTTGTCATACATTTTCTGACCTTGACCAAAGTGAAGACATATGATAAGGCTCCACCCCTGAACATATTTCAACTGCCATATTTGACATCAAGGACAGCGCCACCTAGTGGGAACAGGAAATGTCATGTTTTACACTTTGGGGTACAGTATAGTGATGGGTGACATCTGCAGCCTCAAATTTCTCCAGGAAAGCCTTAACGAGTTGGTCTTGGGGTACAGTGAAAACTGTGGCTTTTCACGAAAGGGTGTGACCTCAGCAGCATGGCGAACTTTGATATCTCGTCATGAAGAAACAAATTAGTATAACTCCATGAAATCCAGTCTGATTAGTACCAGACTTTACAGGCATGATGTCACACCCGCCCTGAACAGATTGATGTGCCCATTGTCAGGAATATGAAGAGCGCCACCTAGTGGGAACAGGAAATGTCATGTCTTACACTTTGTTGTACTGATTTTCACAGGTTCATAGTGGCCACCTCAAAAGCGGTGAATATCAGCATCAGTCCTTGATGATGCTTTAGTGCAAAAATTGTGACTTTAAACTGAACGGCGCACCCTGGTGGCAACGCTGTTCACCATGAAAAATGAAGTGGCTTTTGAGGGGCTTGGAAAGTTTATAGAGGCTTGAAATTTGGCGCACACCTCCATTGTGCTTAGGGCTTTGTTGTTATGTGATCATTTTCATTGAATAGCGCAAAATGGCTCCACAGCGCCCCCTACAATATTTCAAAACATCAGCCCCAGCTCTGTGTTTTATGTGTGAGTCTGAAACCTGGTAAGCTTATAGGAGATATCAAGATGTACAAAAAAGTCTCTTGGAGCAATATCCCAAATCCAACAGGAAGTCAGCCATTTTAAAATTAATGTGTAATTTTTGTGACATTTTCCCCTCTTTCCAGGCACCGTTCTTTGACGAACTCCTCCCAGGGATTTCATCATATTGAACCAATCTCCAGTGTGTGGAATCTAAAGACCTTTTTAAATTGCGAAGCTTTTTACATTCAGGGAAACGGGGTGGTCATGGCGGCACGTGGAGTTTCAATCACTCGCCAAAAAGCAGTAATCTGCTGTCACTCAAAAACACAATGTCCAATCTCTCCCAAAGCTCATAGGCGTGATGAGACTCGAGCTCGGAAATGTTTGTTATGCTATTTGTACATAAGGGTTAGAGCGCCACCTAGTGGAACGACTAACTAATCATGAATGAATGAGTTGAAATGTTAGCTGGTGGTTAAATGCATGAATTCCATCAATGTGACATGAGATCGGACGTGCTGGTTTTAGGTGTTGGGCGTGGCTCGACGCGCCGGGGGTGCGAGGGCCCTCATAACGCTGCTTGCAGCTTTAATTATTATTATTATTATTATTTCGGCAAATGAATTGGCCGTTTGAGGGCCTAAACATGCTCGAAAACTCATGAAATTTTGCACATGCGTCAGGTCTGGTGAAAATTTACGTATTTTAATGTTCTCAGACATGGCCAGGGAAAATTAGCTCAGTAGCGCCACCTAGAAAAATGAAAAAGGCGAGCCCCCGGTATGAGTATGGCCTACATGTTTGAAAGTCGGTACACTTATATAACGTTCAGAGTCGAACAAAAAAGTCTATTATGGCAATGTCCTAAACCCAACAGGAAGTCCGCCATTTGGAAGAGAAGGTGACATTTTGGCTCTAATTTTGCCATTTCCATGCCTCGAACTTTAACGAACTCCTCCTTGGGATTTGGTCCTATAAACTTCAAATTTGGACAGTGTCAACTACACCCTTGTGCCATGTTAAATTGCGGAGCTTTTGAGTTTTCACAATACTATGAGGCCGTGGCGCCATGGCGAATTTCGATGACTCGCCATGAAAATCTTATTGCCTCTCATTTTGTCATACATTTTCTGACCTTGACCAAAGTGAACACATATGATAAGGCTCCACCCCTGAACATATTTCAACTGCCATATTTGACCTCAAGGACAGCGCCACCTAGTGGGAACAGGAAATGTTATGTTTTACACTTTGGGGTACAGTATAGTGATGGGTGACATCTGCAGCCTCAAATTTCTCCAGAAAAGCCTTAAGGAGTTGGTCTTGGGTTACAGTGAAAACTGTGACTTTTCGCAAAAGGGTGTGACCCCAGCAGCATGGCGAACTTTGATGTCACGCCATGAAGAAACAAATTAGTATAACTCAATGAAATCCAGTCTGATCAGTACCAGACTTTACAGGCATGATGTCAGACCCGCCCTGAACAGATTGATGTGCCCATTGTCGGGAATACGGACAGCGCCACCTAGTGGGAACAGGAAATGTCATGGCTTTAATTTTGTTGTACTGATTTTCACAGGTTCATCGTGGCCACCTGAAAAGCGGTGAATATCACCATCAGTCCCTCGTGATGCTTCAGTGCAAAAATTGTGACTTTAAACTGAACGGCGCACCCTGGTGGCAACACGGTTCAACATGAAAGATGAAGTGGCTTTTGAGGGGCTTGCAAAGTTTATAGAGGCTTGGAATTTGGCACACACCTCCAAATGGATGAAGGCTTTGTTGTCATGTGATCATTTTCATTGAATAGGGCAAAATGGCTCTTCAGCGCCCCCTACAAAATTTCAAAACCACAGCCCCAGCTCTGTGTTTTATGTATGAGTCTGAATCCTGGTAAGCTTATAGGAGATATCAAGATGTACAAAAAAGTCTCTTGGAGCAATATCCCAAATCACACAGGAAGTCAGCCATTTTAAAATTAATGTGCAATTTTGGCAACATTTTCCCCTCTTTTCAGGCACCGTGCTTTGACGTACTCCTCCAAGGGATTTCATCAGATTGATGCGATCTCCTGTGTGTGGAATCTAAAGACCTTTGTGATGTTAAATTGCGAGGCTTTTTACATTCAGGGAAACGAGGTGCACATGGCGGCCCGTAGAGTTTCAATCACTCGCCAAAAAGCAGTAATCTGCTGTCATTCAAAGACACAATGTCCAATCTCTCCCAAAGCTCATAGGCGTGATGAGACTCGAGCTCGGAAATGTTTGTTATGCCATTTGTACATAATGGTTAGAGCGCCACCTAGTGGAACGACTAACTAATCATGAATGAATGAGTTTAAATGTTAGCTGATGGTTAAATGCATGAATTCCATCAATGTGACATCAGATCGGACGTGCTGGTTTTAGGTGTTGGGCGTGGCTCGACGCGCCGGGGGTGCGAGGGCCCTCATAACGCTGCTTGCAGCTTTAATTAGGGCCCGAGCACCGAGAGTGCGAAGGCCCTATTGTATCTGCTCCGTTTCTTATTATTATTATTATTATTATTATTATTCAGGCAAAACAAGGGCCTTTTTGAGGGCCTAAACATGCTCAAAAACTCATGAAATTTTGCACACTTGCCAGGTTTGGTGAAAAATTTTGTATTTTAATGGTTTTACATATGAGCACTGGGAAATGGCTCTACAGCGCCACCTATGCCTTGTTAAATGCAGCCCTACGACCACATCGTTTGAGCTACATGTATGAAATTTGGCACACATGTGTATCATGCCAAGACGAACAAAAAAGTCTGTGGGCCCATTGACGCAAACCCAACAGGAAGTCCGCCATTTGGAAGAGAATGTGACATTTTGGCTCTAATTTTGCCATTTCCATGCCTCGAACTTTAACGAACTCCTCCTTGGGATTTGGTCCTATAAGCTTCAAATTTGGACAGTGTCAACTACACCCTTGTGCCATGTTAAATTGCGGAGCTTTTGAGTTTTCACAATACTATGAGGCCGTGGCGCCATGGCGAATTTCGATGAATCGCCATGAAAATCTTATTGCCTCTCATTCTGTCATACATGTTCTGATCTGGACCAAAGAGCACACATATGATAAGGCTCCACCCCTGAACATATTTCAAGTGCCATATTTGACATCAAGGACAGCGCCACCTAGTGGGAACAGGAAATGTCATGTTTTACACTTTGGGGTACAGTATTGTGATGGGTGACATCTGCAGCCTCAAATTTCTCCAGGAAAGCCTTAAGGAGTTGGTCTTGGGTTACAGTGAAAACTGTGACTTTTCGCAAAAGGGTGTGACACCAGCGGCATGGCGAACTTTGATGTCACGCCATGAAGAAACAAATTAGTATAACTCAATGAAATCCAGTCTGATCAGTACCAGACTTTACAGGCATGATGTCAGACCCGCCCTGAACAGATTGATGTGCCCATTGTCGGGAATACGGACAGCGCCACCTAGTGGCAACAGGAAATGTCATGGCTTTAATTTTGTTGTACTGATTTTCACAGGTTCATCGTGGCCACCTCAAAAGCGGAGAATATCACCATCAGTCCCTCATGATGCTTCAGTGCAAAAATTGTGACTTTAAACTGAACGGCGCACCCTGGTGGCAACGCGGTCCACCATGAAAGATGAAATGGCTTTTGAGGGGCTTGGAAAGTTTATAGAGGCTTGAAATTTGGCACACACCTCCAATGTGATGAAGGCTTTGTTGTTATGTGATCATTTTCATTGAATAGCGCGAAATGGCTCCACAGCGCCCCCTACAATATTTCAAAATATCAGCCCCTGCTCTGTGTTTTATGTATGATTCTGAAACCTGGTAAGCTTATAGGAGATATCAAGATGTACAAAAAAGTCTCTTGGAGCAATATCCCAAATCCAACAGGAAGTCAGCCATTTTAAAATTAATGTGCAATTTTGGCAACATTTTCCCCTCTTTTCAGGCACCGTGCTTTGACGTACTCCTGCAAGGGATTTCATCAGATTGATGCGATCTCCTGTGTGTGGAATCTAAAGACCTTTGTGATGTTAAATTGCGAAGCTTTTTACATTCAGGGAAACGGGGTGGTCATGGCGGCACGTAGAGTTTCAATCACTCGCCAAAAAGCAGTAATCTGCTGTCACTCAAAGACACAATGTCCAATCTCTCCCAAAGCTCATAGGCGTGATGAGACTCGAGCTCGGAAATGTTTGTTATGCCATTTGTACATGATGGTTAGAGTGCCACCTAGTGGAACGACTAACTAATCATGAATGAATGAGTTGAAATGTTAGCTGGTGGTTAAATGCATGAATTCCATCAATGTGACATCAGATCGGAGGTGCTGGTTTTAGGTGTTGGGCGTGGCTCGACGTGCCGGGGGTGCGAGGGCCCTCATAACGCTGCTTGCAGCTTTAATTAGGGCCCGAGCACCGAGAGTGCGAAGGCCCTATTGTATCTGCTCCGTTTCTTTTTATTATTATTATTCACCCCAAACAAGGGCCTTTTTGAGGGCCTAAACATGCTCAAAAACTCATGAAATTTTGCACACATGCCAGGTCTGGTGAAAAATTTTGTTTTTTAATGGTTTTACATATGAGCACTGGGAAATGGCTCTAGAGCGCCACCTATGCCTTGTTAAATGCAGCCCTACGACCACATCGTTTGGGCTACATGTATGAAATTTGGCACACATGTGTATCATGCCAAGACGAACAAAAAAGTCAGTGGGCCCATTGACGCAAACCCAACAGGAAGTCCGCCATTTGGACGTGAAGGTGACATTTTGGCTCTAATTTTGCCATTTCCATGCCTCGAACTTTTGCGAACTCCTCCTTGGGATTTGGTTGTATAAGCTTCATCTTTGGACAGTGTCAACTACACACCTGGGCCATGTTAAATTGCGGAGCTTTTGAGTTTTCACAATACTATGAGGCCGTGGCGCCATGGCGAATTTCGATGACTCGCCATGAAAATCTTATTGCCTCTCATTTTGTCATACATTTTCTGACCTTGACCAAAGTGAACACATATGATAAGGCTCCACCCCTGAACATATTTCAACTGCCATATTTGACATAAGGGCCAGCGCCACCTAGTGGGAACAGGAAATGTCATGTTTTACACTTTGGGGTACAGTATAGTGATGGGTGACATCTGCATCCTCAAATTTCTCCAGGAAAGCCTTAAGGAGTTGGTCTTGGGTTACAGTGAAAACTGTGAGTTTTCGTGAAAGGGTGTGACCCCAGCAGCATGGCGAACTTTGATGTCACGCCATGAAGAAACAAATTAGTATAACTCAATGAAATCCAGCCTGATCAGTACCAGACTTTACAGGCATGATGTCAGACTCGCCCTGAACAGATTGATGTGCCCATTGTCAGAAATACGGACAGCGCCACCTAGTGGCAACAGGAAATGTCATGGCTTTAATTTTGTTGTACTGATTTTCACAGGTTCATCGTGGCCACCTCAAAAGCGGTGAATATCACCATCAGTCCCTCGTGATGCTTCAGTGCAAAAATTGTGACTTTAAACTGAACGGCGCACCCTGGTGGCAACGCTGTTCACCATGAAAGATGAAGTTACTTTTGAGGGTCTTGGCAAGTTTATAGAGGCTTGAAATTTGGCACACACCTCCAATGTGACGAAGGCTTTGTTGTCATGTGATCATTTTCATTGAATATCCCAAAGTGGCTCCACAGCGCCCCCTACAAAATTTCAAAACCACAGCCCCAGCTCTGTGTTTTATGTATGAATCTGAAACCTGGTAGGCTTATAGGAGATATCAAGATGTACAAAAAAGTCTCTTGGAGCAATATCCCAAATCCAACAGGAAGTCAGCCATTTTAAAATTAATGTGTAATTTTGATGACATTTTCCCCCCTTTTCAGGCCTCATACTTTGACGAACTCCTCCAAGGGATTTCATCATATTGAAGCATTCTTCAGTGTGTAGAATCTAAAGACCTTTGTGATGTTAAATTGCGAAGCTTTTTCCGTTCAGGGAAACGGGGTGGTCATGGCGGCACGTAGAGTTTCAATCACTCGCAAAAAGCAGTAATCTGCTGTCACTAAAAAACACAATGTCCAATCTCTCCCAAAGGTCGCAGGTGTGATGAGACTCGAGCTTGGAAATGTTTGTTATGCTATTTGTAAATAATGGTTAGAGCGCCACCTAGTGGCATGACTATAATCCTGGTTGAATAAGATGAAATGTTAGCTGGTGATTAAAAGCATGAAATCCATCAATGTGACATCACATCGGACGTGCCGGTTTGAGGTGTTGGCAGTGGCTCGACGTGCCGGGGGTGCGAGGGCCCTCATAACGCTGCTTGCAGCTTTAATTATTATTATTATTATTATTCAGGCAAAACAAGGGCCTTTTTGAGGGCCTAAACATGCTCAAAAACTCATGAAATTTTGCACACATGCCAGGTCTGGTGAAAAATTTTGTATTTTAATGGTTTTACATATGAGCACTGGGAAATGGCTCTAGAGCGCCACCTATGCCTTGTTAAATGCAGCCCTACGACCACATCGTTTGAGCTACATGTATGAAATTTGGCACACATGTGTATCATGCCAAGACGAACAAAAAAGTCTGTGGGCCCATTGATGCAAACCCAACAGGAAGTCCGCCATTTGGAAGAGAAGGTGACATTTTGGCTCTAATTTTGCCATTTCCATGCCTCGAACTTTTGCGAACTCCTCCTTGGGGTTTGATTTCATAACCTTCATATTTGGTCAGTGTCAACTACACCCTTGTGCCATGTTAAATTGCGGAGCTTTTGAGTTTTCACAATACTATGAGGCCGTGGCGCCATGGCGAATTTCGATGACTCGCCATGAAAATCTTATTGCCTCTCATTCTGTCATAGATTTTCTGACCTTGACCAAAGTGAACACATATGATAAGGCTCCACCCCTGAACATATTTCAACTGCCATATTTGACATAAGGGCCAGCGCCACCTAGTGGGAACAGGAAATGTCATGTTTTACACTTTGGGGTACAGTATTGTGATGGGTAACATCTGCAGCCTCATATTTCTCCAGGAAAGCCTTAAGGAGTTGGTCTTGGGGTACAGTGAAAACTGTGAGTTTTCGCGAAAGGGTGTGACCCCAGCAGCATGGCGAACTTTGATGTCTCGCCATGAAGAAACAAATTAGTATAACTCAATGAAATCCAGTCTGATCAGTACCAGACTTTACAGGCATGATGTCAGACCCGCCCTGAACAGATTGATGTGCCCATTGTCGGGAATACGGACAGCGCCACCTAGTGGCAACAGGACATGTCATGTCTTACACTTTGTTGTACTGATTTTCACAGGTTCATCGTGGCCACCTCAAAAGCGGTGAATATCAACATCAGTCCCTCGTGATGCTTCAGTGCAAAAATTGTGACTTTAAACTGAACGGCGCACCCTGGTGGCAACGCGGTCCACCATGAAAGATGAAGTGGCTTTTGAGGGGCTTGGAAAGTCTATAGAGGCTTGAAATTTGGCACACACCTCCAATGTGATGAAGGCTTTGTTGTCATGTGATCATTTTCATTGAATAGCGCGAAATGGCTCCACAGCGCCCCCTACAATATTTCAAAACATCAGCCCTTGCTCTGTGTTTTATCTATGAGTCTGAAACCTGGTAAGCTTATGGAAGATATCAAGATGTACAAAAAAGTCTCTTGGAGCAATATCCAAAATCCAACAGGAAGTCAGCCATTTTAAAATTAATGTGCAATTTTGGCAACATTTTCCCCTCTTTCCAGGCACCGTTCTTTGACGAACTCCTCCAAGGGATTTCATCAGATTGATGCGATCTCCTGTGTGTGGAATCTAAAGACCTTTGTGATGTTAAATTGCGAAGCTTTTTACATTCAGGGAAACGGGGTGGTCATGGCGGCACGTGGAGTTTCAATCACTCGCCAAAAAGCAGTAATCTGCTGTCACTCAAAAACACAATGTCCAATCTCTCCCAAAGCTCATAGGCGTGATGAGACTCGAGCTCGGAAATGTTTGTTATGCCATTTGTGCATAAGGGTTAGAGCGCCACCTATTGGAACGACTAACAAATCATGAATGAATGAGTTGAAATGTTAGCTGGTGGTTAAATGCATGAATTCCATCAATGTGACATGAGATCGGAGGTGCTGGTTTTAGGTGTTGGGCGTGGCTCGACACGCCGGGGGTGCGAGGGCCCTCATAACGCTGCTTGCAGCTTTAATTTACAATGTTCCTGTTGAGGTGGAAGTCGGGGTGGGTTTAAAAAAAAATCCATTTTGGCTTGAATAACGCGACATAGATTCATTAAATCCTAAATCTATTTTTAAATATAAATGTATTATGCCAGAAATGCCTGAATTCCAACAACCACCAAACAGCTAAAACAACAAATAAGAGCAGGTAAACGGATTCCGCAAAAAGATATAAACACAATGCGCGGACCCGACGCATCAGTGAGATGTAGGCTGTCACTCGATGGCACGTAGGCTACTGACATGCTGTCGGGGTTGGAAGCCTCATTCTGATGCTCCAACAAAAGTTCACTGAATCAGCAGCAAAAGAAGATCAAAACTACGCTTCACATTTGATAAATATCGTCATTAATCCCCTCTTACTTTTGCTGTTTTGCTTCCACCACGATAAAATCACACTTCCTGCACATCTCTCTCTCTCTCTCTCTCTCTCTCTCTCTCTCTCTTGGTATACTTCAAGATATAGTTTCCCATCTCAAAGTGTCAGTACCGATAAATGAATCAGAATTATAGTATTTCTGACTGACTCAAAACTGAATCGAATCGAGTGGATTTTAGGATGGAATTGGACCTTGTGAATCGGAATCGAATCGATTATAGAAACCAGTGACAAAACCCGGCACTAATTAAATGTATGTGTTACATTTTTAAAATTTGAAAACAAATTTAAGGCCACAAACATAAGATGAAGTAGACTGAACACGATTTTTTTTATCAATTTGTTTAAGCAAGTCACCACTACTTTTTATTCAGAAAGCTGATGTGAGTTGTCTTAAATTTGAAAAACTAAGTTGGAAATTTTGTTTCCCAGTGGGAAGGATAAATGGTTTGAAAATGCCATGTCACTGCTTTCCTCCTCCCTCGCACAGATCAGTCTGTATGTTCATGGCGCCCACATATTTTTCTGGAATGTGTTGTGCAAACCTGGGTTCAGCTGGAGAAGCTTCAGCTGAAGAGATTATTGTTGGCATTGCTGTGATTCTTTGCGTGATACACTGATTTGCTGAGTAAATGTTTACTCTTATTCAAACTGTTTTGTGCCTTCTTTCAGTTTAACACCAGGTTTATAAACAGCTTGCTAGCTAGTGTTAGTCTAGCTTCGGCTCATGTTACTTAAAGATTAACCCCACAGCTTTAAAAACCTCATATAAAAATCCTTCCGTGAAATTTTCTATTGATTGTTTGAAATAGAAAAGTCAGCAGCTACTTGATAAGAGGGCAGACAAAGCTTTTCGGAAGGTGCAGCTGTTAGGGCTGGGGGCTTTTTTTCAATGAACTTTTATAACATATGAACTTTATATTCTTAACTCCTGTATTATTTTAATGCTTTGTGGGTGCTTTTGAACATCACTATTAATGTCAAATCTAGCCTTTCTTTAGCAACAGAAGCATACTGTTTTTACATTCAACAAACATTTCTGTTTAATTACATTTTAACCAACAACAACAACAATAATAATAATAATAGTATTTGTTTTGTTAAAAATGTGTTTCGATACAAGTTTTGTTGTGAAAGTCCAAAGCCATAAATCAGATCAATGGCCTGTTAATTGGTTAAAGTCTAAATTGGCTTTATAGTTGAAAATAAAGTAATTTAGCTCATCCTTCCAAACAAATAATTGAATTCCACAGTTGAAACATTTTGCTGTTGCCTTTGTGCCTATAAACACTGCCATATGTTTGGTCATTGTGCTTATTAGAAACGTTATATATTAGAAGTTAGCTTTTGACAAGGATGTAATGATTATATTTAAATTAGGTGGTCTTTTTTTAAAACACATATCTCTTTAGGTCTAAACAGTGGCAATACCACACATTCAGACACAGTAGTTGATGGTGTTTTTAATATTATATGTGATTGTCTAATTTGGATGTATGAGGTCTGCATTGACCTTCTGTGTTGTAAATTATAACGGCTGCACAGCCATTAAGGATTAAATCAGCTTCTAAATAATTTTATGGTTTTTCTCCCTCTGCTTGCTTCTTACTGTCTTGGAGGGTCGGGACCAGCACTCCCCACATTACATCAAACTCTTACAAGTCTAGAAAAGGAGCTGTTGAACAGAAAGACATCAACTGAGTGGTAAAAATGTTGGTTTTCCAAAATATTCGTAATCGTCAGTGACATTTATATTAATCAGGCTGAACTTTAGTCATACTTTAGATCAGTGGTTCTCAAACTTTTTACATCATTCCCCACATGGCAGGAAGAAATGTTTTCACACCCCATGCAAACAAACAAATGACAGAAAATCCTAGTTGCATCTTTATTTAGATAGCAAACTCATTCACAATGAATTCTTCAGTAATTTTTGTTTTAAATGAACAACTTTCATTTCAAACAACTATTTGTGACTTTTGTCACTAGACTGCTTCATTAGTCTGCACCACAGAATGCACAGAATGTGAACTTTGCCAGGAACGCAAAAATAAAGTTCAATTTTAGTCTTATTAAAAAGGAAATCCAGAAACCTGCGAACAGAGATGAAAAAATATAATTTAGTAAGAGCTTAATACTTTTCATTCTTAGTAGCTGCAGTGTGCCTGTTTTTCACTGCAGAGCTTTTCAAAACGTGGTTGCAGGCTTGATACTGCCACTCTCGAATCATGTTTAATGTTCAGCTTGGATCTATGCTTTGTTTTCAGTGAGACAACAGCAGAAAACCCCATCTCACAGAGATAGGACATGGCAAACAGAAGCAGAATGTCCACAGCTCTGTCCTATGAGTGGAAACAAAACCAAAAACAAAGCACCAGAAGCACACCGGCCAAAAACAACAAGGGCACAAGAGTCCGAGACCCAGCTTCAGGAGGGCGACCATGAACCCGGCAGAACAGGAGCGAATGGCGAAGCGGTTCAGGCGGCCGCCCCGGAGGTCGACAGCAAAACAAAACAGAGGACAAAAGTTCGGGAGGCCGACCAGGAGGCCAACGGTCCAGCAGTCCAAAATCCCGGAGTTCCGGGGGCCGACCCGAAGGTCGAGAGCACAGCAGGTCAGAGATCAAAAGTTCAGGGGGCCGACCAGGAGGCCAACGGTCCAGCAGGCCAAAATCCATGAGTTCCGGGGGCCGACCCGGAGGCCGAGAGCACAGCAGGTCAGAGATCAAAAGGTCAGGGGGCCGACCCGGACGGCAATGATGTCCAGCAGACGGCCCGGAAAGCGGCCGGCGATCCCGAGGGGCAAAATGAGGCTTGGGCGATAGCAACACAACTGCAGAACCAGGCGAGGCTGACACAGAAACTGAGGCCGAAGCTGGACCAGGCGGAGGCGAAGCAAGAACAAAAGCCAAGGCTGGAACTGACGATAGCGACACAGGCGCCGAGGCCGAAGCCGGGTCAGGCGAAACACAGGCCGAAGCCGGACCAGACGAACCAGAAGCAGAAGCCGAGGCCGGACCAGGCGAGGCAGCAGCAGGGGCCGGACCAGGCGAGGCAGCAACTGAGACTAAGGCCGGACCAGGCGAAGCACAGGCCGAAGCTGGACCTGGCGAAGCACAGGCCGAAGCTGGCGAGGATGATGAAGCTGCGGCAGGAGAGGATGATGAAGCTGCGGCAGGAGAGGATGATGAAGCTGCGGCAGGAGGCTGGACGGGCTCCTTGGGCCCTCCAGCTGACGAGGCAGGAGGCTGGACGGGCTCCTTGGGCCCTCCAGCTGACGAGGCAGGAGGCTGGACGGGCTCCTTGGGCCCTCCAGCTGATGAGGCAGGAGGCTGTGTAAGTTGCAGCCACACACAGTCTATAGTGGGCGACATGAGTTTGTATGAGTTCTCAGACTGAGGTGTGGCAGAACCAGGTGAGGCGTCGTCCTCAGGTTGAGGCGCAGAAGCAGCAAGCGGTAGCGCGGCAGGTGGTGGTCCTGCAGGCGGCGGCACGGGAGCCGCAGGTGGTGGCGCTGCAACCACAGGTGGTGGCTGGGCGGGCTCCTCGGGCCCCCCAGCTGACGTGGTAGGAGGTTGTGTAAATTGAAGCCACACACAGTCTAAAGTGGGTGGAATGAGTTTATACAAGTCCTCAGACTGAGGTATAGCAGAACTAGGCGAGGTGTCGTCCTCAGGCTTAGTCGCAAAAGCAGCAGGCAGTAGCGCAGCAGGTGGTGGTCCTGCAGGTGGCGATACGGCAGCCGCAAGTGATGAAGCAGAAGGTGGCCGGACGGGCCCCTCGGGCCCTCCAGCAGACGAAACATGAAGCTGGCTGGGTTCTCCTGAACCTCCAGCAGACGAAGCATGAAACTGGCTGGGTTCTCCTGAACCTCCAGCAGACGAAGCATGAAGCTGGCTGGGTTCTCCCAAACCTCCAGCAAACGAGACGTGAGGCCGGACGGGCTCCCCGGGCCCTCCAGCTGACACTGAAATAGGCTGCACAAGCTGCACCTCCGTCTCCGGCTCCAAACCGGCCTGGATAGCAGTCCCACAGCAACTTAGCTGAGCCTGATGGCTAGCATTTCCAGTGAAAACAGTCTCATCATAGCCGGGCTCATGACCCGGAAAGGCAGTGTCCGTTCCAATAATCTCCGGAGAAAAAACATGAGCCAAGATATAGTCACTCACTTGTGTTCGTGGTGTGGAGCATTGATGGCGCGCACGCCGCTTTTTCTTGAAAGTGGAAGACGGCGGTGCAATAGGCGGAAGTCCCTGGTAACTCCGAGGTCCCCCGAGAGCCAGTCGAGAACCCCGGAAAGAGGGCTCATGCTCCGGAATGAGCCATGGCTTCCACCGGAGCTCCTCCAATAGAGCGCAGTATATCGACTGACGCTCGTCATGATCTAAATCAACGGTGTCCAGCGCTTCCTCGCGCTGGACCGTGGCAGGAGTATGGCGAGACTGTGATGAGGGCGTGGAAACTGGTGAGCTGAGAGGTGGTGACGCTGTGGCGAATCTCAGCGAACCGACACGAACACACTCAGGTTCCGGAGGCAGCAATGGAGATGACTGATTGTGGGGTTGTTGTGACTGGTGGGTGCTGGAAGCCATTTCCTGACTCGACAGTTCCTGGGCCTGCAGCATCTCCTTTATCCTGGTAAAGGCAGCAACTATGGCAGGTGAGTCCGGGAGCTGGAGAAGGCGGGGATCCCTCTCCATAATAGCTTCAGCAACGTTAACCATCACCAGCTTGCTCTTCAAATCGGGCGCTGTAAAGATGCGGTCGAGGATCGCTTGGATACGAGCCGTCTCCTCCAGACACTCGACGAGAGCTGCATCCGCTGGGTCCATACTGGTCGGGTCGTTCTGTCACGGCGGGGTGCGCCGATGTGTGTGGAAACAGGACCCAAAAGCAGATGATGACGAGTAGTTGAAAGTTTGAGCAGAAAAGTGATCCTTTATTAGATGACGGCAGGAGTAAACCAGGAAACCAAAGTAAACTGACAAAACACTAAGAAACAAAACACTAAACGGTACTGAGACCAAAACCTAAACTATGACTGTGATGGAAAATAACCAGCAAATACTATGACTAAGACTAATGATGAATAACAGATGAAAACCATAACTAAGACCGAGGTCAAAATAAACAGAACCAGGCTAGAACTAGGGCAGAATAAACAGACGACCCGACAATGGCATGAAGAAAACAAAAGGCTTAAATACAGACATGAGGTGATCAGGGGAAGTGGAAACATATGGGGAAACAGCTGACAGCCATAAACCTAATGACAGGACCAGGAGAGAAAAGCTAAATACAATTAACAGAGAACACATGACATTGTCAGAATAAAACAGGAAATACTAAAACTAAACATGACAACACAACTTAACAGACCTAATACGTGATGAATAAATACCAAACCCCAAAACATAGAAAACCCAGGAACAATAACCAATAACTGCCTAAACTAAAGGCAAAATAGGAAATAACACAAAAACTAATAACATATCAAAAAATACAAAGAAAACTCAGAGTGCTGGGTCGGAGACCCAGCCTGTGACACATTAAGCTTTTTAAGTATATCGATGAGATAGGCCAGCTTCATCAGAAAGACTTCATCATTAAACTGGCTTGCAACTTCATGCATGCCTTCCTCCTATAAAATCATCAGAATTTCCTCTCTGAGCTCAAAGACTCGTGTCAACACTTTACCTCACTAAAGCCACCTTGCCTCACTGTGAAACAAAACAGCTACATGCTCAGCTCCAATGTCTTCACAAAGTACGGTAAACTGTTGTGCGCTGAGGGGTCTTGTTTTCATGAAATTCACCACAGCAACAACGTTGCTTAAAACAGTCTTGAGTTCGGGGTTAATCTGCCTCGATGCGAGGGGTTCTCTGTGTACCAGGCAGCGTGTCCATTGCGCATTTGGTGAGACTTTTTTGATAAGTGCGCGCAACCCCTTCTTTTTCCCTGCCATAGTTTGTCCACCATCCATGCAAATTCTCACACAGTTGTCCGATTGAAGGTCATGTTCTGTAAGATAACAGTCAAGAAGCTTGAAGAGCTCATCAGCTGTCACTCTACTTGAGACATACTTGCAAAAAAGCAAATCCTCACACAGAGACTCTGACATGACAAAGCACACATAAGCAATTAACAGACAGTCTTTGTTGCTGTCTGTAGCCTACTTGTAATGCAAAAAGTCTGTCCTTCAGCGCATCAATGAGTTGTTCTTCAGTGTCACATGAAATATCACATATGCGCCTTGCAACTGTGTCATTGGAGAGAGGGACAGCCTTTAATATTTGCAGCATTCATCTCATCGAGCATACTTGACACCGTATTTAAAGCTCCAGAGAGTATGAGCTCCTGGCTCAGTGCCTCTCCTGGCTTATTTTTTGGCTATTATCGGCACTTGCCTCATTTGTCTCAGATGCAACACGTTTTTCTTTTCATAACTGTCAAATATCTCTCCATTTTGACTACCATTCAAACCTGGGACAGCAGTAGATGTGCATATTATTAACGCAACTGTGGCTAATTTCTTTGTACTACCGTAAAAGTGATTCTGATGTTAAACATTAGGTCCACGTTACTTTTCTGCCAGGTAAATTGCGCCACACCGGTCATAACCCTATGCCACACAAATAAGATATGCAAAAATATGCATCAATTTCTATTTTTTAAATTTATTTTTTCCCCATTGGCCAAATTAGTCTGTGATTGGCCTTAGTGTCCCAGAAATCATATTTAGATACAACTAAACATGACTTACAAATGTGTTTTAAATGGATGATTCCTCACTTGATGACAAATCATCCATTTACATATTTGCTGAGTTCTAAATTTGATGCCAGTGAACTTATCAGTGGTTGCTTTAAAAAAACAAACAACAAAATCGCCAATGAGCAAGCACTTGGCAACAGTGGGGAGGAAAAACTCCTTTTTAACGGGGAGAAACCTCCGACAGAACCAGGCTCAGGAAGGGGTGGCCACCTGTCGGGACCGAGTGGAGTTAAAATATTCAATGACATTATATAAACATTATATACACATTTTTTTTAAATAAAGCCTTTAAACTCTCAGTGCCCCCTCCTTCTGAAAGGGACTGCTTACAGAGCAGGTATGAATGGTGCCTGAGTAGACATACACAACTCACAACTTCCTGGCTCTCATGACTCCTCTGCAGAGGGTTTCCCTAAGAAGTGGTGGCCTCGTGGGGGGTGTTGGGGAACGGGGAGCTGTGCCTCACTGCCCTTCCCCTCTCAGAGAAACCCTTCTACAGAGGAGTGGACAGAGCCAGGAGCTTGTGAGCTGTGTATGTCCTGGTGAGCCTCCACCTTTTACAGGTGCCTAGAGACAGACCAGACCAGCTGCACCACACAGACACTTCAAATCGCATCTGCTGACAAAAAATAGATAGATAGATCCATCCATCCATTCATCAGGAACTGCTTACAGAGCAAGTATGAGTGATGTCTGAGTGGCATCATTCAAGAGATTCTCACTCATAATGATTTTGTTCATATATAAGCTAAGACATGTAGAAAAACTTTCATATTTAGTAAAAGATATTTATTAACACTATCTAATTACCAGCATATTTTCTGAGTGTTACTCAATGTCTGTAGGCACTGGGATCTTGGTGGTTGCCTAGGGTACAAAATGTCATCTATGTTTTGTTTGTTTTAATTCAGTTTCATTTCATTTCACAGATGTTAATAGAGGTTTACTAACTCTATGATATCCAAATTGAAAAATCTGTATGGATTTAGCATAATATATTAATCATTCATTGGAATAATCCAAATATGCAAACTAAATATCACATATTTGTTTGTAAGGAGCCCTTGAATGTTTTCAAAGGTGCCTACTAAAAATTAAATGTAGGGGTGGGTTTAAAAAAATGATTTTCCGATTCAAATCGATTTTAGCTTGAATAACACAATATCGATTCATTAAATCCTGAATTGATTTTTAAATATAAATGTATTTTGCCAGAAACGTCAGAATCTCAGGTTAAAGCTCACAAAACTTTTTCAACAACCACCAAACAACTAAAACAGCAAATGAGAGCAGGTAAATGGACTGCGCACAAAGATGTAAACACAAAGCGCGGACCCGACGTCTCACGAGTCTCACAAGTGTCAGTACTGATAAATGATCAGAATTATACTATTTCTGGCTGTCTAAGTCAAAGTGTGCATCACTTTAGTTCAAAGAACCAGCCAGATTTACTGTGAAGACTGGGTGGGGGGAGGGTAACTGAGTTTATTTGGGTACCAGCACACTGGTAAGGGGGGAGGTGGAATGGCACACATGGGGCTAAACAGGTACTACAACAATGTGTGGAGGTGACACTTGGTAAAATAGGAAGAAAAAAACCTCCTAATCATGTTGAAAATGAAAAAGAAGTGGCCGCACAGTAGAACAGGGAAGATAAAGTATACAAGAGAGTAGGGCCAAGCAAGGCAACTGGAAGAAATAGAAAAAAGGAAGTCATTTTTTCTAGGCTAATAATAGGTCTGGAATAAGTTCAGCCACACGACCATTAGGAAAACATGATTCAGAGCAATGTGTAAAATGCAGGAGTGCAGCATGTGTTACTGAAATGTAATGGATACAGACAGCTGCTGTAGACCTCTCAAGTCATGGTCCTCAGACATAAACAAATACCAAATCAGTCAAGGAATGCAGCCGTGCTGAACTCTTCACATTTTAATTGTGAACGCGTGAAATCCTTCAGTACAGAATGACAGTCATTAACAATAATGCACTTTGAACAGCATATTTAAACTGTAAAACAGAAAACAGCATCAACACAGAAAGCAGCTTGTATGAATGCAAACATTTCTTTTTATTATGACAACACAAAGTAAAGACTTTTTAGTGAGCTTAACCCTCATCCTGTCTCACAGGTTTCGGAACAGAGGCTCGCAGTATGAGCATGCTACAGGTTGTGCATCTGACGGATGTTCAGGGTATCCCGCAGCATTAGGTCACGTAGTCGCCAAAGTGCATCTGCCATTGTCTTGTGGGCGCCCTTACTCTTCAGCCAGTGGGACGGCAGTCTGCTCTCTTGCTCTTTTGTCAAACGCACATCTTGTTTTTGAACTGAAATTGCAAAGACATTAAATCAAAGATGAATATGAAAAAAGTACAATTAAACAAAATATTGGTATTCATGGATAAGAAATACGCGCAGCATGTGAAGATATTTCTACTACTGTAACTACCTTTCTATGTAGGCTGAATGACTAACTATTGAAGTATAAAATGAACCTGAGAGAGCTTGGTCCCACTTGCTAACAGTTGAGGATTCTGCTGTAAGGCCCTCGATGTATCTCAGGTAAGCCTCAGAGTGGAGCACCCGCTGATTTTTGGCAGGCGGGGACACAAACACTGGGGTGGATGGCTGCTGCAGTGCAGGTTGTCCCATCTGAGCCTGACCAGGGTACGGTGGTGGAGCCTGCTGTCCTGGGCCAACCAAACCCATCTAAACATAACAATGCAAGAACTCCATTATTTCTCTGATTCAAACTATAATTCAGCTCAATTCCACTCAATTTCTTTATACAGCCCAATATCACATGTGGAGGTTGAAAGGGTTTTACAAGCAGGAAAAAAATATAAAAAGGACATTCACATTACATTTGATCATCATCAGTACTGACATGTATACAAAGCTATAAAATATTGGCAGCTGCCACTGCTACCCCTCCTAGTAGATGCAAGTATGGTATAAATTTGATAAACCTAGGTGACTTCCTTCTTGAATTACTGTATTTACAAGATTTTCAGAAAGGTTGACCTCTGACCTTAAGATCAAGGTCACCAGAATTCGAACTTGTCCAAAATTATTAGTAGATATACCTGTGGTATCAATTCCAAACTCCTACGTCATCTCGTTCACGATTTAGCGGATCCACAAACTCTGAGGTGTAAAAATGCAAATGGTATAAAGGTACACTTTCTTGGAGGGAGCTAAATAAAGTGCAAACATTAAAGAAGTTTTTCAGGTACTCTGTATTGAAATTGTTTGATGTAAACTTTAAACCAATGACCTGATGATTTCCAGGCTTATATCCAAAACACACATCTGCATCAAGGTTGCAAACTATACCTAGACACAAATCTTATATACAGTTTTAAGGGATTTCTTTTTCAGAGCCCAACTGATTACCTGAGATCCATGAACACTTCCTGCTCCAGGTCCACCTACTCCATTGATACCTGTGAAGATATTAATCCATGACAAATTGGAGCCAGCCAAGTGCTACTGGTTTATATTCCAAATACTATGTTAAAAATACAATACTAGAAATTAACCGGTGTTTTTAGCAAGTTCAGAAATGCCAATCGTTAAAAAGATGATCACATGTGGATTTATTAGCATCATAATCAAGGTTATGTTAACACATTACCATCAGGTCTGTTGGTAATGAGCTGCATAAATACCCAAGTCCTTGATGAGACTATGCGCTCTCAGCTGTCTAGTCATCAACTTAAGGACCTCAGCCTATTGGTACAGGTAGCCCCTCCAGCAAGTCAGATTGGTAGACAGGAAGCAACTGCTTGACAGGTGGTGTGGCTATGACAGCACTCTTACCAAAGTATGGTATTCCAGGGAACCCAGGCATAACGCGCAGGAGATGTTGGGGAAAGACAGGCACCCCCATGTGATGTGGTGGTATGCCAGTCATACTAACCATGCCTTCAACATGTCCTTGCAGGGGCATCATAGCTGACCTATATGCACCCATCCTACCTTCTTAGGAAGGAACAGTAGTAACACAAAACAGCAACATGCATTAGTCAAACATGCATTCACTACCAGGCATGCAGTTATATGTTACTATATATAAATGAATGGAAAAGGTCACACAAATGGGAAATGTGCATGAAATCGTTTTAGTGTATGTGCAGCATGGCCAAGCATTCATTTTACCGTATAAACCCTTAAATGGTGTATACCACCCTTTCATGTGTAGGACACTCCATGACCCAATTGAAATGCAGATTCTACGATTTTTATTATGTGTCTGGGTGATGCATAATGGGTGTTATGCACAATTTAAGTTTATGAATTAGGTGAAATAATGTTAGAGGCAATATAAAAGGAAATCACAGCAAAATGAAAACAAAAAATTGAAGATGTGAGTAATTCTAGCAGTTAAGCTTCTTATTCCAGTCTTGTAGTGTGCACTGGGGATCCATCTGCATCTATGAGGGGTTACCTGACACAGGCGTCATGCTGGGATTTAGCATCCCCATGGGGGTTGGGGGAGGCACCACCCCCATCAGTGCCCCTACTGGGGTACCTGCTCTAGGGGACGTCTGATGCTGGGCCCTCTCACGTTCCTGTTGCTCAGCCACTTTTGCTGCTCGCTCTGAAACACAAGAAATATAAGTATAAGGTGTTAACTTTATCATTCACAATTCGTGAGCCATAAATAAGTGGATCGATAGATTCAATCAGTCAATCCATCAATCAATCTCTATGCTATCAACTGAATAGGAATATCAAATAAAAATACTCACCTTCATACTCTGCTTTCCTGGAACTGTCCAGGTTCCTCCACTCTGTGCCAACAAGGCGGCTCAACTCCCCAAAGGAAAAGTCTGGGTGCTGAGCTTTTATCACCGCTCGCATCTCACTGCTGAACAGTATGTAACCGCTCATGTTGATCTTCCTCTTTGAGCCTTCCTTCTTTGAAAGCCCTTTTATGGACTTTGGTGTGGACTGTAACCAATCAAAGGGGAATAATCCGTAAAAATACCGCACAATTATTATTGCTCAAAATTATTTAAAATAATTACTTTCATACTAACCTGCGGAGGAGTGTAAGGCATGATATCCATGTCACTAGACATGGAAGACTGCATCTGTGGAAGAGTCTGGTCCCCTAGCTCGCCATCATCATCCCCAAGATCCTCTAGCTCTTCATCAGTCATGTCAGCAAACTTAGCTTCCAGTTCCTCAATTTTCCTATCTAACAGAGGGGATGGCTCCTTCTGGGGTACTATAAGCTTCCTGTACAAGACATTCAGTGTAATTTATTCTTCTTTTCCAAATAAATTCTTCAGTTAGGAAAAGCTTGTTAATTGATTTAAGTTCTCCTTTCAGTAACTCAAATACATACACGGATGGCAGTAGAAAATTAAAGCACACACAGAAATGAAAACCATCCAGTATGAAAAGATCAGCTGTCTCTATGCAAACTATGCCAGTCTTTAAAACAGTTTGGACCAATAAAACATTTATTACTTAGCTCTTTAACACTTAATAGCTGAGACGTCTTGATTTTTCACCAACCAACAATGATAGGCATACATAGCCTACAGACTGTTCACCTAAAATAGTAGATTTCATCTTCCAGCACCTTCCCAGAGAGTGAGAAGCGCTTCAGACCTTTGAATTTCTTCATCTGCTTCTCACTCTCAATGTAGCGGCTCTCACAGAGCAGAACATTCTCTTCAGGCACTTCAGTCGGCCGACATGACAAATAGTCTTTGAAGGACGACACGACACACTTTCCTGTGAAATGAGAACAGATTTGATTAATGCTTTTAAGGATTCTTCTGATAATGTTATCATCATAAAGTAGTACACAAAGCTGACGGTGTTCTGTTTAGGGTACCTATGATGCAGGTCATGGGACAAGTCTCCTCCAGGTTGCTGAGGAACACTTCCTTCTTATAGAACATCTTTGTGGGTTCGTGCTCTGTTTCTTCAGGATGAATAAAGATGGGACCAAAAAAGTAACCCGCTCCATCGCGCATCCACATTTTCTCAATCCTGTTCAATAAAAAATATAAAAGACGCTGTTTTTTAAGCATTTGATTAACTATGATCAGCATACAAACAATAGAGTTTCAATTATTATAACTGCAGGGAAGCATGAGGCATATTCCAAATGGCAGTTTGGAAAAAGCAAAATTGAATTGTAAGCACATCTTTATAACTAAGCAAAAATATTAGTATTATAATATATTATAATACTAAGTTTTGTCTGTCATAACAGAAATGCTGACGCAACTTTCACAGGAGCAGCTACGCTACCTGCCAACTCGATGGGGCACAAGTCCATGAGAAGCGATGTAAACGAAGTCTGCTACTTTAAGCCACAGGTTGTTGTAGCAGAGTTGCTCGTAGTACTGACACCCTGGCTCCCCATTGGTCACATCCAATGGCACATCTTCCCTTTCCTGCAGACACAAATCATTTTGCTGACAGCGAGACTTATATGCACACTACCAGTTTTTATAGAAGCAGTCAAATCGCTATTTACCTTGTCTATTATACCATTTGTAATCTTGCTTTCATCTGCAATCTCTGGTGGCTTCTCCTCTTGTTTCTGGGCAAAAATGGATGCCACACGGACTACAGGAAGGGGTACCTCTCTGGGAACAAACCGGACAGAGCTCAAGGGCATCGTCCACATCTTGATCTTTTTGAAGGACTTGGACTTGGCAGAGTAACGGGACTCACAGACATAAACATCCTCCGCTCTGAAGCCTTCAGGATGAAGCTTGAAGTATTCCTTCAATGAAAAACGCATTTAAAACAATAAACAAAACAAAAAATGGCCATAAAACAAAACCTATTATTAATCTAAAAAGAACAAAAAAGCAGTGAATTACCTTCACAAACATGACCACACATTTTCCCATAATCTTGCTGACAGGAGCTTTGTTATAATAGTCACTCTTAAAAACTTCCTTCTCCAGGAATTTCCTTGTAGCCAGATGAAATGTTTCATTTGGCCTATAGAACCAGCAGCCATACAGCCACTTTTCCCCTGTGTGTATAAGCGGTAGAAAAACTTACTCAGTTTTACTGCCTGAAAATATCAATATGATTTTTTGTTTTAATGACAAAACAATTTAGTTAGTGTTAAGAGACTGACCGGTGTTGTCTTGCCAAAGACGCTCAATGTAGATTATATGGGGCTGGAGGTTAGGCTCCGCAGGCTCCACGTACACGTAGTCGCCCACATGGTACATACTGTCCTTGAAGCTGCAGTCCTGACTGTATGTGCGCTGTAGGCCCGACTGCCATGATCCTCCAACAGGATCCTCCCTCTTCTCTGCTTCTGTGAATTCACCACATATTCAGCAAAACAAGGCTATATGCACAGATGCATGGTAGTCTATGATAGCACTTTTTATGGACTTTTAGTTTTAATACATAAAGTGTTTGACATGTTTGACATAATACCGATTTTCTCCTCTTCTCTCTTAATTTTGTCTTCTTCAAACTCCTTAGGGAGCTTCTCTTTCTTCTCCTTTTCGACATCACTATGCAGATGCTTAGAAGTATAGCTGAGCGCTGGGGACATCAAGATCTCTCCGTTCTTACACAGTTCATCTCTGATACGTATGAAGAACTGCTGCAGCTCCACAGCATCTTCAAAGATCTCTGAGTCTGTCCTGTAATGAACAAATGGTGTAACACTAACTTCTGCTTCTTTTAATAATAAGCACTGATTTGGTTTTGTGTACAATGTTCAGCAATACTTTACCGATTCAGTCTTCTGGCCTTCTCCAACACTTCAAACATGTGGTCCTGAAATACATCCAACCTCTTGTAATGGCCTCGATCCACATTATTTCTGATAATCTCAAAATTGAGCGATGGCTTCTCTGGGTTAGCGGGATCAACAGCTGGGATCTCAGCGAGTGAATCGCTGTAACAACGTCCCTCATCATCTTGGTGGCCGAGCACAGAAACAAAGAGGCTGCGAATGAGTTCCTGGATGAGGCGAGGCACATCGGGGACATGGGCATCCTCTCCTCCCTCCAGGTCACGCCTCGTCTCTAACAGCACCCTGTGCAGCAACAGAGCGTCGCGGTAAATCAGAGACTCTGGCTCATTGTAAGTGCAGGCGTTGTTGAACATGAGCACCAAGTCCTCAACCAGAGCATCTACATCCTGGTACTTGTTAGCCAACATGTGGCTCCTGATCTTCTCCATGTCCACAGGTTTCTTGATGGCAATGTAATAGTCAGGCAGCTCAGCACGAGAAGGCAACCGCAGGAAGATCGTGCTGAGACGACGGCCCCGCTTATCAGTGTAGTTCTTGACAGCTTCGTACAGTTCATGCAGTTTCTGCTGTAGAGGTGTTAAATACTTTGACTTCTTTAGAGTAATGCTGTTCTTTCCTGCAACAGAAGTAGGAACATTTCTAATTCTTGACAGATAAGAAATTTACATACTTGCATATATTGTTTGATTATGTTACTTGAGTGACATACTTATTTTCAACTTTGGGGACATCATGTCATCATCATCAGTTGCTGGGCCAAGCTCTTTGCGCTTGTCTTTCATGATCTTCTCTAGGACGTCTGCATCGTTGTAAACCTACAGATACAGAAGTTCAGGGTAGACCCCCTCTAGGTTCAATCTCTGTGTCAAACAAGCCAACTTTCCTTTGATTGGCTGCCCCTTGCAAACAAAAGATTTGAAGTGGCTCCGCTGACAGAACTGCATGGCTTAGATGATGATATCAAAGATATCTGGTCTTAATAAATAAAGTCTGAGCTTCAAGCTCATAGGTGTGTGTATATGATTGATAATAATTAAAAGCTCAAAGGAGACCTTTGAGCTTTTAATTTTTGTCATACTATCTACTCTAATAGTGAAAGAAGGACTTGTCTTCAGGAACAAGAAACAAATCAGCTTCTTTAACTTTAGAAAATATAGAACAAATAACTGGGATCTCTAAAATGTATCAAAAAAAGGGAGGCGCATCAAACCTGAGAGCCTTCCTCATTGTAGTGTCGCGCATTGCGGAACATCAGCTTCATATCTTCCAGCATTGAGTCTTCGGTAAGGTACTTGTCTGAGCGGATATTGTGCTCTATGGTCCTCAGGTCCATTGGTTCCAGGATGACTTTGTAGTAGTCGGGATAGTCCTTCTTCGAAGGCTTGACCATGAAGAGGTCACACAATCTGCGACCAGTGCCAGCTTCTCGCGCCTCATTCACAGCAGCAAAGAGAGCTTTCATCCTGTTTTTCTTCGTATTCTTCTTGTGACTAGAAGCCAGAGAGAAACCACCAAAGAACTGTCACACAGGTATCCCCTTTCCAAGAAATGACCAACTTTAGAGAATTCAACAAGTACGTGACAAAGTGCACCTTTTTCTTTTTGTGCTACTGGTGTCAGAGGTGGCAGAGGAGAGCATGCTGTCGCCATCATCATCATCTCTCTGTAAAAGCTCCTTTCTCTTCATCTAGGTGAAAGGTGATAAAAACAATCCGGAGTTACAATAATTCTTTAACAAAAAAAACCAACAAAACAAAACACCACAAAACTGGCAGAAAGGTGTAATCTTTAATAATCCATAAAGGAGCTCTTTTTTAAAGAGAATGTCCAAGCAAATCCAACATAGACGCACAACTACAAGGAACAGGCAGGCACTGACCTGCTGAATATGCTGAAGTTTTAGAGCACGCTTGTAGATGGAAGAGTGAGGAACGTTGTAGCGCTTGGCATTCTCAAACATCAATGTCAGATCTGAGTCGATGTGCTCAACACTCTCATACTCGTTGTTTTTCATCTTGTTCCTGTGGGGAATTATGGGCTCTCACATTTGGGAAGGAGGGCACAGGAAAACTGAACTGTACAGTGAGTGTGTTTGATGCCACATTTTCCCACATAAGATAAAAAAGACAGGATGCAGGTGAAAAAAAAAATAAAACAAATCATTGATGAAAACATTGAAGAACAAATGAGGAACAAAACGAGCTGATATTTGCCAATATAAGAAAATGAAGTTTTCTTTCTTGATTTCTTTAAATTGTGAACTACAAATAATTTTGCCAAAATTAAAAAAAAAACAAGTTTAAGAGCATGAAAACAGCACTATGAAAACACAGTTCTGTCATACTTGATCTGATGAAGGCAGATGGGCTGACTAATCTGGTGGTAGTAGTCTGGGTAGTCTTTCCTGGACGGTAGCTGCAGGAAAGGCTCAGAAATCAGCTGGCCCTGGCTGTTCCTGGCACCACGCACAGCTTCATACAGCTGGAAGATGGGATTACTCATGTCCATGTTAGAGGTCATACTCTCTGCCTCTGATTCTCCCTCATCATAGTGGACAGACCCTGTCAAACACAGGAGATAAATGGCTAATGGCTAATCTCTGTTACAACACCGTAAAGAGCAACTTAATCAACATCCAACAGTTTAACAATGAGATGATGATGTACCGGAGAGTATGCCTTCCTCATCACTTTCATACTGAAGAGCCATGGTGATAGCTGAGAGGCGGTCTCCCTGTGCAGATCTTCTATTCCTTGCAAAGACAGACAGAAAAATTTAAAGAGCCGAGTCAAAACCACACAGTTAACACAACTTCTCTCTACATTATTCCAGGTGTTAAGTACCTGATACGAATGCTGGACTTGATTGGCTCTCCGTGTTCTATCTCTGACTTCTTTTGTGCAAAAATCTTTTTAATGGTGTTTGCATCCTGCAAGACAACAGCAAGTCACAAGTTAGTGTCTTGGACACCAGCAATAGCCTGTATCGTGCTTTCAGATGCACCCTGACCTTAAACACCTGTGATCCAGGCTCATTGTAGGTTTTTGCATTCTTGACCAACAAGTCTATGTCCTTAGCCATGGCATTGACACTCCTGTAATGGCCCAACTAAAAGCAAAAGTATTGGTTGGACATTTCATTAAGAAAATATTTAAAAACACTAAATCAGAATTTAACAGGAAAATATAAGCGTACCTGAATCTTTTGAGCGATGATTTTCAGATCTATTGGTTCCTTAATGATGGCATAATAATCTGGGTATTGCTAAATGAAAAGGGCAAACTGCAAATCAAACTAAACAAACGTATTTTATGTTTCATTTTACAAGTCATACTCGAGGTTCTCGTACCATTTTGGAGGGAAGCTTCTGGAACAGCTCGCTGACAAGGCGACCAGTGGGCTCAGTGTACGACACCACAGCATCAAGGAGCTGCTCAAGGACTTCTTTCAAACAGGTAGGTGCACTCTGATATGCAAGTATTTACATGAGTCAAGCAGCAAAATACAGTATCATCTTTAGTCATGTCAGCCGTAGACCGTATTCTCTTTACTGACACAGTAAAAGATGGCTTTTAGATCTGTTATTGCTGGGACTGAGTTTAAAAGTCCTTAAAACAGATGAGCTAAATGTTTCACATGACAGAACTGCAACTGCAATATCTTCAGAAAAATTTAAAGTCCTATCCGGTCGCTACTTCTTCTGCAAAGATCAGTGTTAGTATCTTGGTATAAAGTTTACATAATGCATTAAAATTTAATCACACTTTCTATTAAAAAATTTTGTAATTCATGATTAATTTTCTCATTATTACTACACATAAAAGTGATCAGCTTTATTAACAAATTAACCCCTGGAGAAATCTTGCTGTTTAAAGAGCACAATGGCATTAATTGATCATTATCATTTTAACTGTAGGCTGCAGTCAGAAAACAAAGCAACGACCTGTTACTCTGTTGCTGCATTTATTGGTTAGTTTGCTTGTGTGACTCATATTTTAACACAGCAACCTCATGTTTGTAGATTTTTGGTTTTGGTCTTTTGGTGAGTTTAGCGCTGGTAAAATATTAAAAATAGCTGTGACGGTAAGTAAAGCAAATCAAATAACCTGAGTATAAACTTCAAATAGCCCAAATCAAACTTTTCTGTTTGCCAATCCCATGGAAAACTGAAAACCCAGTGAAATACTTCATACATATGCAAGTGTGGAATAGTGCAAAGAATGGGACACTCCAGTTGTTGCAGGGCTAATATGGCTAACATAATTTTTAGCTTTGATCAAAACTACACTAACTAGAGCTGTAGTAAAAATGCAACTGAGGGTTAGCTTTGCTGATTACTAACAAAATACAGAGAGATGATTCAATGCTGATTCTGGCCAGTAGATGGCTTATACTGAAGAATAACAATGTATCCCTAAAATGCACCTCATCTTCGGTAGATCCTCCAGGGTTGTCTTGTGCATCATATCCATCTTCATCATCTTCATCATATTCCCCTCGCTGAACAAACTCATTTTTGGTGCGCAGGTAAAGGTCCCACAGTTTGCAGGCTGCTCTGTATTCTGGACTGTCCGACTACATTAGGGCAAGACAAATTAATTTTATGTTCATACTCTGGACCTTACACTTCCTTTACAAATATGTTAAACCATTTAGAGTAGAAATATCTATTTGTTACCTTATAATAAGTCTTTGCATTGTTGAATAAAAGTTGAAAGTCACTAGTTAGTTGTTCAACATCATCGTACTCCTCCATCTTTAATTTTTGCTGGATCTTCATCATGTCAATAGGCTGAGACACCACGTGGTAATAGTCTGGCTGATTCCTGTAGGAAAATTAGACTTTTTTTGTAATGTTTGTATTCAACTTCACATTTTGGGATTGCTATTATAGGATTTTAATAATGTAAGTATATCTAATGATCACTCATCCCTCTCATCACCTCCTTTTCGGGGCTCTAATGAAGAGCTCACACAACATCCTCCCCTGGTCATCCTTGTAATCTCTGATTGTGTTGTACAGTTCGTGGCATACAGCGATCTGTAAGGCAAAATTTAAACACTTAAAAACACCCACACCCTTTTCATCATTAAATACTTACGGTCAGTGTGGCACTATAATTCTCACAGTTCATTTTTTAAGAAATGGTAACTGAAATTTGTAAAATTACAGGATCCACAGTAGGAATGTTTGAGGTCCTTCTCCTCTTTCTCCCAAATGAAGGCACTAACGATGAAGCCTGGCTATCGTCAAAATCTCCTCCACTCACACTGCTAGAGGGAGACGTCGCCCTTCTCCTTTTCAAGGCCATGACGAACCCCTGAGAAGACAAAGTCCAATTAAGTAACAGCATTTGGGAAATAATGCACAGAAATAACAGAGCTATACTCAGTTGTACTGTATCAGAAGCAGATGATTAGATTGTCACTCATGAAAATTATAAACTGATATTATGAAGTCAAAAGATTTGCCAGCTGTTCACGGCGGTGCTGCTGTGACTTTCCTTGGAGTCAAAAGGGATGAACATAAAATAACAATTTGACGTGTGATTTCCTATACCTACAGATAACGTGGTCTCAAAATCTCACTAAGATGATTTCATGTATTAAACATAAAGTTGCCTTAAGGTTTAGAACTGGTCTCTTCCCCTTCTTGACAGATCCTCTCATCCTTAAGCGCAACATGTACTGCAAATGGCATGAAAAGGGCAGAAAATAAACAAAGAAATCAGGCTCGAAGCATACAGTGTGGCTCTCGTTTTCTTGATTTAACAAGAAAATGCAGGTTTCTCAAGTATTCTGGATTTCTGGCATACACTTTCACTTTGAAAAACTAGCAATAAATGATGTTACTTCTCGTTATAGTAAAAGCAATTAAGTATTTAGTTAAAGGAGTCTCAGTAAAATCAAGAACGTCAGTGAAAACAATTTCCGCAAACCCTTTGTTGTACACACAACCACACTGTATGACTAATAGTTATGAAAATGATTAAAAATCTAAGCAAGTAAAGCTTAAATGAGTATGAGAATGGGGAGCATGAGAGACTCCCACTGAAATGATCCACTGTCACTCCGCGGGGGTTCAGCAATAGTTATTAGTATTAGTTACAGTAGTTCAGTTAGTAGTTACTAATCTTATTCCCAACTCAAAGTTCTTCCTCAAACCCACATTTTTTCCTTTACACATGCACTCAACAGGCACTTTATTAGGTACATCTCGCTAGTACTAGGCTGGCCTCCCTTTTGCCTTCAGAAATACAATAATTCTTTGTGACGTCGATCTAACAATGTGCTGGAAACATTCCTCTGAGATTTTGGCCCATATTGACATGATAGCATCACATAGTTGCTGCAGATTTATGGGCTGTATATCCATAATACCAATATGCCGTTCTACCACATCGCAAAGGTCCTTTATTCAATCAAGATCTGGTGACTGTGGCGACCATTTCAGTGCACTGTCATTTTCAAGAAACCGGTTTTGTGACATTGCACATTATCCTGCTGGAAGCAGGCATCAGAAGATGGATGCACTATGGTCATAAAGGGATGGACATGGTCAGAAACATTACTCAGGTAGGTTGTGGTATTTAGGCGATGCTCAGTTTAAGAAGGGGTTGAAGTGGGTCAAGAAAATATCACCGGCCTCATTACAACACCACAATCAGGCTTAACCATGAATATAAGGCATGGTGATTTGACAAGGTTCAACGTGATTTGCATTCAGAGATGATCTTCTGCATACCTTGGTTGTAATGAGTGGTTATTTGAGTTATCTTTCCCTTCCTATCAGCTCAAAGCTATTCTCCTCTACCCTCTGGCATCAACGAGGCATTTTTATCCAGAGAATTGCCCGCACTGGATATTTTTCCTTTTTCGGATCATTCTCTGTAAATCCCTAAAGATGGTTGGGTAAATCCCAGTAGATCAGCAGTTTCTGAAACAGCCAGTCTTGCACCAACAAACATACCATGTTCAAAGTAATTAAATCACCTTTTTTCACCCAATTCTGATGCACGGTTTGAACTTCAGCTGGTCATCCTGATTACGTCTACTTGATCTTTGCATTATTGAATAAACTGCAGTCCCATGTGATTTGCTGATTGTATATTAGTTATATTAACAAGGACTTGGACAGTTTTATGTAATAAAGAGGTTAGTGAGTGTATGTTCACGTAGGGTGTACTTGATACCCATCATCTAACTGACATTCACACCCATTTAAAACCAACGACTGCGTGTAGACTGTGTACCCAGAAGAAGCCCACACAGTTGCAGGCAGAACATGCAAACCAGCCTGTAGAATCCAAACCCATCTCTAAAATACCGCATCACTGTACCCCAAGTCAATATAGCCCATAGCTTACATTTTATTTAATACATACATATCCATTTAAAGTGTGGATTCTGAAATACACACATTTTGTCTTCTTATGTTTACTTTTATATTATACATGACATTTTTACATTATACAGGAGTATTCTTTAATGTACAGAAAGTGAGGATGCTCAACTGTTAATTCTTGTACCAACGCTAATGTGTAAAATGACAAAGTACCAAATGATCAGTATTATTGTTGTCATTCATTCCTCTTTGTGAAACAGCCAAAGTAGGATTTATGCAGCACCATAGGTGAACACTGGCCACTGCTCTCAGTAAATGTAATGCAGATTTTTGGCTGCTATATCCCTGTAGAAAAGCAGTAGTAGTAGAAAGCTTAGTCTGCCTCTTAAACTAACTGTACCCATTTACAGAGTAAACAGCAGTGATCCTCATACATATGTGATATCAAACAATAGGCCTAACGCAGAAATGTCAATAACTGTAATAAAAAATATACTATTGGCACTGTGTACAGTGGAAGGAGGACCAAAAAGGCACGTTGGAGCCTTAAATGATGAATTTAAAGGTATTTAACATATACTTTCGGGAGAGGAGAACTAGGAAAATGAAGGTGTTTAAAAAATAAAATAAAAATAAACAAACCCTCTGCTCTCCTAGTAGGTTTTAAGTACCTTATTTTACGTTGTTAAATGCTGCAGCTCACTGCTTTCACCTCGAATGACATTTCGCTTAGTGCGCGGCAATGATGCTGGTATGTCTGGAGGTCTGACTCGCCAAGAATGTTAACAGCTCTCCCTTAATGCTCCCCAGCAGCTGCGCACAGGCTGCCGTCCAGCGTGCACACATCAGCAGCCTAGCATGCAGAACGGCAGCTGTCCACACACCTGAGTGTCTGTCACTCAGCGTGGACAGGTACGCACCTCGGAGCAGCTAGCCTTAGCTACAGTTAACGGTTAGCCTTAACGTTACCTGGTGGGTTAAAGCCTAGACAAAGACATCACTGTAACGACGACTAACGTTACAAAGCTACCGTTATGTGCACCGACGACACTTGTATAAGGAGAGAAAAAACATACACACACGTTTTACAACTTGACATGGCTGTGTGCTTACCTTTTGTGAACACGACAGCACTACACCCACAAAATCTTAACCATCAAGTAAGCCAATCACTTATCGATTTTAGGTAGGGGGACAGAACTGTAACGTTCTCGCCAATGTAACCTTTATTTCCGTTTGCTTACCTTCACAATAAAAGCGCAGATGGATTTGACGTAGTTATACATGCGCATTTACATTATTGTAATTTCTTTTCTTCTCTTGTCACTTTACTGTGGGGTTTGTTCGATAAGGAGTTGACATAAAAGGGACTACTTTAGTATATATAAACTGTCCCATGCCAGAATTATAAATAAAAAGGGTCAAACTGGACTTGAAAAGGAGCGCAAATGGACTTCCGGTTAGTTCAAAATTATTTTACTAACTTTTACTGCGCCATTAAAACCTCATTGTTGTTAGTCAAAAAACCTATTGAGCTGTCAGACTTACCTAAACTGTAACTCCAGTTACATTAAGCAGTAACTTTCCACGTATTAGCCCATGTTTGTGCCATATTCACACAAACTCATTTTGCCACATTCAGTCAAGAAAAACAATGGTAAATGGACTGGTTCTTATATAGCGCTTTTCTACTCTACCTGAGCACTCAAGCTCTTTATACAACATTCCTCATTTACCTATTCATAATTTTTTTTCTATGCTTTCTTTCTTTCTTTCTTTCTTTCTTTCTTTCTTTCTTTCTTTCTTTCTTTCTTTCTTTCTTTCTTTCTTTCAATCATTCATTCATTCATTCATTTATTTATTTATTTATACTCCAATGGATGGATCGGATAAGAACTTGGAGTTAGAATCTGGCCGCGGATATTTGGCATGCAGACTGGAGCAGCCAGTTAAACCATTGAACCACAAACCTTCTGATTAGTAGATGACCGGCTCTACCTCCAATGGATATTACATCCATAATGTTATGTCATGGCTTTTTCTTCTTCGTTTACTTTTTTTTTGCAGTATTTGCACATGAAGTTTAAAAATGCTTTAAAATATATCAACAATGTTTTCTTCCTCTTTTGGCTGCAACCAGTGGTCACCACAGTGAATCATCAGCCTCCACCCTCACCCTATCCCTAGCGTTCTCTTTGACAACCAACCCTCTGAATGTCCTCCATCACTAAATCCATGAATGGCATGTTAAATGGCATATTTAACATCTTTTGTCCAATATCTCCACCGTCCCCGGTGAGAACGTCCAAGCCTTCTCAGTCTTGCCTCTCTACCTTTCTCTCCAAACTGCTCAGCCTGAGCTGTCAGTTGTGGTCACTCCCGATAAAAGTCTTAGCATCTTCAGCTTTTCCACCTCCAGCTCAGCCTCCTGTTTGATAAGAGATGGCAAAAAACAATAGGATCTTGGAGGACATGGGAATTATGTGAAATAGCAGAAGGGGGTCTGATGTCCTCCCAATCCTGAAGACCTGAAAAAAAGGGAAAATATATGTAACATAATTTATACATCAAATTAAGTTCTGAATGTAGCTGGCCAAATAGTCATGCCATAGTCACATATGACTTGTGGCACAGAATTTATCTTCTAAAGCCCCAGAAAACAGGACAATATCAGATTTCTTGGGCAATAAGAGGGCACTGGGGAAACCTGTCACCCAGCTTGAAATCCTTTTATTGAAAGATTCACTAATATGAACATTGATCTTGTTGTGTGACAATGAAGTAGTTATTCTCAATTCTTCTACTGTGATATTTAGAAAGAGGAATCTCAACTATTGGATAGATTGTGGTAGACAGATACCCCTTCAAGATAAGTTTGTGGTCCTCTGTCTTTGCATCTCGTTCCATCATTAGGTGAATATTTTAATAGAATTGCTAATGATGAAATAGCTGTGTTACTAGACGATATTAGGATGGCAGACATTCACATTTTTTTGATGGTTTAAATGTAATGTTTAAACTTGCTTTATTTTTCAAAGAGCTAATAGTGCTACACTCATATTAACTGGAAAAAACAATGCTAATCCTGTAATAAATTATAAAACAGTAAATATGCTGTAAATAATAATAATAATAATAATAATAATAATAATAATAATAATAATAATAATAATAATAATAATACCTTAAGTTATTGTAGAAATTCCAAGTTTTACAGTGAACAATGAGCCTATCAGCGGATACAATGCCATCTACAAAAGGCAGTGATCAGGTTTATTTTATCTTTATGATCAAAACCAGATGGTGTGATGAAAAGCTGAAGAGCTTTAAAGCAGTTCAGTTAGCTTTGATGTTCCTGTTGACTCGGCACGAGCATTACAAAAGTGAAATAAACATCAAAATAGGCTATCTGCCGAATTGCGAATCTAGAAGTTCGTATCTGTAGCTAGCTGTATCAGCCTGGGAATGAAAAACTGTAATAAAAGAAAAGATTAACTCACGGACTGATTTGTCTGTAACTAACATACTAACTAACTGACATGGGAGTTCACATCAAAGTACAGGCTGGAATTATGTCTTATTTTTCGGAAGAAAGAAGCTACAACAAAAACTTGTTTCTGCCACAGGGAGAAAAAAGGCATCAGCATTATTTGCCATCCATAAGTTATAAATATGAGTTATCATCAAAAAAAATTCTAACACTGAAACGAATAAAAACTCAAAGTAAATGAGCAAACGCACTCCGAAAATTAACTGAAACTAAACAGCGTTCAAAACAAAAAGTTAAAACGAAATAAATAAAAACATAAAAACATGATATAGAAATACAAAACTATAGTAACTGCAGGTGGCAGTGCTGCATTACGTTACAGCATTAAACCTTTGAAGAGGCCGCATAAGCCTAATAATACTGCAGAGGGCAGTAACATGTCTGGAACTGTGCATGCGGCCAAAAAGAAGAAGAAGAAGAAGAAGAAGAAGAAGAAGAAAAAGCTACACCAGACAGGAAGTGTTTGCTAATAGTCCCATGTGTTGCGCTTCTCCCGGTCATTCATTCGCGAAACGAAAAAATTACGGACTCGTTTTTCATGCATTCAGGCTTAATCGTGTTTTTAGGAACCGACTGTGTACTATTAATGATAGTAATAATATTTTCCAAATAAACTAAAGACAAAGCCTGCAGCATTTCTGCAGTAGCATTAGCTAGCTAACGCAGGAGTTGTGTTGTAGAAGTTTAGGAAATCTCATCAACATTTAAAGTGCGGTTTCTGGATGAATAGTTCCGTGGATACTAGCATGACCAAGGAAAACCGGTGGGACATACCCCCCAATGCTCCAGCGTGCATGGAGAGGCACCTGTGCGCGGCACAATACAGAGCAGGTAGGGAAAAGGAGCGCTAGCTGAAGGTTAACGTGTAAACACGTGGAGCCGCTAGTTGGTTATTATTAGTGTGTTTACATTTGTGCTAAACTGTTCAAGTCCTACGTTGGAAATGTTAAATAAATAACATTTTATGTTGAATACTAGTCAGAGTAATCTTAACTGGCAGGCGATGAATGAAAATATAGATATTTGAAGGGTTTTCTCGTTGGGTTTTCTCCACAGATGGCACCCTGCTACTTGGTGCCTCCAGCCTCTCTGGCAGAAGCTGGCAGGGATCTGTTTGGATCTACAGCGACCCTGACCAGGCCCCCAGTGAGGGATTCTGCAAAGCTGGTGTGCAGACTGAGGCTGGTGTCACAGATGTCAAATGGGTGTCAGAGAAGGGAATTATTGTTGCGTCAGATTCAGGTAATGAAATGTTTTTTATGGCAGATGAATCAAGCACACACTTGAGGCTTGTATGAAACTGGCCTCATTTTTCTGTGCAGGTGCCTTGGAGCTCTGGGAACTAGCAGAGGATGAATGTCTACTGGTTAATCGCTTTACCAAGCATGATCATGACCATATTGTCACCACAGTAAGCCCCGTGGTTGGAGCAACCGCTGCAGTCACTGGCAGCATGGACTGCAGGTTAGACTTGTTTTACATGAACATACATACACCATTCCACCTGTCACAACAGAGCAGAAGCAATGTTAATTGCTTTTGTTTCAAACTTTGGCTTAATTAATTTTTGAGTTGTCATCCCTTAAAGTGCATCTTTGCTTATTATTACAGAATTAAAGTCTGGGATCTAAGTCAGGAAACGGTTGTCACTACCTACAATGGTAAGCATCATCTTAACAGTTCTTCATACAGAAATGCACAAAACTTACAAAAATGCTTTTTTCCCCTCAATGTGGAAAAATAAAAGCAAAGAATGTTTATTTTTGGTAGCATTCCTGTATGTATAGATTTTAGATTAATTAATTTACCAAGGGTTTTTTTTCTATTGCTGACATTACCAGACTATCCCAGTGTCATATTCCTATTGACTCTTTGGAACGATTAATTGCTGAAGGAAAGTTTTATATTAAAATGGTTTTAAAAAGCCAAAAATGTCATAAATGTCATTGATGTGAAAAGTTTAACTCAACAGTTCTTGGGTTTTTTCTTCCGCCAGTGCACACACAGCCAGTCACTTGTGTTGCCTGCAGTCCTACAGATGAGTCTCTGTTTCTGTCCTGTAGCCAAGTAAGATACTAATCAGCATGTTGTTTGCATTTTTGTCAGTGAGGTTTATTTTTTGGACCACAGAGCTGCAATCATTCAGATAAACTAAACTACTTCTTCTTCTCACCCCTTCTTTAGGACGGCCGTGTGTTGTTGTGGGACAGGAGGAAGCCCAACAAACCTGCATCAAGAATAGGTAAGCTACGTCACCAAGCTTTGATAACCACTTTTGCCAAACACTACTGCAAGAATAGTCGAGATTTGGAAGAGCTCCACAGGAAATGAAGTATGACAGAGAGTAAAATTTGTTCCAAAACAAACAGTTATGTTTACATATTTATGCCAGTACACACACTATGCAGCAGTCATTCACTCTGCAAATGTATATGTGCTAAAATAGGAGTATATACTAATACCTAGCAGGTAGAGACTATTGCACCTGCAATGGAGTTGATTCCTCCAAATACGCAGCCATTACCAAAGTAATCAATCCAAATCCAGAGCCTTAACTTTTCCCCCACATTTGGAGACTTTATCTGTCCTCCGAATGATGGATTTTGACACCTCCAAACCCATAAAGATGTGATTTCAGGACCATTATAGTAGTTTTCAGGTTTGTCCAGGAGTGGCTGCATAGGCAGAAACCACCCTCACTAACTTTAGATCCAGATCCCATCATTTAGTACTGTAAGCAGGCCTGAAATATGACAGAAACCTCTCAGTTCACAAAAGAGCTTTAAGGGTTACTTTCAAGGGGTAAAGAGTTATATAGAGTGCCTAATTACCTAATTAGCTACCTAGTGTTTGATTTTTGTCTGGATGATTAAAGAAGGAATTTGTCTTATCGTTCCTGGAATCTGTTTATAGGCTCTCTTGGAAATATGTCAGTGTCTATGCTGTACAGGATGTCCTGTGTAAGTAATGACAGATGGCAAGCGCATTCTCAGTTTCTGTTTTTGTTTTGCCTCAGATGTAGAGTCACCTAGCTGCTCCCCTACTTCTCTAGCTTGGCACCCTCACCACAGAAGCACCATTGCTTTTGGTAAGACGCTGCACTTGGTCACATTTGATTAAAAGCTGAGTTTAATTGAGAAAAAGTTGATTTCCTTTTTTTCTTTCACTCTCATCGTGTCTCAGGCGATGAGCTCGGCAGGGTGACTGTGAAAGATTTCCTGGGATCGGAGCCGTCTCAGGTGGAGAACATTCACAGCCGTAGAGTTAATGGGCTGGCCTTCTCCACACACAGGTAAATGTAAAGTGTGTCACGATCTCACCTTTGGCTTTATTGCTCTTTTACAAAATTCTGATGTCTTCCTTTTCTTCCCAGCACACCCTTGCTAGCCTCTGTTAGTGATGACTGTAGCGTTGCTGTTATGGACTCTGAACTGCGAGAAATGTGAGTGCTTGTACTTCATGCTGAAAGCATTTAGTTTGTTGTATTATTAAAAACACTAATCACATATTTGTTTGTAGACTCCGAGACCGGCGGCACCAGGACTATGTCAAAGGTGTGAGCTGGCTTCACAATGGCTCCTCCACCCTCACAACAGTAGGCTGGGATCATCTTGTGCTTCACCATAAAGTGGGTCCAGCTGATGGCATTCCCAGTTCCTCTTCTTAGACCGATCAGTTGGAAATGCACTGAAGGAAAGCACTGTTTTCCCCTCACTACTCTCCCCTCATTCCTGAGGTGTCATTTTGCAGAAATGAAAATCTATTGAAAGCTCTCACCTTAATTTAGCCCCCAAAAACCGCACAATATTGGGAATTCTGCTCTCCTAGTCATGGTTTTTGTGCATTACTAACATAGAGAGCATAAAATGGACCTAGTTACATAGTGATGAGCGTTTCTGCTGTCCCCATCTTGGTTGTAAAAAATGGACATTCTACAGAGGGGCAGGTCTGATCTAAAATGCTTAGTCATTGGCTAGTGACGCGATTGACACGTCGTTAGCCACTAAGTGAGCTATTGAAGGGTATAGGAGGAATTCTGTAGGAGAGTCTTTTTGCAACTGCAGCTTTCGCCCTTAGGTGGTCTTCACATCAAATGTAGGCTTATAGCACTTTGACTTCATTTGATTAATTTTTCTGACCAGATAGCTGCGTCCATATTTTTATTCTCTCTATGACTACTAATCACAGCCTCACTATCCACTTCTTTCATACTGTATAGTTTGTCTTTGTGTAACTGCATCAAAGCAGCACATTTGTATTGCAGAATTTTACATTAAAGGTAACTTAATGTTATCAGTGGCATCATTTGGTGTGTTCTTTGTGTTTACTGAGATCAGATATGATAAACTGTTACTACTGTGAGGTAGTGGGAATAAGAGGAGTTTTCAAGGATACACAAAGTGCAGTCAATAAGTTCCTCTTCCCCGAAAAGCCATAAACCTCAACCCCCTCCTTCAAGGTCATGTCCTTATGCACCTCTGCACTGCTTCCAGCACTGCAGCTATTTTGGAGTTGATACTTGGAATTCCTGTTAGGCTTTTAACTTGGAAATTCATTTTGTGGAAAAGGACAATAGTAGAAGGAAATACAACTTGGTTGTGAGTGAAAGTTTTTTATTTGAAAAGAATGCTTACCCTGTTAAACCTCAGGATGTTACAGTACAACTGTGCACTGACAGTGATGGTGTTTTACCCAGTAAATATAGGGGGGAAAAAACAGGACAAAAATGCTCGACCTCAGACCAACCACTCTTAAATCTTCCAGATCTAGAATGGTTCGCTTTGACGCAGAAGACATTTCAACACATGGGGTGGGACTTCAGTGAAGCCATCTAAAAATAAAAATAAATAGCAGAAGCAATGGCAGCCCCGGAGAAGCAATGAAGGAAACCATCTTGAGTAGCATAGTAGCTAAATTGAGTATGTTTCTTATTTTATTGGTGGAACTTTTTGATCACATGCCCTGTAAATATAAACCACTGTGTTGGTAAGGATGTGGCTGACGCAAACCCCAGTCATTCACTAACAGTGTCAATGTGAGGTCTGATGTAGATAATGATCTATAACTTTTGGTACATTTAAGGCCTTTCATGGAGGTTAAATTACATGTGCTTTGATGTGTTTTGGTTATTTGCGTCAACAACCACAAAAAACGCCTAATAATTAAATCTAAATTTCTTCGTTAGCAGAATCTTGGAATTATTTGGAATTAATTGCTTGATGCTATTTGGGACAATTCTTAGGAGGGAAAAAAAAACTTAAACCAGTTCTTCAGCTAGCTTATATCTTACTTTAATACAAAAAAATCTGTTTGCACACAAGCTCCTACATGATCTGGAGTTGGCACACAGGTTCTTCATGGGGCCCTGACGATTCTTGTTTATATAAAATATTATGAGGTCATCATGTTGCCTAGCAGCCACCTGACAATGTGGCACAATGACACATTTGTAGCTTTTACGCACCTACAAGAGCCTTATAAAAGTATTGTATCATTTTAATTTCACAATAGTAACACATAATTTATATCCCAAAAACTAAGCATGACATATTACGATGATGTCACACTGTCTAGCAACCACCTAACAACAAACTAAAGCCACAAACTAAACAATACTGCACCCTGGGAATTTACCAGTATATTAAATCTGCACTTACATTCTGAGCCACAGCTAAAAGCTTTAATTACTAGGATGATGCAAATCACTGCAGTGTTTTTACATACAATTGAGTACACATGCAAGCCATGTGTACTCAGCAATTTGTTACATTTATTTCCTACTTAGAGTTGAATGTCTTAATTTGATGACTTTCTATATACAACTTTAACATGTACATATAACTACATCTTGCAATGTCCAAATGCGATTTTCATATTATACAAATTGATATCTCCATCAATAACAATGTATACGTAACTAGATTAACACTCTTTATCGTAGTAGTATAGAAAATCCAATACAAACCATAAAGGATTTTTTGGGATAAATGTGAGAATCACACTAGACCCCTACTACTTTGCGCCATAAGACTTTCATAATCGAGATGTAACAGTGAAAGAACATTTCCCATTATTTGGCAGGTAATTACAGCATGAAATAATAACAGTTATGCTCCAAATTACTATATTTTACAATTAAAATTTCTCATTGTTTTATAAAAGACTTTAAAAAAAACTTTTAACTTTTTTTATTTGAATATTAATGGAGTTTTCCTATACAATAACATTACCCAAATCTATGGTTAAAAAGTCAACATATAGCAAAATATAGCTTAAGACTAAATAATTAGCAGCAACTACACAAATGTTTAAAACGTTCTTTCTGACTGTGACACAATGGAAAAGAAAACACCATTTGACAGTGACTGTGTCGTGTTTGTCTTTATGATTCGGCAGTCCTTTGTCAACAGGCATTCTTAACATATTTGCTACCCAGTGTGTAAATAACCTGTGTGAAGCCTTCTTTTTCAGCTGTGGTCCACACTGCTGCTGATAAAAGTGTAGTTTCACACACGTTGTGTCCCATAGTCTGTGTTGAAGGTCTCAACATGTCCAAGAATCGAAAGACCCTTAATAATCCCCGCTACTCATGATAAGTAATAGGATTTTTGGTTCCAGGCCGAACTGTGAAAGTCATACCATGTTGATATTTAGACTTCGGCCCATTGCTGAAAAGAAGAACATTTTATGTATGAATATATTAGCCAACCAGTGAGTTTTGGCATCTTAAAAAGTCAATGTGTGACATTTGAGCATGACAGTCTTACCTGGTCAAAACTTTTGTTGGCGAGTTATCTGGATATTTTTTGTTCACTTTACGCTGCAGCTCCCTCATGTCCAGAGTTGCTGCTTTCTGGTGATATTTGGTAGTTGGTGATTTGAGCTGGTCATTGGACTCCCATTCATCAGAGGAAGGCTCTACATCTTCCTTTTGGTGGGAAATTTTGGGGGCCATTTCCTCCAGCTTCTTTTTTAGGATGCACTGGAGATCAAAATGTCTTTGTTCCAGAGTGCGTGCTGGCTGAGTGGAGTCTGGCTTGGGTTTTGTCTGGACTTGTGTCTTTGGTTGGACATTAGGAGGTGGGTGGTTCAGAGGAGGAGGAGGTGGAATTGAAGCTGGAGGTGCTGTCTTCAGAGGAGGAGGTGGAACTGAAGCTGGAGGTGCTGTCTTCAGAGGAGGAGGTGGAATTGAAGCTGTAGGTGCTGTCTTCAGAGGAGGAGGTGGAATTGAAGAGGGAGGTGCTGTATTCAGAGGAGGAGGTGGAATTGAAGCTGAAGGTGCTGTCTTCAGAGGAGGAGGTGGAATTGAAGCTGTAGGTGCTGTCTTCAGAGGAGGAGGTGGAACTGAAGAGGGAGGACTTGCAGAGGGTTGTGTCTTATTCAAAGGATACTGAACTGAGGCAGGGGAAAGAGAGGTTACAGGTGGTGACGGTGCCTTTTTTGTGGGAGGGTCCGGTGGAATGATGGAAGGTGGCAGGTCCATAATCTTGCTTAAATCATCAAACTCTGGTGGTGGAGGCAGTAATGGCATGCTGAACCCATCTTTATTGCCCTCAGGTTGTGGAGTCTGAGACAGTGAGCTGCTTTGATATGCCTTTTGTCTCTCCTCTGCTTTTTTGCTAACAGCAGGGGTTTCTATGATCCTGTTGATAGCTGGACTGGTAGATGGTGCCTGACCATTGACCAGGGCATGACTGCTTGAAGTTTCAGGAGCATCATTTGTTTGTGGACGGTCTACTGGACTGAAGGATTTTGGAGTCTCTGGTAATATTTTTTCTGTCAGTTTTACAGCTGAAGAGCCAGAACTTGAAAGGTCACTTGAGTGAATACTTGGCTGCTCATTGTTCTTTCCACTGTTTTCCTGTGAAACAGAGTGCGTCGTTCTGTTTTTCTCTCTTTCTTTAGCTGCCTTTAGAAGAGCCAGCGGAGAAGCTGCATTCCCGTCTCGTGCTCCATGGGTTTCACTTCCTTTCAGGTTACGTAGTTTGTGATCCAATATCGGACTGTATTTCTGGTTTGGATTTTGATACCGTACAGGTTTGACTGGGGTTGGACTTTGGTACTCTCCAGGTTTGACTGGGGCTGGACTTTGGTACTCTCTAGGATTTTCTGCTTTTGGACTTTCTGCTTTTGGACCTTGGTTCTCTCCAAGTTTGTCCTTGCTTGTCTCTAAATTAATCTGAGTATTGTCAACTTCATCAAGCTGTAGAGACTTCTGAGGCGGTGGCTGTACTGGTTTGGTTATTTCTGGTTGCACTGAAATTGTCTCTGTTTTAGCCTTTGTCTTAGTCTCTGTCTTAGTCACTGTCTTTTGCTCAAATAGGGTAGATTCAGAAGGTTGGGCAACTTGTAAATTCTCCTCCAGCTCCTTTACAATGGGAACTGGTTTAGATAGTGTAGGCACTTTGGGAGCATTACCGTCCACCTTGACGAGAACAGGGCCAGAGCTGGAAGACCCGGAATCTTCCAGGAGTAACATGTGCTTAGGTTTTTTGTCACGGTCTTCAAACACATTGAGAAATGAGGTCTTAGGAGCAGTGTTAACCTTTGCTGTGTTTTGGGGATTGAAAGTGGACAATGTGGGTGTCTGCACAGGGGGTGGTGGTGCAGGAGTCTGTGGGGGGGAGTCAGAGTTGGAGACTGAGGAAATTCTAATGGGCTTTGGAGGAGGTTTCTTCTGAGTCTTCTGTTGCCTTTCAGTAGGGGGCTGTGGGGCGGCAAATTTTGGATGCTCTGGAACTTGAGCTGATGGTGGACTAGAGATGGGTATGGATGATGGAGAGCCAGTAGAAGTGGTAGATGGAGGCTTTGGTGGAGCCATTGGTGGTGGTTTTAGGAAGGATAAATCCTTTGGTTCTACTGAAGGAGGGTTTGGTGCGGGCATGGAAGGAGGCTGTATGGTTGCTAGGTCTAGAGTGTTTAAGTCACCCAGGAAGTCTGGTGGAGGTGGAATCCATTCACTTGGAGGTGGTGGAGGTGCTACAGAAGGAGGAGGAGGAACAAATATTTCCCCTTTATCAAGGTTAGGCACTGAAGTAATGGAGCCATTGGACAATGGATCCCAACCAACTGTGGATGAGAAGACAGGACAAATGAGAAAGGTTTTTGCAGAAACAGACACAGTATTCAAATATGCAAACTTGCTGCATAAATAAGAGACTAAAATTGAAATCCGTCTGTTTCATTTAAAGAGTGCAATTCATTTGTGCATATAATATGCAATAATAAGAATATTATTAAAGAGGCAGAAACGATTATAAAGAATAAGAAAATTCTTTATAAAGCTTTAAATTCAGCTTTCTTACATAAATTTAGAATTGTTAAAAAAGGAAATAAAAGAAGTAAATGGTTTCCACTTATTATTGAGAATGCTAACACTCCCATTATGTAAATATATTTGGCATCTGGTATGACCGTTTGGACATTTTCAGGGGGAGTTATTGAGCAATGCCCGAGCAAACATTAACCTGCCCTCCTTTTTTTCCTCTTTATTTTGATTGCTGTGATCCATCAACCGAGTCTGAGCAAAAGCCCCACAAGTTATGTGGACTTTTTAGGGTCTAATTAATGGGATTCTTGCCTTTTAGTCAAGTTAAACCTAAAGTACATATTGGAAGGTAGCTAGATGCTCACCTGAACCGTTGGTCTTTGGACCATTGACAGGGGGCAGGAGAGGGACTTTCGGCATTGGGACAGCAAAGCCTTGGAAACTCTCAGACAAGGACTGCAAGGGAAGAAAATTAAACACCATCAGACTTGATTTTTCAAACCTCTTAACACAAGAGACAAAGATCAACAGTAAAATTGCGATAAGGCTATATACTGTAGCCTGTATGTACAGAGATTTTTGTCTGGCAAGTATTTGGTCTTGAGGTGCACAAACCAGTTCTCAACTATATCAGCTCTCATATCAGCTCTCAGTGTTCCTTGAAAACAGGTTGGCCTGTGCAATGCTTGCAGCATTTTTAGCGTCAGCAGAACTGAAGTAGCTGCCAAAATCATTTCAATGTGCTGTTACGTGAAAATTCTATGATGGTGGTTTACGGTGCCTTATGTTCACAAAATTAAGTACTAAATATGTCAGACTGCTTTGCAGCAACTTAGGTACATGTCTAACCTTTAGGCTTCTTCAACATAAAACAGCTAGAGGTTTAAAAAAAATAAAAGAAAACACGTTTGCATACTTGAGTGATGAGAAATATTTGGTGAATCAGAGGATACACCTATTATTCATCACATTGTCTAAGATGGGCCTGGCTGAGAAAACTGCGTGTTACTTAGATACATGGGTGTTTTATGTTGTAGGCAAGAGGGGCAAAATAGAGGAAGAGTTATGGAAAGTACGTTGCTGTTCTCTCTACGACACCAAATAAATAGAGACTGTGTTGACACAATACAAATCTAAGAAACTTGGAAAGTTATATGTCCTTCAAATGGGCAGATATTCAGTCCAGGAATACATAACAGCTGTATCCTTTTGATCTTAGTCTGCTGCAGACCATTTGAGGAGGAAAGCAACAAGGAAATTTTTAACTGGACTCAATTTATGCCCTAAGAGCTCCCCTTATACCACGTTTCAGCCATGCTGATTGTATGCAGTAATGAATTAAATCAGCATCAATAGATAAGAATAAAAATCTTCAGTTTCAGGCAGCTGCCGTCCTAAAAGATATATCACACCTTGAATAACACCCTCTTTTGCTAATAATCCCAGTTGCGTAGCTATTTGGAAAGGTATGAAAACTGCATCACGGAGCGAGGGCGTGCCATTAAAGACAGCGTATGATCCAGTTTGATTCCATCTCGCCTTTTCTCCGCGCTATGACTCACGTTCATCTGTCGCAGCACTCAGAGCTGTCCTGCCCATGTGCTGCAGGGTGTGCCGCATCCACATGCCACAGACACATTCACAGAACACTCCCAGAAAACACTGAGCTGAGGTGTGTGAACCAAGTGCTCAGATGAGCTTTGCATTTTTGTCTGCAACATGACAATGCAATGGGAGACTTTAAGTGCAAGACTAAATTGTAATTGACTTGCTCTAATGTCTTATGGCAACTTTGGCAGCTGTAGCTTTTGTGCGCAGTGTGATGTGACCTGCAGAAGATCATTGATCATGTTTTCTGCAAATTACCTGTTGAGACAGCATCGCTGTGAGATATGTCGTTTTTTTATAGTCATATTTCATGTCATTCTAAAAAAAGAAATGAGCATTATCACTCCCACATGAGATACTGGAAGAAAATAAGTCGTGATCTCTCTGTGGAGACTTTTACTGTGCGGACCACGTCACACATCAGATTGCACGAGTAAATAAACTCTTTAAACACTAAACTGTCAGCTATCAGTTCATTTGCATCTGCAGGCGCAGGGTTTGAGACTGAATAAAATGGTGGAGCTGTTCACATGCAAATCTTATTCATTAAATTCCATTTTATGTAGTGTCAAATCACAACAGTTGCCCCAAAGGGCTTTACATTGTAAGGTAAAGACCCGACAATAATACAGGGAAAACCCCAGTAATCAGATGACCCCCTATTAGCAAGTAGTTGGTGTCAGTGGGAAGGAAAAACTCCCTTTTAACAGGAAGAAGCCTCTGGCAGGCTCTGAGAGAGGCAGCCATCTGCTGTGACTGATTATGGTGAGGGTAGAGAGACAGGAGACACGTAAAACATGTCATTTCAATTTCAGAAACTGGGTAATGAACGTAAAAATTTATGTGAACCACATGGTTTCACAGAGATACTCACAGCACCATGCTTCACTGTGGGTCTAGCTCGCACACTCGCAGTCCCTGACTCATGAGTTGCAGATGACCCCAGGACCAACTCTACATTGTCTGTGAAAAAGAAAAAAGTAGATCATTAATATCCAGCAAAGCAAGTTCTGGTAGCAAAGCAAGTTCAATTGAATTGATTCAGCTATTAAATTACTAATCAAATCTTCATCATTAATCTGCCAGTCAAGGCCAAAACAATGATGTTGTACACTTGCAGTGTGCAGGTAATGAGATACTGTGTGCATCCAAGTGTCCTCTAAGTAGCTGTCAGTCAGACTAATAATCTGCTGTGTGGCCGTTGGTTGTTGACAACAAAATAGCTATGCACAACTGAGCCGATGATTGCAGTCTTTATTTAAAGTCCACCATTGTGTTTAAGGGAAAACAGTTATGGTGCCAACTGAAATCCATTGCACCACCTTCTGCTTGCTGTACAACACCACAATGTTTATCATATAGCCAGACGTAAATAGTTTATCTGTCGCAAAGCCTGGAAGAATGAATTCAAGGTTTATTCTTGGGGAAAAAACTCGCTTTAACTGTGTTCACTCTTTGAGAGGAGCTTCATAACATGCAGCCAATGTTGCTGCTTTTATGTTGCATAACCCTTTGTTCTTTAAACAAACAGTGCCACACAATGATCGTCCATTCTTAAGTCAAAGTGGTTAAGAGACCAGTCGCATTTGTCTTTCATGTCAGTGGAAAAGCCTGGTTTTTCTGTATGTATCTAAGTCACGGGATGACACAAGACACTCAATGATGACTTAAAAGTGCACCGAGGAAGAGACCCGAAACATGACCATAGTCATTTTCAGATGTGGAAGACAAGCAATAACATTCCTGGGAAACTGATGATTTGAGAACGTAAACCTAGAAGTCACACATTCCTTTGTTCCAGTATGACACTGACTGCTGAAAGACACTTGCCACTTGAAGATTCTTACTCTATGTGTTCATTTAGCTTTCTATTACAAAAGCAGACACAAGAAGCAGAGCGACAGAGGAGCCTGTCATAATAGACAAGGAAAGGGAACTGTTTTCCCACCTATTCCCAGTAGTCACAGGGTGTAGGTCCTCATAGCTTTTATGCACTTCTGTGTCATTTCAGAAAAATGTGGGAACTACAGAATGAATTGGCTGCGGTATTAAACCAGTCTAAGCAAATGATTCGTTTTTCCTATTGCGCCCCTTTCTGATTTAAATAGGCAAATGATCTCTCCTGTGTTGCAGCTTTGCATAGAAATTGTCCTCTCCTTTTCTGCTTTCACTAGTCAAATTCCACTAATGTCACTTAGAGCTTATCAGTAAACTGATATCAGTGTGTGAAAGTAATATTTTTATTATTAAGCTATTAACTTGTGTTTCCTTTTTTTAAGGCTTTAAACTGCATCACACACTCTTGCTCAGCAGATGGAGCTTGCCCAGCTGTTGTACTATGGAAATATGCTGTTATGCATTGTTGTGGCCAGAAGAGTGAATTTGTTTGTGTCAGGTAAATAAAAGTACCGGTAATAGATTTCTGTTTTCATCTATAACACCGTGGATTGTATGTCTAAGAGTAGCTGACTCATATGAAATACACCCAAGGTACACATTTAGCTATTCTAGATGAAAACTTCAGTTTTGTCTGAGAAATCTTAACTTGGATCAAAGTGAACACAGTCTGAAGAGGACCCAGACTCTTGGATTTAAAATATGGATTTACTTTTGTTAAAAACACCGAACAAAATTCATAGATGACACCTGCTGCTACTTGTTTAAAGCACCTGAAGGATTCACTCCTGTCAGCACGTCTAAAGTTTGGAGCTTGGTGGAAACATATGTGTCCTATTGCAACACCAAGTCCAAAGGTCGTGCTGCTCTTCGCTGTAGGCGTAGATACCTGCTCTTATAAACAGACCGCACTAGACTCTACTCACCCATCTCCTGCATTTTGACATTGGTGTCGAAAAGAGAATGATTCTTTCGACCCAGAAAATTCAGCGACCCCTTCTTCATTGTTATTGATTAGTTGATGCGTAGCTACGATTCTCGGCTTTAGCGGATCATTGGCGCATTCTCGCCGGCAGGTAAATCCGGGATAAACCGCAAACGTGCTGCTCTGAATGACGGCGTTTCTCCAGGTACACCTGACTCCAGTGATTTGGTGCAAACTTCTCAGACAGACAGAGAAAATGGAGCAAACCCCGCCCACTCGCCTTTCATTGTGCCTCCCTGTTTCTGACTGTACAGCAGCAGCAGGTGAGGCCCTCGGCTCTCCTTACATTCCAGCGCAAACCTCACCTGTGGAAAGAATCAGGTCCTTTAATCACAGGTTTGCTTACGTTAATGGCCTGTACTCTCACTGTTTGATGAGTCTGCCATCCGCATCCGAGCTTTAGCGCACTGGTCTACCTGTATCTCTAAATCTGGGACGAAGTGATCACATTAAAATGCTCAGGAACGCGGGTGAACTTTAATAGCATCTTAATCAAAAAAGACAACAAGGATTTATTGCATGTAGGTCACTGCTATTATGGTCATAAATGTTAACAAAGAGTAAAATAAAAATAAGCATTTGAAAACGTCGAAACATTTTAGTATCCTATTTTATTTTATTTATTTTTTTGCTTATGCTTAAAAATTTGATCCAAGAAATGTATAAACCTAATAATGAGATTGTAAAGTGTGCTTGATTAAATCATTCAAAATGAATTAAAAGCCACAACATTAAATAAACTGGTTCTCTTTAAGGATGTAGACTAATACTGAAAGGGCTCCTTCTATCTCCCGGTGATTTTACATTTAATAGAGTACATTTTGCTGATTGCACTTGTCACGGTTCTGGGTCAGTTTCGACCCAGTATTTTGAGTTTTGATTGATTAGTTTATTTTTGAATGTTTGTTGTGGTTTTGGGCGCTATGAGTATTATTATTATAATGATTATTATTATTAGAATTCTATGTTTCTGTTTATTCATGTTTAAGGATTTGTTCTCGGTTGTATCTCACGTTTAGTTTAGTTCAAGTTCCATGTGTCATTCTGTCTGTCTGTCTCTCAGTGTCAGGTCTGCGTCTTGGTGTAGTGTCCTCGTTTCCTGTTTTATTGTGAAGGCCTGCGTCTTGTGTGAGTGTGTTCAGTTTTACCTCTGTCTCGTCTTGTTGATTATTCCCAGCTGTGTCCACCACCTGTGTGTGATTCCCCTGTGTTTCTCTGTGTGTATTTAAGTCGTGTCCTCTGTCATTATAGTTGCTGGTCCGTCTGTGTATTCCACCATGTTTCATCCGTGTGTGCCGTCACCATCTTGTACCGTCGTCCACCTTGCTTTATGTTCGTGTTCATGCTCTGTAGTTTAGTTGTCCCAGTATAGTTTAGTTCTCCGTTTTGTCGTTTGCCTCTCTATATTTTTGTGTCAATAAATCACCTTCAGACCGTCACGACTGCCTGCGCTTGGATCCTCTTTTTCCTTTTTTTCACACGGCTCTTCTCACTCGCCGTGACAGCACTTTTGCTTGAGTACCATTTCACCTGCAACGGGGTATTTTATAGTGTGCTGTTGCTGCTTTTATGTACATGATTAATTATTTCCCTATCTGTGTGTCTTGCATGTGCACCTAAAACAATTGTTATGACATATGAATATAGTTTAAAGTCTGAAAAATAAAATCAATTATCAAAGTAAAACCATTGTTTATTGTAACCTTCCTTTTTAGATCAAAAATTCTAGAAGAGCAGCTATTAAAAAGTTAGGCCTAACTGACTGTTTACAAAGGAATGGTTTGAAGAGTTTCACAGAAACGGCACTAGTGAAGGTTACAAATGATCTTTTTACAGCCTTTTATAATGGACTCATCTCTGTGCTTGCCCTGGTAGATCTCAGTGCAGTGTTCAGTACCAGTACTGACCATAAAACGCTACTACTGAGATTAGAACACACACTTGGTATTAAAGGAACTGCGCTGCAGTGGCCTGAATTATATCTGGCTGATAGATAACTATATACGTTTTCATGGCTATGCAGATGATATCCAGCTTTATCTATGCATGAAGTTTCGTCTTGATGCATTCTCAATCATCCGGGAAAGTAAATCTCCAAAAAGTTGATTCTGTTCATCTGGACCTAGTGTTTTGTGGGAGAAACATTTTGTCACTCATCCAAGTGACTTCTTCAGTCTCAGCTGACTGCAGGTTTCCCCAATCTTATAAACAGTACAATTGCATAATGACTGAAACCAGCCAACTGAAGGAACAATGGGATGGATGGTCATTCCTTAATCTTAATTATGCAAATTCTCATGACCATTGATCAACAACCACTGACCAAAACCCACTGATCAATGGCCATGAGATGAAACGTTTGTCCCACAAAACGCTACGTCCAGATGAACAGAATCAACTTTTTGGAGATATGCATGAAGTTGATACACGTCAACTAATTAAACTTCAGGCCTGTCTTGAAAACATAAAAACCTTGATAGCCTATAATTTCCTGCTTCTAAATTTAAACAAAATTGAGGTCGCTGTACTCTGCCTTACTTTAAAAAATATTACCTTTGCCTTCAATACCACTGTGAGGAATCTTGGAGTAATTTATGACCAGGATATTTGGTTCAGTGAGCACATTATACAAATATGTAGAACTGCCTTCATTCTTTTGCGCAGTATGTCTAAAATGAGAAACATCCTGTCTCAGAGTGATGCTGAAAAACTAGTTTATGTATTTATTACTGGTAGGCTGCACAATTGTTGATTATTCTCCCATATTGACTTAACTTCACTACTGGATTTCTCTTACATTCAGAATCAAATTTAGAATCCTTGTCTTCAGATACAAATTCTTGAATGATCAGGCGCCATCATATCTTAAAGACCTCACAGTAGCTTATTATCCTCTGGCTGTCCCTCTCTGATCCTGGTAAAAGGGTTTTTTTCTCCCCACTGTCACCAAGTGCTTGCTCATAGGGGCTTGTCTAATTGCTCTGTTAGCAGGGGTGTCAAAATCATTTTACATTGTAGGCCACATACAGCACATGATGATCTCATGTGAGCCGGACCAGTGAAACTCCTCTTTCTGCCAGTGTACAGAAATTTAAGCAGATATCTTAAAATTAAAAAGAAGTCCTATTTCAATAGTATCTCTTCCTTTTTCCTTCCTTCCATTTTTTTCAAGATTCAAAGATTCAAAGTGTTTATTGTCATGTGTGCAGAAGAAATAGCATTTCTCTGTGCAATGAAATTCTTTCTTTGCTGTCCATACACAAATGCCAAGTTAGGTAGGGTTGAAGGAACAACATAAATAAGGATAAAAAAAAAAAGACAAGATATTAAGATAAATAAGGTAAAAAAGGATAAAAAAAATAGTGAAAGATAAATAAGTAAATGAAGACAAGTGAGTTAAGCAGTTGTTAATGTCAAAGGATATACAAAGGAGCTTAATGTGCAAAGTGAACTTAGTGTGCAAATTGTCCTGATGTGCAAATTGCAGTTGAGGTAGGTCAGCTGTTCAGGAGTCTGATAGCAGTTGGGAAGAAGGAGTAAATAAAATAAATCTGTCAGCACAATGTTTTGGACTTAAATTGTAAGAATAACTTTTACTACATAAATAAAACCAAACTGCACTGAACTGAAATCATAAAAAAAAAATTTCTTCATTCCTGTTTCAGTCACATTGGTGATCCAGTCAGAGAGTGACTGAAGAAAGACATTTGTCACTTAAAGATTCTTACTCTATGTGTTCATTCAGCTTTCTGTTAGACAAGCTGAGACAGGAACCAGAGTGACAGATGAGCCTGCCATAAAAAACAAGGAAAGAAAAACATATTTCCATCACAAGGTATAGGCATCATAATGTCCTCATAGTTTCCACTTTGAAGCAAAAATGTGTCACATGTGATTTACAGGTAGACCTAAAATACATTTCTGACATAGAAATATAAAACAAACATTATTAAAGAACAACATAAATCACAGTAATTGAAGTTTTAAAAATGCTATGGTGTGTGGAAGCTAAAATAAAGTCTAATATAGATAAAGCAAAGATATGATGACACTATAACGTGTTGTAAAAGTAATCAACTTTTTCTCTCCATTAATGTATGCAAGGTGCTTGAACAAAACAAATCACAAGAGTTATATTCAACCCTCAGGATAATTGTTCAGTTAGCTATTAGCTCACGTTGGAACATTACATTTGTGTGATAAATGCATGTTTTTAATCTTAAATAAATCTTTGATATTACTGAAGGAAAACCTTCATTCCTTGGTGTGACTTTCTTGAGGATAGTGAAGGATGAGAAACGTGGAAGCAGGATACTCATAAATTTGATTTTGGCTAAAAGGGGTCAAAAGTCTTAAACAGATGAGCTAACCCCTTAAAGTAACCTGTAACAGCATTTTATCTACTCTGCATCACAGTTTAACAACCTGTGGGTATTTGGGGTTGATTACAGCTGGTAGCAGAGTAATAATTTGTAGAAGTATGTTTCCTTTACACTGATATTCAGTTTTATAAAACACTATATACTTTTTACTTTGTATTTCATAACATTTTAGAAGGATTTAATTTGTGGTGCTCATATAGTCAATTCAAAGCTGCAGTTACTCGTTGTTATTAATATACACTGTTATCAGTATATTGGTACCACTTTACAATAAGGCTCCCCTTATAGATGCTAATAAATAGTTTATAGCTATATTATTAATTAATTTGTAAATGCTTTATAAACCATTATTAATGGTTTATTATGCATTAGTTAAGGGTGAGAAAGAGGAAAAAAACTGACCGGTTTCTTGCCAAATAGTGAGCCAAATGTGTTCACCTATATATTTCATCTAGAGTTGCTATATTAAACATTTCAGACTAAGTTACTATCCTGTAAGCACAATCAGCATTTGTAAACATATTTTTTATCATATAAAATTGTACTTCAGAAATGCATTATAAATATCCACAACTATCAATCGGAGCTTTGTTGTAAAGTGTAAAGCATAAAACCATTTATTAATGAATAATAAATATTTATAAATGCCAAATGGGAGCCTTATTGTAAAGTGTAAAGCATGACACCATTTATTAATGACTACTAAACATAAATGACAAAAGAGAGTTTTGTTGTAAAGTTTAAAACATGTCAACATTTATTAAGGACTAATAAACATTTATAAATGCCAAATGGGAGCCTTATTGTAAAGTGTAAAGCATAACACCATTTATTAATCACTAATAAACATTTATAAATGACAAAAGATAGCTTTGTCGTAAAGTTTAAAACATGTCAACATTTATTAATCACTAATAAACATTTATAAATGCCAAAAGTGAGTCTTAAATGTATAATGTCACCATTTATAACACTTAGACCTAAATTACAATCAGTGCTTGAAATAACATTTAACTACTGTCAAAAATGGCAATGTATTGTAAGAGTAACACATGTAAAATTAAATGTGTTTTTTAAAACACCAAACAGTCACCCACTCCAAAAAAAGTTCATGCCAGACTGGTTCAAACTGGAAATATTTTTTGTATGTCCTTAAATAAGCGTCCCAGTGGTCCATCAGGGTGTCGCGAACCAAGCCAAGATGACCACTCAAGAACCATCAGGTGTTCCTCCAGCAACTTCTCAGTGCGATTTCCTCTTAGTCTACGGACATGTCCTTTGATGGTCATCCAAGCCCTTTCGATATGCTGTGTATGACTGCCAGATTGAGGATCTACAAACCACCTGCTGTGATTTACAGTGTAATGTCTGTACCCTATGTTTGTCAAAACATTCTTGTAGGCTCTCCACTCATCACTGATAATGGCACTACCCAACTTAACATGCTGTCTGATCAGAGGAACAAGGTGGCGCCTTGATCGTTTTTCAACAAGTTTTAACACGAGCCTTCGCCTTTTGTCTTTAATTCCCATCATTCCAAATACCCATTTCTTCCTTTTCCATGCATTTCCAAAGCGTCCACGTGCATACTGAAAACAAAAAGAATAAAATTAAATAGAATTAAAATGAAAAAGAATAAAATTAAATATCTACAAAGAAACATTCAAAAAGATGGTTGCTTCTACTAATTTTTTTTACTTATGGTAAATGGTAAATGGCCTGCATTTGTATAGCGCTTTACTAGTCCCTAAGGACCCCAAAGCGCTTTACACTACATTCAGTCATTCACCCATTCACACACACATTCACACACTGGCAATGGCAAGCTACATTGTAGCCACAGCTGCCCTGGGGCGCACTGACAGAGGCGAGGCTGCCGGACACTGGCGCCACCGGGCCCTCTGACCACCACCAGTAGGCAAACATGGGGTTAGTATCTTGCCCAAGGATATTTGGCATGCAGCCAGGAGGCAGCCTGGGATCGAACCACCGACCTTCTGATTAGTTAGATTATGGTAAAGGTTTCCATGTTTAGAGGACACAGTCAGATCTGCATTGATTCTAACAAACCTGTCTGAGAGTTTACCAACCTTTCGCTGATGACCTTAGACAGCTTTCATCTATAACCACAAATTCTCTGTCACCACCAAGACGGTGTCCATTGTTTATTCTGTGTCTTTTAATTGCACGTATACAAACATGTCGAATGTGTCTTGCCATGCTACCTAGTGTTCTGGAGCTGCCAGCCACTTCATCATCGATCATATCTACTTGTCTGAGCCTGAGCCCTTGTGAAAATCTGTGATAGAAATTGAGGCAATTATTACTTACTGAGGCCCTAATTTTATTTCACAAGTCTCGTATTGGTGTTCAATTATGAAAGGTGCATTGCTATTAATGTCTACATCTACATATACCTGTAAATGAACTTCATCCAACTGAAAAGAGATGTTTTTGATTTCTCAAAGAGGGAGCCAGTTCTAATTGTTCTGGAAACTTTCCTATGACTTGCTCTTTTGCAGCACCTGAGAACATATCAATGAGTTAAGTAAAGAAATGGACCCTTAAACAAGAGCATTAATTGAAAAGATAATCACAAAATTAAGTATGAAGAAAATAATAATGAAAAGAGGTTAATGCTCCCTCTTGCATTGATAACCGAAATATTTTGTTATATTTACTACATGCACTACATTATCATGCATTATACATACCACATATATTGGTCTTTCTTCACCACGGAAATCATTTTCATCTTATGGTGACAAACAGGACATCTAAGCTTCTTTTTTAGCAGGTGTTTCTTCTGCAGCCATTTAATGAGCCTTAGTGCCTTATATTTAGTTTGTTTTCCTTCTATTCTGGCGCGCAATCTCATTCCCAAAGACATTCTGGTGGAAAAAAAATGAGTAATTTATTTTATTATCACCTCGAAACACCGTAAAATACTCTATGGGAGTCTAGTGCAAATCGGTTCAGAGTTAAAGAACTTCACATGCTATATAAAACAAGCCCTATAATCAAAAATAGTCCCACGCAAAAAAGAGGATTGTCTCACCTGTTATAATGTATCTCCGACTTTGTTATGTAGATCTAACCCGCTGGATTCATGCTAAAAAAATATGTTCTGCTGCCAAAGGGAGGGAAAACAAATTTAATTTAAACGCAGAGGAGCTTATACAACCATCCAATCACAGTTAACTTTATTAAGGAAAGCCCCTCCTCTCAGAGCGCGACAGGCAGTGGAGCGCTCTGGAAGGTCAAGCCAAAGGGGCACGAACAGACACACTGAAGGCGCTCGTTCAAGTTGCTGCGCCATGGATGGAGCAGAAGATAAAAATTTGTGTGCGTCTGCGACTTACACAGTTAGCACACGTTCGAAGAGATACAAAAAGCAGAGACTGGATGATCTAGATTGCACTAAGCCAACGACGTCAGCAGTTAGACATGAAGGTGAGTATAATGCTAGCTAGCTAGCTACCGAGCCATTTGGCTGCTAGCTACAGTGGCTAACTAACATCACATAACATGTGAATAGCTCTATTACTATTGGTTATTCCAAACGATTGATATCACTTAGTTGTATATTTTTAGTTTTGTTTATGTGCATCATTAAATTTATATTAAACACCCTGGTAAGGCAGTACACATAAGAATTATTTGCCTTGTTTTAGAAATGTCTGAACCACCACATGTGTATATAACATAATTTTTACAAAGTGGCTTTTTATAAATTCAAGTTGTAACCGTTTTTAATCAATATTTTATTTGAGTTTCCCAAGTTTAGATTATAAATTATTTTAGTATTGTAATTTAATAATTGTTTGTTCTTTAGATTCTTCTTCTAATCCTGCCCCTACTGCAACTGCCCTTCTTAACAAGGAGCGAGAGAAACTGACTTTTCTTAAGGAGGAACTGGAGCGCGACACCCTGATGGACCACTGGGACGCTTATTTAAGGACATACAAAAAATATTTCCAGTTTGAACCAGTCTGGCATGAACTTTTTTTGGAGTGGGTGACTGTTTGGTGTTTTAAAAAACACATTTAATTTTACATGTGTTACTCTTACAATACATTGCCATTTTTGACAGTAGTTAAATGTTATTTCAAGCACTGATTGTAATTTAGGTCTAAGTGTTATAAATGGTGACATTATACATTTAAGACTCACTTTTGGCAATGTTTAATATAGCAACTCTAGATGAAATATATAGGTGAACACATTTGGCTCACTATTTGGCAAGAAACCGGTCAGTTTTTTTCCTCTTTCTCACCCTTAACTAATGCATAATAAACCATTAATAATGGTTTATAAAGCATTTACAAATTAATTAATAATATAGCTATAAACTATTTATTAGCATCTATAAGGGGAGCCTTATTGTAAAGTGGTACCAGTATATTAATAATGTACTTGATTGGTCTAAAGTGCATTATAGTAAACTCACTCCAGTAAGCTTAAAAATGGAGAAATTATAATGAGTAAACATAAAATTCTTGATAAAAATATTCTGATTTTCTGACAATAGTGTTGAGATAAAGTTTAGGCCTTCAGTTTGTCCGAGCATTACAATAACTAAGTACATGATGTGGTTTAAAATTTACATTTTATTTTCATGTCATCCAGCAACAGACACAGTTAGATACATTAATTTTTGGACAATGATACATTTTTCGGTGCACCACCACAGTGGATTTTAGACCAGATAATCAATATCTAATTGGAGTGCCGACTTTCAGCTTTAATTCAGTGGGTTTAAATTTCTGAGTTAACTATTGGAGATACATCGTTCTCAGAAGTACTTGGACAATTAAGTGATAAACTGTTTCAAGGTCAAGTAAAGCCTGCTTACTTGTTATTTCAAACTAACTAATCAGATAAAAGATCTGGAGTTGATTTCAGGTCTTGAACTTTCATTTGCTATTGTTAACTGGAATTCTAAACATGTGGTCCAAAGACATGTCCATGTAAGTAAAGAAAGCCATCATTAGGCTGAACAATCAAAATAAACCAGTCCGAGAAACAGAAAAAGGAGTGGCCAAATCAGCAGTCATGTACACTCTAAAATGGAACCAGTGGAGCAAGGTCATTAGCGTTTATTAATCATGTGACTGCTGATAGACGTAGCAGGGTGGATTGTGAAGTATACAGGGTTATACTCTCTGCTCAAATTCAGCCAAATGCCGCAAAACAGTTTACACAGTATTTCACAGTGTGAGTGAATGATGACACAAAAGGAAAAAAAGAAATAGTTTCTCAGGGCAAAGAAATGGGATATTCTTCAGTGGCCAAGTCGGCTATCTGATTCCATCCCCAAAGAGCGTGCTTTTTATTTATTAGATTCAAAACTGAATGCAGCAGCTGAAGGTAGCTGCAGTAAAAGGCCTAACGGAGCATCTCAGTGAAGGAAACACAGCACTTGGTAATGTCCATGGGTTCTACACTTCAAACTGTCCCACAGACCTTACATTTAAAACTACTTCAGGTTGTCCACATCATTTTGTGCTTCTAAAAACAGGAGACTGTATATGATAATAGAGTCCAACACTTAGCTGTGTTTTGTTGTTGCTGATTCCTTTCACTATTTGATATGTTTTCTGGTGTTTTTGTGTTAAGATTTAGCTGCTGAAACAGATGAACTGATTGATGCCTCGGTGCTCATCTTCAAGGTTCTCTCTTTCAAATGTTAAATTTAAAGAAAGGTTTCAATAGATATCCAACAACAGCTACGATCTAGAGAGGTACAACTAACACAATAACTTAGATCCCTGTCACCCAACATATAGAGCTCTTACCTTAAAGACCTCATAGTACTCTTACCACATACTGACTGTTTCCAGCACTCGCCTGCAGCCTGTGAAAATATTTTACACTTTTTTATTGTGAAGGTCTCCTCCACAGGTCTCAAATCTCTCCTTCATGACCCCTCAGTCTCTACTTCCTGCGCTGCTGTCTTTGACAGGTTTGAGCCCGTGACTCTCTTCTCTTTAAAGGAGATTTTTGGTCGTTTTAAGCCTGCAGGGTCTCCAAGGATGTCCCTCCTCGACTCTTAAAAGAGGTGTTACCAGCAGTTGGACCTTTGGTTCTTGAGCTGGTAAAACACAGTCTGATGTTAGTTTGATGCCCTAAAGATTTTAAACATGCTCTAGTCAAACCCCTGATTAAAAAACCTGCTCTTGATCCTGCAATTTTTGCAAATTACAAGCCTATCTCCAAACTACCTTTTCTTTCCAGAATTCTTGAAAAGATAGCTCACAGCTAATTAATGACATTCCTGGAAAATGATTTAGATGTTTTCCAATTTCCAAGTTTTTAATGACATATTTTTAGCTACTGACGCTGGGAACTGTGTTGTTCATGTGCTTTTAGATTTGATGGCTGCGTTTGATACAGTGGATTGTGCCATTTTACTCTCTTGTTTGGAGCACCGGGTGGGCATTAGGGGCACAGCACTGGAGTGGCTCAGGTCCTGCTTGGCTGGGTGAACTTTTTGTGTCTGTCTCTGTGACCATGTGTCGTCCTCCGCTCCTCTCTTGTGTGGTGTCCCACAGGGCTCAGTTCTAGAGCCCCTCCTCTTTTCTTTGTATCTGGTCCCTCTTGGTTCTATACTGAGAAAACATGGCATTGCATTTCATCTCTATGCTGATGACTGTCAGATCTATGTCCCTCTAAAGAAAAAAGGCACATATTCCATACAGCCATTACTTCAGTGTCTTGATGACATTAGGGTTGGATGTCTCTTAACCTTTAAAAATTTAATGACAAAAAGACTGAGGTGATGGTTTTTGGTAGCCCCACTGAGACCCCCAATGTGTTTTTAGATACCTTGGCCCAGTATAATAAGCCATCTGTCACAAACCTGGGGGTCAAAGTGGACTGAACTGAAGCTTGACAGTTGGATTAAAGCTTCTTTCATCTTAGGCAGCTGGTTAAAATAAAGCCAGTTCTTTCACAGCAGCACTTTGAGACAGTTATCCACGCCTTTGTTAGCACCTGATCTGGATTACTGTAATGCACTTTATATAGGGGTCAGTACTTCATACATTACTTATTTACAGAGATGCAAAATGCTGCAGCTCATCTTTTAACTGGCACTCAAAGGTTTGAGAACATTTCCCCTATTTCAGCTTCACTGGCTGTCCACTCCTTTTAGGGTTCATTTTAAAATTCTCTTATTGGCTTTTAAAGCCCTCCATGGCCTAGCCCCATCTTATCTCTCTGAGCTGCGCCTTAAACGCCCACCTGCTCTCTCAGGTCAGCTGATCAGCTGAATGTATCCAGGACTGAGACTAAACTTAGAGATCGTGCTTTTGCTGTAGCAGCTCCCAAACTGTGGAACGATCTGCCTTTAGAGATTAGACAGGCCTGTTTTTTTAAATCACTCCTGAAAACCCATTTCTTCACCCTGGCCTTTGACACTTTGTGAGATGTTGGTTTTAGTTTATTTTCATTTTGGTTGTTTTAGTTTATTCTATGCTGTTTTATCTTGTTTTTAAATATAGGGCTGTTTTAATTTTTGTGTATTATGTATTTTATTTTCTACTGTTTTGTTTTATTCTATTGTTCTTAATTTATTTACTGTACAGCACTTTGTCCTGTGCTGGGTATTTTAAAGTGCTTTATAAATAAAGTTGGATTGGATTGGATTGGATTCACTCTGTGAATCACTTTTCCAGCGCTGATGTACTTTTACATGAAATAAACTCAGGCATATTAACTGAATTTAACTTAAGATTTCACAGAACTCACTTCATTTTCCACACTAAGCTCTGGCAACTTATGCTTTAAGTAAGTATCTCTGCTTAATGTAACTGTTGCACAAACATAAGTTGTTTTTTTTCTCTGAGGCATGCTTGAGTTGCTTTTTTTTTGGTAAACATAAGATATGAAATGAGATTTAAATCTCAATGAGACTTTTCACCTGGATAAATAAAGGATAATAAGGTAGCTTTCACATAGTGTAGGGCCAGATTTAACTTAAGTATATTTTTTATAAATGACAGGATGAGGAATATACGCATTAAAATATATAATGTAGTTATGTAAGCGCAGTTTTGGCACAATGCTTTAATTGATTGTTTTTATTTTATTGCTGTCCAGAAAACCAGTCCGTCCTTTAAAAAAAAAAAAAAAAAAGTCTGTCTGTAGCAGCAGGTCGTCGTGGAGACAAGCTGGTCCATCCAGTTCCTCTGTACTCGATGGAAGGTGATCGTGGCCATGATTTTCATTGAAATGTGAGGAATGTGTGGTGTGAATGCGCTTTTAATGGTTTACCTGCTTGACAGCACTGGACTTACTGCCCAGGATGAGACAACAGTAACAGAGAGTTACTCACAGCATGAGCGTCATTCACTTAGTTACCAATTATCACAAATAAGCAATGGAAGTGTTGCTGTTTTTTATTTAACTGAGCTTCTTCCTTTTTTCCACTTGCTTCCACTGCAACTTTAGCTATGAATCATGAAAAGACAGACAGCTTACAGGCACTGAAGTAAAAGGAAATGAAGACCTAAAAAACACAAATATTTTTTGCATTCCATTATGATGTGGTGTAAACTGGCTGGAAGTGGAAATGAAAGCACTGATGAGATCTTAAAATTTACTGAATCAAAGAATGTGTGCAACGAAGCAGTTTCGGTGCATGGCAGCATCGTAGGCCCACACTGTAGCTTTCATTTTCATTATTACTGCGAAAAGTGTTCACAGGAAGATCTGCGGCTTCTCCCGACGAATGAAGGCACTGTTGGTGTGAATCCTGATGCTGGGTTTTAGTTCAAGTCTTTGTTGTTCACCACTGTGTGTCGTCAGGGGGCTGTTATATATATACCTCTTTCTCCATTTGTTACTGTCCTTTCATTCTATTGTTTGAGAATAGTGACTTTTGTGTATTTATGTATGAGTTTCTTTTAATTCATGAAAGCTCACTTTGTCTACTCTGCAGTCCTTTGAAATTTTTCAAAACCTGTTTCAGTGTAATGAGGTATGTCAAAGAAAGTTGGTGCTTCTTGTGGCTAATTTGATTATTAGTGTATCATTCTCCTTGTTAAAGAAACCTTCTCTGGTGACAGAAGCAGTAGTCTAATGAAACCAAAACTATATGCATACCTGCTGCTAAGTGAGAGCTTAGAACACGGTGTACCGCCTTTAATTCAGCGTATCACTGTTACATGTGGTATTATTTTGGATAGTAGCGCAGTACGGGAGACCGGGGATAGTTGTAACGTGGGTCAGTTGTAACACTTCCAATTTCTCCAATCAGGGCTAAGTTTCAAATGATGTGACTCATCCTGTGCATGCCCAATTCAGTTCTGCTATCACATGTGAAAAATCAGCACATTTCGTCAAACACAGACAATTTAACATGAAAAAAAGTAATTTGTATGCCAAAAAGTAAGTTTTTCTACTTTATTTCAATTTCTAATAGCATTATCTGCTTTGCAGTTAAACTCATCTAACTTAAATTATGTTATTTGTATGTCTATGGGGATATATTCTGTGTAGGTCTTTAGTGCTAATGTTTTAGCCATTGGCTGTAATGTTAGCTAGTTCATGGCTATAGGAGTCTGGGTCAGTTGTAACAGCAACAGTCTGGGTTAGTTGTAACAATAATGCAGATGTTACAACTTACCACACTATTACTTTAACTTATATTAAACAAGTTGGGGCAACGACATCAGCAGAGAGAGGTTCACTGGTCGCATTTGTACAGTGGGGCAAAAAAGTATTTAGTCAGCCACCGATTGTGCAAGTTCCCCCACCTAAAATGATGACAGAGGTCAGTAATTTGCACCAGAGGTACACTTCAACTGTGAGAGACAGAATGTGAAAAAAAAATCCATGAATCCACATGGTAGGATTTGTAAAGAATTTATTCGTAAATCAGGGTGGAAAATAAGTATTTGGTCAATAACAAAAATACAACTCAATACTTTGTAACATAACCTTTGTTGGCAATAACAGAGGTCAAACATTTACTATAGGTCTTTACCAGGTTTGCACACACAGTAGCTGGTATTTTGGCCCATTCCTCCATGCAGATCTTCTCGAGAGCAGTGATGTTTTGGGGCTGTCGCCGAGCAACACGGACTTTCAACTCCAGCCACAGATTTTCTATGGGGTTGAGGTCTGGAGACTGGCTAGGCCACTCCAGGACTTTCAAATGCTTCTTACGGAGCCACTCCTTTGTTGCCCGGGCGGTGTGTTTTGGATCATTGTCATGTTGGAAGACCCAGCCTCGTTTCATCTTCAAAGTTCTCACTGATGGAAGGAGGTTTTGGCTCAAAATCTCACCATACATGGCCCCATTCATTCTGTCCTTAACACGGATCAGTCGTCCTGTCCCCTTGGCAGAAAAACAGCCCCATAGCATGATGTTTCCACCCCCATGCTTCACAGTAGGTATGGTGTTCTTGGGATGCAACTCAGTATTCTTCTTCCTCCAAACACGACGAGTTGAGTTTATACCAAAAAGTTCTACTTTGGTTTCATCTGACTACATGACATTCTCCCAATCCTCTGCTGTATCATCCATGTGCTCTCTGGCAAACTTCAGACGGGCCTGGACATGCACTGGCTTCAGCAGCGGAACACGTCTGGCACTGCGGGATTTGATTCCCTGCCGTTGTAGTGTGTTACTGATGGTGACCTTTGTTACTTTGGTCCCAGCTCTCTGCAGGTCATTCACCAGCTCCCCCCGTGTGGTTCTGGGATCTTTGCTCACCGTTCTCATGATCATTTTGACCCCACGGGATGAGATCTTGCGTGGAGCCCCAGATCGAGGGAGATTATCAGTGGTCTTGTATGTCTTCCATTTTCTGATGATTGCTCCCACAGTTGATTTCTTCACACCAAGCTGCTTGCCTATTGTAGATTCACTCTTCCCAGTCTGGTGCAGGTCTACAATACTTTTCCTGGTGTCCTTCGAGAGCTCTTTGGTCTTGGCCATGGCGGAGTTTGGAGTCTGACTGTTTGAGGCTGTGGACAGGTGTCTTTTATACAGATGATGAGTTCAAACAGGTGCCATTCATACAGGTAACGAGTGGGGGACAGAAAAGCTTCTTACAGAAGACGTTACAGGTCTGTGAGAGCCAGAGATTTTCCTTGTTTGAGGTGACCAAATACTTATTTTCCACCCTAATTTACGAATAAATTCTTTACAAATCCTACCATGTGGATTCATGGATTTTTTTTTTTCACATTCTGTCTCTCACAGTTGAAGTGTACCTCTGGTGCAAATTACTGACCTCTGTCATCATTTTAAGTGGGGGAACTTGCACAATCGGTGGCTGACTAAATACTTTTTTGCCCCACTGTATATGCAGTTAATGCCATTGGCAACACAATTCCTCCACTGTTTGTGTTCCCACACATACATTATGCAGACCTCTGTGTCAGAGATGGACCAGTAGGAAGTATTGATAGTGGAAATAAGTCAGGATGGGTGCAAGAAACAGATTTCCTCATCTTTCTGAAGCACTTTGCAAACCACACCAAGGTATGATAAAAAGTAATGGAATTGCGATGCTGGTGAACAACTACATTTTTTCAGCTTCATTGTTATGTTCAAAATTGGTGCAAGAGTTGTAGGTTATAATGCCCACTGAGCCAATGAGGCCAAACTCAAGGAAGACCAACCAAAATTAATGAAATATTCAGTTGCAGAAAATTCCATAATTTGTCTTTTTTGGGGGGTTGGAATATGTTCAAAAGCTAGATTTCTGCATTCTGTCACACACACACACACAGCTACATAAATGGCTCTAAGTGCATTCATGTGTTGAATAAACAAAGATTACATGTTAATGTTTTGTTAGTACCCTTATTTCATTGTGTTACATTTCACCCCAGGATATGTTACAACTAACCCAGACTATGGGGTTAATTGTAACATTTCACTCTTCGTGTTTGAGACCATACCATGCAATGGGTAATTGTGCTGCAGAGAAAATAGCTGCACTATTTAATAGCAGAGACATGTAAATACTTTGCATTACATTTTGAATCCACTACCTTCAACGAGCTCCAATTTACAGACAGAAATGTCAAAAATGTTACAACTGTCCCCGGTCTCCCCTAAATGGGTAAGTTGAGAGATCACAGAGATAAGACTGGAGAAAAGACATGTGTTATTATAGGGAAATATTCTGAGTGCTTCTTGAATGTAGTTCTTATCAACATCTGCATAAAAACAGAAGCAGCAGAAGACTCACTGTGTTGGCTGAGGGACTTCAGGCCAGCTGATTTCACCTGTGGGACAGTGACAGGACTACAACCCGAGGAAGAAGATTATCCACGCGTACTCAGTCCTGATTTATAGTTTATGCTGCTGTTTTATCAACATAAAATTATATGAAGTTTTTCACTCTTTCAACCATTCGAGTAGGAATTACAACATCGCCTCTTCCAAACTGAACTATCTCAACAACTTCTGGATATTTTGCTTATTTGTTCCGATTATTTATGAGCGATTTGTGAACCATGATTAAATTTTTCAGCTTTGATGTTACAATAATTTTGCTTGTTTTTTTTTAGCACAGACATATTGAAGAAAAAAGGAAAAGAAGGAGGAATGCATTAGCTTTGAGTAATCATAAAGAGTTGCATAAATCCACACCCTTTTTGATAAATAATATTTATCAATACCTATCAATAACAACCAAAAAGCTCAATAATGCCTACAGAGGGAGAATTATATAAAGCAGCGATAACTGACACTAAGCTGACACCTGCTGGTTGACAAATGTAACAATGAAGCAGTCAGTTTGAGTCACTTGTTAACCCGGATCTCCTGTGTCATATTTATTCACCGTAATTCCAGGAAGTCAGAAGAAGACAACATGACCGATGTGTGAAATGAAACCAAATGTCACAACTGCAGCGACTGCATCCCAGGTTGTGGTGATATCTTCATGAAGCAAAAAGAGTACACAGAGAAACCGATTTCTAGCTGCACTATTTTACCACTAGATTGTTATTAACTGAGCCAAGCAGGTTATGTTTTTGCAACCGTTTGTGAGTGCGTGCCATAATTTTGTCTGTGAACTTTAGAGCTTGAAGAGTTGTGAATGAATTTTGATAAAACCTTGTAGGAGAGTGGAGTCATGTAAACAATTAACACTGAGGTGTATGCAAGCCAAAGTGTACCCAAAGACTTATAAGTGTGGTGTATAGTGTTAACATGTTGAAAGATTTAAAATCTCCTGTCATATTTAACCTTTGACCTCTCCTTCAAGGTCAATAGATTGATCTGAAGGGCAAAGTGCTAATAAAGGGACATAGAATTAATTCATTGCTTTTTGCCATTGTTTGCATTGGCAACATACAGACAATCAAATATTGGGATACTAAATATCACATTACTTTATTGTGGCTTGTTATTTCGATTACAGTAACAGGTTATAACCAGGGACGTGCAGAGGGGGGGGGCTAGAGGGGCTTGAGCACCCGCCCCTTTCCTGATGAGTGCCCAAAGTGCCCTTTTGTTGAGGCAACTTTTAAATTTTTTTTATTTATTTATTTATTTATTTTATGTGTGTGTGCGTGCGGAGTCCTGTCTGTGCCCCTCAACAATAATATTTAACTATTAATCACAGTTTTGCTAAATAAAAGGATCTGGCTTGCATCAGTCACATGATCACATTTAACCAATGATCGCCCTCGACGGCAGAACGCGCTGGTTACGAGCCGGGAACGAGCTCACAAAGAGCACGCGCATTTTTTGCGGTCCGGAGCTGTAGGAGAAACACAAGTTAACTCAGAGACACAGACTGATGCGACAAAACCAGTAAGTAGGTGTACAGCGTACACTGTAGTGTGTAGCACCCAGTTGCAACTGACTAACTGAAACAAACGAGCGTGCTGTGTGTGCAACAGCGCGACAAACATTACCTGTCCTTTTATTAACTGCACAAGTAGTGCTGGTCATAGCTGCTGGCTACCTGTGTAAGGCTGTCATGGGTCTGTAGCTCTGTCACCGTTTTAGGGAACATATTTAGTTTTAAAGTAAGTTTCTGGGCATTTCCTGCCTTTCTGGAGGGATTATATTTCACTAAAAAACGATCTAATATGAATGTCCACATAATAATTATTATAATTATAATATATTAAAAAACACACGCTGTATTTTAAAGAACATACATTAAGAAGCAGATTATATTAGATTTATATTTTAAATAAGAAAAAAGTTGGATTTTACAGCAGTAAAATGATTGTATCTCTACAGTTTAAAAATGTAATAAGCTTTGCCCTGCACAGAGTGGATAGTGAAACAAATGGAATCATCATAAATACATTATTTCATATTTATTACTTCCCCCTCCTCATTGCTTTATTATTGTAGCTCTAGTAATAAATAATAATGTAAGGATTCTGGATCAGCACCATGATGCCCATAGTATATACAGTATTCTGAAGAAGGTCTAAAATGTCACTGTGTGTGCATGTGTGTGTTTTATTTAGCTGGATTTAAAAAAAATATTACTCATGATATAACATTGTGCAGACATGGCTGGTAAGGACATGAGGAGGAAACAGTAGGAGCTGTATGAGGCTACTAAAGGCAGTGCTATAACATTTTTCTGTCATCATTTTATTACAGATTAAGTGCAAGAGTTGTTAGGTGTGGATAATTAGATTATAGTTTATTGCAATAGCAAGTTGTGCCTTGTTCTCAGATAGACAGCAAGTGGAGAGTGATATATGAAATGATGGGAAGGAAGGAAGAAGAGAAGCAAAGAGTGATTCACAGGCAGAGCTGAGTTTATGTCACAGTTTTTCGTTGCCTTATGGTTCCAAGCGCTGTCACCAATCTTTGCATTTTGTTATTATCTCATGACACTTGTTTAATCAGCTACCATCTCTCCTATGGACTTTTTAATGTCTACAGTCTCAGATCAACACAGCCCTGCCCTTCCCATATTAGATTCTTGATGAATGTGTGTTGTTGTTATTCAGCATGGTTCAATGTGCCCCTTTTTAACTTTGAGCACCCGCCCCTTTAAACCTCTCTGCACGTCCCTGGTTATAACTGTTTACAATAAGAAAAGTAAAGTATTGTATTTTAAAAAAAACAAAATAAACTTGTGATCAAAATCTTTTTTCACATGATATTTTTGTTACAAACCTTTAAATGAATTTTACTAAAGAATGAATTGAATGCTACATGTGTGCTATCCATCATCCATCAATCCTCTTCCACTTATCATAAGTCAACAGTTAAAAGTAATATTTTCAAATATAAAAAATACAAAAGTAAATACTGCCCAGGCAGTGAGCTGCCTTGACGAAGGTCTGCAGAATGCTCAAAGTGCTTCATATTACTGTCCACTCTTAGATTTTAGTTCAGACTTTTTAAAAAATTATTTATTTATTTATTTATTTATTTATTTATATGAGAGAGTGTTTGGACATGAGACACATTGTTCAAGAATCCAAGAAAAATCAGAACAAATGATCTGAAAGTGAATTTTTGTGTGTATAAGCTATCTACTGATACCACTGTTTTAAGCCGTAGAGGCTTGCTTTAGTGGGACACCATTTCAGTCTTCAGATTCACTGTCTGCCAATTCCTGTATGACTTCTATCCAGTGTTTATTATGCATTACAAACTTGGCAGTATTGTTTGACACATCAGAGGTAGAAGGGATGGTGCAATGGTGTGAGAGCCACAACCTAATGCTAAATGTTAGTGAAACTAAAGAAACTGTTTTGATATTAGATGTAAAAGAGATCATAGTTTGGTCTTAATAGGTGGACAGAAGGTTGGGCAGGTAACAATATTTAAGTAGACGTTAACTTACAGTTTGTCAGTTATAGCAGGCCTCTCTCTCTGGTAAGACCAAAGGTGGAGGTGTCTGCTTCTACATTAATAGTGGCTGGTGCACAGATGTGACAGTGATTGCTCAGCACTGCTCTTCCTCTCTGGAATATCTTTTTATTCACTGCAAACCGTTTTATTCTCCGCGGGAGTTCGCTTCATTCATCCTGGCCGCTGTTTACATCCCGCCAGACGCGGATGCGCAGGCAGCTCAGTGCGCACTCGTGGAGCAGATACTCCACATGGAGCGGACATTCCCGGACTCTCTCATCATTGCTCTTGGGGACTTTAACAAAGCCAATCTGAGCCATGAGCTTCCGAAATATAAGCAGTATATTAAATGCCCGACCAGAGAGGAGAGGACATTAGACCACTGCTACAGCACGATCAGCGGGGCCTATCGCGCGGTGTCCCGCGCTTCACTCGGACTTTCTGACCACGTCATGATCCACCTAATCCCCGCGTACAGACAGAGGCTGAAGCTCTCCAAACCTGTCGTGAGTACAAAAAAAACTGTGGAGCAACGAGGCTGTGGAGGAGCTTCGCACGTGTTTGGAGTCTACAGACTGGGACACAATGAAGGCTGCTTCTAACAGCTTGGACGAGTTTACGGACACTGTCACCTCCTATATCCACTTCTGTGAGGACAGCATTGTGCCATCACGCACCAGGGTGAGTTATAACAATGACAAACCCTGGTTTACTCCTAAACTCAAAAAGCTGTGGCTGGAAAAGAGAAAGGCGTTCAGAAGCGGAGACAGGGACTGCTACAGAGAGGCCAAGTACAGGTTCACTAAAGAAGTGGACATTGCTAAACATCAGCACTCTGAGAAGATGCAGCAGCAGATCTCAGAGAATGACTCGGCCTCTGTGCGGAAAGGTTTTAGGAATATCACAAACTACAAGCCTAAAACCCCCCACTCCACTGACGATTTGCTCTTGGCCAACACCCTTAACGACTTTTACTGCCGTTTTGACGAGCCATCAGGCAGCCTTCACACCTCCAACGGCCCCAACAATAGAGGCACTTTGGACACTAATTCCCCCACCTCTCCCCCCTCCACAGAGCCATCACCACCTTCAAACTGTTCACCTACAACACCCGCCCCCTCACCCCACACAAAAGAGGATTTCACACCACCTCCTCCCACCACAACTCTTCATATTCATGAAGCAGATGTGAGGAAGCAGTTTAAGAGGCTGAATGCTCGAAAAGCTCCCGGCCCAGACGGTGTGTCTCCTGCCACCCTCAGACACTGTGCAAACGAGCTGGCCCCAGTGTTTTCTGGCATTTTCAACTCCTCACTGCAGGCATGTCATGTGCCTGCCTGCTTCAAGTCCTCTACCATAATCCCTGTCCCCAAGAAACCTAGGATCACTGGACTAAACGACTACAGACCCGTGGCTCTGACATCTGTGGTCATGAAGTCATTTGAGCGCCTAGTTCTCTCCCATCTCAAGACCCTCACGGCCCCCCTCCTGGACCCCCTGCAGTTTGCATACAGAGCCAACAGGTCTGTAGATGACGCCATCAACATGGCCCTACACTTCATCCTGCAGCATCTGGACTCCCCAGGAACCTACGCCAGGATCCTGTTTGTGGACTTCAGCTCTGCCTTCAACACCATCCTTCCAGACCATCTCCGAGACAAGCTTTCCCAGATGAATGTGCCTGATCCCATCTGCCGGTGGATCACTGACTTCCTGACGGACAGGAAGCAGCATGTGAGGCTGGGAAAGAATGTCTCGGACTCCCGGACCATCAGCACCGGCTCCCCTCAGGGCTGTGTTCTTTCTCCTCTGCTCTTCTCCCTGTATACTAACTGCTGCACCTCCACCCACCAGTCTGTCAAGCTAATCAAGTTTGCAGATGACACCACCGTTATTGGGCTCATCTCGGACGGGGATGAGTCTGCCTACAGGAGGGAGGTTGAACGTCTGGTGTCTTGGTGCAGCCACAACAACCTGGTGCTGAATGCCCAGAAGACAGTGGAGATTATTGTGGACTTCAGGAAGCACACAGCCCCACTCCCCCCCATCATCCTGACTGACACCCCCATCACCTCTGTGGACTCATTCCGCTTCCTGGGTACCACCATCACTCAGGACCTGAAGTGGGAGCCCACCATCACCTCCGTCATCAAGAAAGCTCAGCAGAGGATGTACTTCCTGAAGAAATTCAACCTGCCAACACGGACGATGATGCAATTCTACACCGCAATCATCGAGTCCATCCTCACCTCCTCCATCACCGTGTGGTACGCTGGAGCCACCATCAGGGACAAACAGAGACTGCAGCGTGTTGTGCGCTCTGCTGAGAAGGTGATTGGCTGTAGACTCCCATCTCTGCAGGACCTGTACACCTCCAGGACACTGCTGCATGCAGCTCGGATCTCAGCTGACCCTTCTCACCCTGGATACAGTCTGTTTGACCTGCTCCCCTCAGGCAGGAGGCTCCGGTCCATTCGCACCAAAACCTCTCGCGATAAGAACAGTTTCTTCCCCTCTGCTGTTGGACACATGAAGGATAACCGTATGACTGTTCCCACCACTAACACATGACCCTACGCTGTGTTCACTGCATCATTCCATGTTTTGGCACTGATCACCACCTGCACTCATGTATATATCTTTCTACGTAGCACTTTTAATTCTTATTCTTACTTTTATTTTTTCATGTCTATTTAAGCGCAATTTATGACAGTATGTTTGCACTGAAGCACCGCAGCAATTTCCTAATGTTGTAAACCTGCTCAACATTTGGCAATAAAACCCTTTCTGATTCTGATTCATCATGTGAATCCAAAATGCTGACTTTATCTAATTTGCAGTAATTACATGCAACTTTTCCATGTAATTTTGAACAGTTTTTAAATGTTCATTTTAATGGAATCCGGTAGAATGAAATACTTGATTGGTACATTCAGTTTATACCAAGCAGGATGTCCTTAATGATTATTTATGTGAATGAATAAACATTTTATTTAATATATTTCCATTGCATTTTACTCACACATACTCCGGCCAGTGTTTTTGTTAAATCTATTATCCGACATGCAGAAAAATGCAGCATTTCATTGAAACGTGCAAACATACATTGGAAAAACAGTATCTAAGGCAAAAATGAATTTGGACAGTTCTCTGAAGCTTGGAAGTCAGTATTTGGCAGGATGATTTTCATATGAACACCCTCTCTTACGCAAGCTGTTTTGTAATTTTTAACTAGTCTTCAGAACTGTTGTACCTTTCTCCTAACACCATACCCACACTCAACATGATTTGAACCAAGAATTTCAAATTTGGATTCCTCACATCATAACAGCTGTTGCCACTGACTTTCACTGAATTCCAGTTCTTGTGTAATTTGGATTTCAGTGAACAGGAGACGGATCAACTGAAGAGTCAAATTCATCCCTCAGGTCCTGTGTCATGTCTTTTTTTTTTTTTTAACTTATTTCTTGTGGACATGACTTTCAGGTACTGTTCATCTGATGTAGATAGTTGTTGTTGTTTTTTTATTGTTGGCATTTTTTATAGATTCAACTAAAGAAATTGGAACAAATTATGTGTTTTTGCAGCAGGCTGCTAGTAACTAAGTAGCTAAAGGTACAATTTAGAACACATTGCTGCATCTATTCCCAATTTCCACTTCTACATATAAAGAAATGAGTGATTGCGCATGACTTTTGCTTGTATCTCAGTTCTTGGAGTGCCTCCCATTGTATCTATGAAATCGTCTATTAAACCCTTTGCAGCCCCTGGGGTCACATTTATGTTGGGAGAAACTGGAAACATCTGTTAACCGCACTGGATCAGACAGATCGTGGTGATACTGCAGGCAGTTGGCAGTAAACTGACCCTATCGCCCCAAGCAAAAGAAAAAAACAAAAAAAAAAACACCCACAATTAGCATCACACAGGAAGCAACAAGCACATGATGTATGCTGTGCCAACACCGGGAAAAATCACAATAGCGGGCCAAGTGACACGCTTTCTGCAGTCCATGAGCAGTTTCAGGGAGTGGTTTGATATTGTCGGCCTGTTTTTGGCTCCTAATGGTGATAGGATCATCATCAACCGTCCACTTGTCTGGAGCAAACTCATTGTGTGCATTGTTTTGTTTTGTTTTTTTCGTCGAAACGCCTCCTTTTCCTGCCAGCTGAGTCATGTCACACCGGTCGCGCTTTTCTTAGCTAAACAAAGCAAGTGTGTGAGTATAAAAAATAAGCATGTAAAGCTGACAGGACACAATTAGTTTAAGTGTTCTCAAAAAGGCCAGCTTTACCCCCCGCCAAAAAAGCTCTTAATATTAATTGTCCCAAAAAGCACGGTGTATCTCGTTCTATTTATTTATTGACATATTATAAATAAATATCAAAAGGAATGTAGAGTATCCAAATTACGAATCTGATCAAATAAATTCCTAAAGGACAAAAATAAAAAATGTCGTTCTCGTCGAGATAAGCTGAGATATTCGTGGAAAAATAAAGTGCCCCGTCCACATGCTTGGTGAAAAACGATCACCCAGCTGCTCAGAAAAGGTGTGCCGCCGGTGTGACGTCACACTCCTACCTGAGTTTCGGTGTGGAAAGGGAAGGACCAAAGGAGTGAGGAACATCAGCCATTCTGAGCTCCAGCTCTCCGCCTGTCGTTGTTATTAGTCGCCTTTCGTCGAACCGGTAATCGGTGAGTTCGCTTCGAGGGGAGATTGGTGGGGAGTTTGGACCCACCGAAGCGCTGTTATTTCCAGCTGCTGGTTAACAGGCCGACGAGATCTCCAACTTCCTGCTTTGCCCACAGGTATGTGTGTCGTCTTTTGTTTTCGTGTTTGCTTGCGTCGGGTGTTTGATTTTTGGACTGGATTGGACTGACACACAGATACTGCACTTCACATATTATTTAAACACACCGTGCAAAATCGTCATACGAGGCCTAGTCTGTAAGTAATCTGGCAAACAACTGAAAGGTCGCTCCGTCTGCCAGAGCTGAAGTCCAGCAGCTCTAAAATGTTTGTTTCCCCCTGATAAGTGCTGCAGCGTAGTTTGCCGTGGGGTGCACTAAAGATCATGGGGGGATGTGGGGGGGTTATTAAGACTTCTGAGGGTGGACTGATTTCACTTGGGTTTTCTCGGCAGTGAGGATGGCAGTCACCCCTCGGCGTGTCCGCCTGAAGCCCTGGCTGGTCGCGCAGGTGGAAAGCGGGCGCTACCCGGGATTGACGTGGCTTGACCGTGAGAACATGCGCTTCAGGATCCCATGGAAACACGCCACACGGCACACACCCCAGCACGAGGATGAGGACACCATCTTTAAGGTAAAGATTCACTAAAAGAGGGGTGTCTGCCTGTGTGTGTGACTTTATTCCTTATACATGATCAGAACTTGTACTTCTGCAGAGACAGTGAGGAGGTTTAAGCAGGGGTTATGCTAATTCATTCCTGGTTAATATCCTTTTAAAAAATACCCTCTAATAATAATAATAATAATAAGTAGGACTTTTAATAAAACGTCTGGCTTTGCAGCCCAGTTCTATTTTGTTTCTCTGGGTCATGTTGAATGAAACTTTATGTAGGTGTTTTATTTTATTGTTCTTCTGTAAACCTACCAAATTAAACAGGAGAGGCATAAAGGGAAAAGGTTGTGGCTCATGAGGTTGTTTTCTTTTCTTAAAAAAAATAAATAAGTAAACTTTTTTTTAAAGAAAAGAAAACAGAATTTGATCAGCATAAACTTTGTTGTGACGAGGTGTGTGTACCTCGTGAAAAATTGAGCCTCTGGGCTTGAGTCTTTTCATTCTGACATAGCTGTGAATACATTATACAGCTGTTTCCTGACAAACATGCTGACCCAGCATCACTCAGTAAATAAAGAACACTGGTTTTATTTTTATTTTTTTAAAGTGAGTGCATACTGTGCATAAATAGAAATTAAAATAACTGTGTGATACTGATCCCTTCATTTGGTCTAAATATTCCCCCAGGCATGGGCTGTGGAGACCGGAAAGTTCCAGGAGGGAGTTGACGAACCTGATCCTGCAAAGTGGAAAGCTCAGCTTCGATGTGCCCTGAACAAAAGCAGAGAATTCAACCTCGTCTATGACGGCACCAAAGAGATCCCCATGAATCCTTGGAAGATATATGATGTCTGTGACATCCCTCAGCCCCTCAGCAACCACGGTAAATGAGAGCTCTTTAATGCGGCTCGCTCTCGTCTTTCTTCGTTCATCTTTAATTTTGCAGTATTTGCCACCTCCCTCACTCCGCAGGCTCTTCAGATGCTGGCCCCTGGACACCCGGGGATGATGATGGTCTTGAGGAAGATATTCCAGATACTCCAGAGTCTCTGCCTCCATACCCATCTAATGGTGAATGGCTTTGTCTAAAAACATTACACCTGTTTCTGCAATGTCCAGTTTGATTGCTTATTAACAGTAAATGAATTATTTTCTTCGTGTAGGCACCCCCTCTCCTCTCATTATGTGGTCTCCGATGGGTTCTGAGTCATCCATGCAGCCTCCCAGCTGTCCCCCATCAAACGAGGTCTGGCCCAAAGAGGAGCCTGTTAAACCCTGGCCTAAAGAGGAGCCCGTGGATGTGGAGATGCAGCAAACGACACACGACATGCCCCCAGTTACTCTGCCCGATCCGTCTTTGCAGCCCCCTCCCCTGCCCGACGGCTTGTTTGCCTCTCCCGAAATGTGGATCAGTTCCCTTCCAAGTGAGTGTGAACTGTTGCACCTGCTTGCTTGGCAGACTTCAACTTAAAATAATAATTTGAGCTTTTTGTTGTGGCAGGCTGAGGTGTAGGGGATACCTGCTGTAGCTCCCCAAGTGCAGTTGAACTTCATGACATTTGATTGGTTTAAATTAGGAAAATATAACATCAGAAAACCTCTTCTCTAGACAGCAATACTTGCTGGTTTTATAAAAAGATAGTTTCAACTCCTCTGCTTTAAGCTTGAAGATGTCACTATTCCTGTTGTTGTTTTTAAATAAACAGAACTTTTTATTAATTAATTGAGAATATGTGTCCAGTATGTGCACCATGGTCGTAAAATTGAAGTTTCTGCTTCCCTGTGACCTCTCCTTTTTCAAAAATTAAGCTTAGTTCTTTTTCTGTTTTTACCTAAAATATAGTTTTATTGCATTTTCCTTTTTAACACGCTTCCACCTTCATCTCTGACCCAGTGACAGACCTGGAGGTGCAGTTTCTTTACAGAGGGAAGGAGATGTGTCCTACAGCGACAGTCAGCAACCCGCTAGGCTGCAGGCTGTTCTACGGAGACCTCGGGCCCATGGTCAATCAGGAAGAGCTGTTCGGCCCAGTGAACCTGGAACAGCTACGCTTTCCGACCACGGAGCACATCACCAATGACAAGCAGAGGGTCTTCACTAACCGCCTTCTGGACGTGATGGACAGAGGTCTGATCCTGGAGGTCAGCGGCCACGATATCTACGCAGTCCGTCTCTGTCAGTGCAAGGTGTACTGGTCTGGCCCCTGCGCTCCAAATCCAGCTGCTCCGAATCTCATAGAGCGGCAGAGGAAGGTCAAACTGTTCTGTCTTGAGTCTTTTCTCGCTGGTATGTATTAATGTCACTTCTTTTTAATAAATGAGATACAATGTGTAGTTAAGCATCTTTACACTGACAAAAATGGGAGTTTCAGCGGTTTGGCCCATGCCTTAAGATCAAGGTGGGCAGGTGTGGCCTGCAATGTAAAATGAGTTTGAGCACCTGTGGAAAAGCATTTTTTTTATAAATATATTTTTTTTGTTTGCTGTGCAGGTGTGATAGCTCAACAGCGTGGTCAGGCACCAATCACTCCTGACTATGAGATCAATCTGTGTTTCGGGGAGGAGTGGCCAGATGGAAGACCCAAGGAGAGGAAACTTATCATGGTCCAGGTAAAGAAATGTGTAACATAATTTAATGGTCATCAAAGGACGATGGAGTCGTGTCATCGCATCACGCAGAAATAATTTTTGAGTCTTTTTGCCTATAAAATGTCACTAAGTCATACAAAATGACAGCCAAAAGTTTAAAGAATCTTAAGAAACCAAAGATGATAAGTGTTCTATCTTGAAATTTTTAAACAAAGAAGATTGCGAAGTGTCTTTTCCCAACACTTAACGGCCCTCTTTCACCCTGCAGGTCATTCCAGTGGTGGCCCGAATGATAAGCGAGATGTTTTCTAGTGACAACACGCGATCACTTGACAGCGGCAGCATCCGCCTCCAGATTTCCATCCCAGACATCAAGGATAACATTGTGACCCACCTAAAGCAGCTTTACTGCCTGCTACAGACCCACCAGAGCCCGGAAAACTGGGCGTTGCCACCTGGCTCAGCCCTGAACATCCCCCCAGCACTGCAGACTCAGTGAAACGCGTAAACCTGTGAACTAATAATCACCGATCAGCTACAACATTAAAACCACATGCCTTATGTACAGTGTAGGTCTCTGTTGTGCTGCGTAAACAGCTCTTGCTCGTTGGGAAATGTACAGGCGATGTCTGGGTGTGTCCTGGGATGTTGGAACTGCGTTCTTTGTGTCCTGTGTCAACTCCATGGGCTCTTTAATTAAAGTTACTCGAGTGGTTTTTAAGCACTTTCCACCGAGTCATTGCCAAAGTAATGTAGTATTGTGTATAGAACAACCTTTAGGGGGGAGGTACACGTCAAAGTAAGATGAACGGGCTGAATGATTCCCAGCAGACTGTTGCATTGTAGCAATGATGTCATTCACATCAGCTGTCAGTGGTTTTAATGTTGTGTCTCATCGGTGTTTATCTACACTTCATCTGACGGTTACCTACTGTAAGCAGGGAACTGCTTACAATCATATTCAGAAGTGTACTCAATACTGTAGGATTTATACCCTTTTCAAATTTTCTCTAGTATAAATGTGCCGTGTTTGTGCTTTTCTCTATATAAAAGTTGTGCCTTGAAGCCTGCATTACTCAATATCTGCAGAAACCACAGACTGATGCTGTGGTTTCACTGGCCAAAGTCCTGCTTGTTGCAAGGCAACATTTAACAGAGTTAATGAGTTACAGATATCACGCTGTGCCTTATTTATCCTGAAAGGGTCCTAGAGCCTGCTATTCATGAGGGGCAGAATGCTTTTTATCGTTTTCAGTTTAAATATTTTGAAGCTACGTGTTTAGCACGAGATTTATAGATTTTGGAAAAATAGATAAATGTGAATTAAAGTTTGGATTAATAGATTTTTCTACAGTTCATGCATGACTACAGTTCAGTGGTGCCCAGCTACTTGAGATCGGTGTGGAAAAAACAACAACTTTGTTTTCTTTTTATATGTATGAGTTTCGTGGTCAGCTGGCCCATACACAGCAAAATCTCCAGTGTTAAATAAACACTAGAGAGTGTCTATATGGGTCCACACCTGAGTGTTAAATTAACACTCAACAGAAATGCTGCAGTATACGGTCATATGTTTTAGTGACACCCAAATGACCTGACTGTCAGAGATTTACAGTTAACAAACAGTCAGGTGAATAAACAACAATGAGACACTTGTGTAGGTTAACGTGCTGCACGGGTGAAAAGCTCAGAGCAAATCACACCGAACTGCAGTATTCGTTTATTTTTATAGGTTACATCGTCAATATGCAAATATAATCACATTTCCTGTCCCGCAGGTCCTGGTGTGTGTCACAGAGTATGTGTGTTGCAGGTCAATTTCTAAGAATAATATAATGCAAGTCAACTTCTGCGGATATGTATTTCTGTGCTGGTCTCTTGTCAGTGTCACAGGGTCAGCTTCCTGTCAAAACAGAAAACTGTCTGGTGAAATATGTATAACATAACTTTTGAAGCATAAGCAAATAAAACAAAAACTCCCTAACACTGACCATGCATGATCATGTGCTAACTGTAGCACATGCCACCGCAGACTTGTCGGAACCACCATCTGCCGCACTGCGCTCCAGTCTTCTCCAGGCCTTGGGGTCCACTTGCGCATCAATAAACCTTCCCAAACGAAAAATGTCTGCTTCTTGCTCCCCTCACCACCCTTATCCTGAGCTGCAGCAGTAAAACACTTAACTAATGAAGGGTCTTCTTTCTGAGCCTTCACAAGTGCTTCCCGGGTGAGCAGAAAAGGAGCTCCAGACTCAGGAGCTGGCTCAACCACACTTTGAGCTGCCTCTAAGGCTCCATTATCTCCCTCATCAGTACAGGGCATCACATCCTTCTCTAGAATAGAGCCAATCACTGATTCTGACAAATCAACCCCCCCACCTTGTTGCTGGGCACGTGAACGAGTCAGAACGCTCACCGGGAACACATCCGGGTGCTGCAGGCTGAGGGCATCTAACACAGGCTCTATAACAGGATTGTTGGTCACCTCAGGGGTAGGATAAACTTTCCCACCCGCGATATCATTTCCCATTATAAAATCCACCCCATTAATCGGGAAAGAAGGCCGCACACCCACTGAGAAGAAACCACTCACCAGCTCACTCTGTACCCAAATACGATGGAGGGGAGCAGGCACAAAACTCATCCCAACACCTCTTACAATGATGCTAGAGTCACAGTCAGACTTCTCATTAAATTCAAGCACACTAGCTAGTATGAGGGACTGTGAGCCACCAGTATCACGCAGAATGGTCACTTCACGCTTATCCTTGGTCTTACCAGAAAGCGAAACTGTCCCCTTAAAAATGAAGGGCTTAAAACACTCATCCGGGGTCTCAGGGGAGGGGGGCCTACTGACAGGAGGCATGGTTTTAATCAGCCCGACCCCTTTTGGTTTACGTGAAGTCGAGACTGATTGTTTCCGTTTATAAGCTTCACAATCTGCGATCAGGTGGCCAGACTTAAAACAGAAAAAACACTTTTGGTCTGCCTTGGGACGAAACACAAGTACCTCACTCTTTGGGTGCTGTGCAACTGGCACCTCGCTAGCCTTCACTGGGGCATCGCGCCGGTCATACCTACTGACACTGGTTTTATGGACGAGCGCAAACTCATCAGCCAGCGTCGCAACCTGCTGTAGGGAGGAAACCTTCTGTTCATTAATATATACTGCGATGCGCTCAGCAATGCAGTTCTTAAATTCCTCTATGAGCATTAGTTCCTGGATCGAAGCCAGGTCAGTGGCTTTGCAGGCCGCACACCACCGATTGAAAAGAACACCTTTTTCCCTGGCGAAATCAAGATAAGACTGACCCTGTCCCCTTTTCAACCCCCGGAAACGCTGCCTATAGGCTTCTGGGACCAGCTCATAAGCCAGCAGGATAGCACTTTTCAGCTTGTCATAGTCCAAGCTGTCCTCAGCCGACAACGAGGAACAAACTTCTTGAGCCTTACCTGCCAGCTTACATTGGAGCAAAATGGCCCACGAATCCCGTGGCCAGTGCAAGGCCGTGGCTATTCGTTCAAACGACTCGAAGCAGCTGTCGACCTCAGTGTCACGGAACATCGGAACCAGACGACTGTTTTTCCCTACATCAAACGGTGTGTCTGCCTGACGAATGGAGGCAGTCGGAGGAAGGGAAGCCTGCCGGAGTTCCAGCTGTCGCAACTTAACAGCTGTCTCTGCCTCCACCTTTTTTAATTCGACCTCCCTGGCTCTAGCAAGCTCTGCGTCTAAACGCCTAAGCTCCAACTCTTTCTTTAGCTGGAACTCCCTCTCATGATCCTCCTTTTCCAACTGGAGACGAGCCAGGCGTACACGGAGCTTAGCATCCTGCTTCGAGCCTACACTTGATTCAATGGAGAGAGGTTCGAAGCAAGGCAATGTCATGGGTTTGTCCTCAGGCAGCCCCTGAGCAACAGGTGTCGATACCAATGGACCTACAGCTTGAGCTGGCACCTGCGGAACAGGCTGAGACGCTGCACCATGCTCAAGTGGACTGGAAGACACTGGCAAGGCCACTATCCCTTTCTCCACCAAGCCAGACACAAGAGCAGCTTTCAGCTCAGCCTTACGCAGAGCTGTGGAGACAGAAATGCTATAAAATGTTGCCACCTCATGCAAATCCCTCTTCCTACAGGCGTCCAGTTGGACAAGCGAGGGGTTTTCCTTAAACACGGCAATATCAAAGGTAGCCATTAACTCTAAAACAAAAACTACCTGAGGCTAACAATAACAACAAAGAAGCACCACCTCCAATACACAAATGAAAAACAGGCGGGAAATGTGTGGCCACAGGTTAACCAATAAATAAAAATACCACCGACCCTCTCCCCAGACCTGCCTACTAAAATCTTAGCCTAGTTAGCTTCTGGAGTGTACCAGGCTCGAGGCAACTTTAAAGGCTAAGCATCAAGTGCACAAAGCACCGACAAGCCTACCCCCGACAGGGAACTGATCCCCACCCGGGATTACTCCGAAAATAAAGGAAAAATAAAAAATGAGTGCCTGAAGGAGGAGCTTACGCTCAGCTAGACACTCCCCTTTTGCTAACTGGAGAGAGAGCGCAGCAGATACAATACAACTAACCAGGACACCGGCAAACAACCCACTAAAACTCAATTGCTGTTCCTTCCATTCATATCCCGGACGAGCCCCCACATTGTTACGTTCCCCCCCGAAGGGGTCTAGGCATGTGAGTGAGGGGACCAGTAACAAATGAGTCCGGAATCAGAATGAAAAGGAAAACAGACAGAGTTGTTCTGTATTAATATAGCTTTATTACGAATGGTACAGGTGTATTACAAACGACATTAACTTAAAGAGCCGGCAACGCTATTTTACCAACAATGCCAAAGAAACAAAGGAAACACTCGCAGCTAGTGATGTGTCCTGTGTGTCGAAGCTTCGAATCGTGCGTCGGATAATCGCGGGGGCGTTTTTCTGAAGCGCGTATCGAGGCTTGCTTTGATTACGTATGCAGTGACGTTCGAGGCCTCGCGAGCAGTCCGTACCACGTGACTGATTCAGGGACTGGTTCACCGGTTCGCGCCAGATTCGAAATAACATGGGCAGGAAAACAGCTGATTCCCCATCACACCGTGTTGTGGAATTGGATTACGTACGTGCTACATGGTTACTTGTGCATTTCTTCTTCGATGGAACCAGCAAGGAAGAGATGTTTTTTTTTTTTAAATTTTGTCTCTCCTAATAAAGTATGCACACAGTAATAAATATCACAAATGATAAACACCAAAATATAAATAAACACTACACATCCTATAATCTGATTTCTGTCTTTTAGTTTATTAAAAAGTGAAGCACCAAACACTAGTTTGTGTCATTATCCAGATGTACATAAGGTTTACACATCATTATAATAAAAGAGCCCGCTTCACTTGAATTGTCCACTTGATGGCGCAGTAGAGCAAATGAATCATCACAATGCTTCGAACCATGAGTCGACCAATTGGATGGAAAGCTTCAGTTCATCATGAGGCTTCATCTCACCATCACTACTCGCAGCAACAAAAGGCAAGAAGACTACTAAACAAAAAAGGGAGGCACTTCCCACCCTACTCCTCACCACGGGGAGACACTCTCAGGGCCCACAAGCCCATCTACTCACTAGTCAGAAGGAGGCTGTCTGTCCAAAACCTAGCACAAAAACGTGTAGCGCCACAGAGGGGAAAAAACCACCCTGCTCACAGCTCATCCCCAGTTTAAATAGCCTCAGAGGTGATTGCTGACTGGAGTCAGGTGGCAAACGAGGCTAATCAGAAGCAGCTGTGTCCTGGGGAGAGGAGAGTGAGAGAGACAGAGGGGGTAGGAGTGGCAAGAGAGGAGGAGGCGGGGAGAGCGGGCAAACACCCCACCCACACACTCCCACAGCCTCACAGGACGTAATATTGGAAAACATTAGAAAAACTTCAAGCAAAGATATGATTGCGCTATAACGTGTTGTAAAAGTAATCAACTCTTTCTCTCCATTAATGTATGCAAGGTGCTTGAACAAAACAAATCACAAGAGTTATATTCAACCCTCTGGATAATTGTTCAGTTAGCTATTAGCTCACGTTGGAACATTACATTTGTGTGATAAATGCACGTTTTTAATCTTAAATAAATCTTTGATATTACTGAAGGAAAACCTTCATTCCTTGGTGTGACTTTCTTAAGGATAGTGAAGGATGAGAAACGTGGAAGCAGGATACTCATAAATTTGATTTTGGCTAAAAGGGGTCAAAAGTCTTAAACAGATGAGCTAACCCCTTAAAGTAACCCTGTAACAGCATTTTATCTACTCTGCATCACAGTTTAACAACCTGTGGGTATTTGGGGTTGATTACAGCTGGTAGCAGAGTAATAATTTGTAGAAGTATGTTTCCTTTACACTGATATTCAGTTTTATAAAACACTTTATACTTTTTACTTTGTATTTCATAATATTTTAGAAGGATTTAATTTGTGATGCTCATATAGTCAATTCAAAGCTGCAGTTACTGTGTGTTATTAATATACTGTGTTATCAGTATATTAATAATGTACTTGATTGGTCTAAAGTGCATTATAGTAAACTCACTCCAGTAAGCTTAAAAATGGAGAAATTATAATGAGTAAACATAAAATTCTTGATAAAAATATTCTGATTTTCTGACAATAGTGTTGAGATAAAGTTTAGGCCTTCAGTTTGTCCGAGCATTACAATAACTAAGTACATGATGTGGTTTAAAATTGACATTTTATTTTCATGTCATCCAGCAACAGACACAGTTAGATACATTAATTTTTGGACAATGATACATTTTTCTGTGCACCACCACAGTGGATTTTAGACCAGATAATCAATATCTAATTGGAGTGCCGACTTTCAGCTTTAATTCAGTGGGTTTAAATTTCTGAGTTAACTATTGGAGATACATCGTTCTCAGAAGTACTCGGACAATTAAGTGATAAACTGTTTCAAGGTCAAGTAAAGCCTGCTTACTTGTTATTTCAAACTAACTAATCAGATAAAAGATCTGGAGTTGATTTCAGGTCTTGAACTTTCATTTGCTATTGTTAACTGGAATTCTAAACATGCGGTCCAAAGACATGTCCATGTAAGTAAAGAAAGCCATCATTAGGCTGAACAATCAAAATAAACCAGTCTGAGAAACAGAAAAAGGAGTGGCCAAATCAGCAGTCATGTACACTCTAAAATGGAACCAGTGGAGCAAGGTCATTAGGTTGGGTGTCAGGCGCCACCTCTCTGGGGACATCTTAGGCCCTCCAAGGTATGGAGGCCTCTCTCCCCCTACCACCACTTCCCCTGCCAGTGGCGGACTCCCTCAGACATCAGTGCGTTGGTGGTTCTTTGTGTCCGGGGGTGGGAGTCCAGGTACACACCGGCTCACTCCTTGGCGGCCGCTTATCGGGGCCTGGAGCCTGGGGCTTGCTCGGGCCACTTCGGAGGTGTGGTGCCCCCGGCCTCTCGGCCTGGGGCTCGGTCACTCAGGCACGGCTGGCTGCCGGCGGAGCTCACGGGCGCGTCACTGCAACTCCCCCTGGTTTCTGCTCCGCGGCTGCTGAGTGAGCCCTCATCTGGGACTCTCCTCAGCTCTTTCTGGGACAGTGGCGCGGCTGCCCCTCTGTTGGTCTTCCTTGGTCTCTTGTGTTCTGGGGGCCTCTGGATGTCTGGAGTTTTGATCTCCTCCATACCTGCTTCATGCCCTGGAGGACGGGGCTGTGGCCCCCCCACACCCTCTAGCAGATCATTACATGAAGGAACCTTTTAAAAAACAAAAAACAAACGCGTCCATGCTCACAGGTGTACACACGGGTGATCACACCCACAAACTACACCCTTTTTGGCTCCTACCTCAAAGCACACTGTGTTGTGTTGATCTTATGTGCTGCACAATAATGTGTAATATTTAGTATTTACTGTCATATTCCCATATATCATTGTGATGTTGTTTATTCTATTACTCTTGTTCTCTTCTGCTTGTTTTCTTTTTTCTTTCTCAGCAGGTGACCCAGGTGACTGATATATGCATTTTTTTTCTTTTCTTTTTCTGCTCACTCTGTTGGTTTTTGGTTTTTGCCCTTCTCCCCCGTCCCTCTTCTCAGCTGTTTCTCTTTCCCTCTTTCTTTCTCCCCTTCTTTCCCCCAGTAAAGTCTGTCCCATATTCAGTAAGTGAAAATAAAATAAACAATAAAAGGTGAATCAAATGGACCATTATGGCAAGGCTGGGATGGTCAATTTGGTAAAGTAAATCCGTTGGGCATCTTTCTTTGCCTTTAGACAACAATTCTGATGGCAAAAGAGCCAAACGGGACAGGCACAAAAAAAAAAAAAAAAAAAAGCAGTCATGTACACTCTAAAATGGAACCAGTGGAGCAAGGTCATTAGCGTTTATTAATCATGTGACTGCTGATAGACGTAGCAGGGTGGATTGTGAAGTATACAGGGTCGCAGATGCCAACAGACTTAATAAACTGATCCGTAAGGCCAGCAATGTTGTGGGGATGGAGCTGGACTCCCTCAAGGTGGTGTCGGAGAGGCGGATGCTGTCCAAGATAAAGACAATGTTGGATAACACCTCCCACCCACTCCATGACATGTTGGTCAGTCACAGGAGCTCGTTCAGTGAGAGACTGAGATTACCGAAAAGCACCACTGAACGACACAGGAAATCATTCCTGCCTGTGGCCATCTCCCTGTACAACGCATCCACTTAACACACTGTTTGCTGCTACAACTACACATGTTTCTTTTCCAAATATTTATTTATAAGTGACTTATGTATGTATGTATGTATATATATGTATATATTGTACTATTCTTAGTTAGCGTATTGTCTGTCTTGTCTTAATGTTGGTTTAAAATGGAGCACTGTAACAAAAAATAATTTCCCCCAGGGATCAATAAAGTATTCTGATTCTGATTCTGATTATACTCTCTGCTCAAATTCAGCCAAATGCCGCAAAACTGTGCACACAGTATTTCACAGTGTGAGTGAATGATGACACAAAAGGAAAAAAAGAAATAGTTTCTCAGGGCAAAGAAATGGGATATTCTTCAGTGGCCAAGTCGGCTATCTGATTCCATCCCCAAAGAGCGTGCTTTTTATTTATTAGATTCAAAACTGAATGCAGCAGCTGAAGGTAGCTGCAGTAAAAGGCCTAACGGAGCATCTCAGTGAAGGAAACACAGCACTTGGTAATGTCCATGGGTTCTACACTTCAAACTGTCCCACATGTCCCACAGACCTTACATTTAAAACTACTTCAGGTTGTCCACATCATTTTGTGCTTCTAAAAACAGGAGACTGTATATGATAATAGAGTCCAACACTTAGCTGTGTTTTGTTGTTGCTGATTCCTTTCACTATTTGATATGTTTTCTGGTGTTTTTGTGTTAAGATTTAGCTGCTGAAACAGATGAACTGATTGATGCCTCGGTGCTCATCTTCAAGGTTCTCTCTTTCAAATGTTAAATTTAAAGAAAGGTTTCAATAGATATCCAACAACAGCTACGATCTAGAGAAGTACAACTAACACAATAGAGCTCTTACCTTAAAGACCTCATAGTACTCTTACCACATACTGACTGTATCGAGCACTCGCCTGCAGCCTGTGAAAATATTTTACACTTTTTTATTGTGAAGGTCTCCTCCACAGGTCTCAAATCTCTCCTTCATGACCCCTCAGTCTCTACTTCCTGCGCTGCTGTCTTTGACAGGTTTGAGCCCGTGACTCTCTTCTCTTTAAAGGAGATTTTTGGTCGTTTTAAGCCTGCAGGGTCTCCAAACGATGTCCCTCCTCGACTCTTAAAAGAGGTGTTACCAGCAGTTGGACCTTTGGTTCTTGAGCTGGTAAAACACAGTCTGATGTTAGTTTGATGCCCTAAAGATTTTAAACATGCTCTAGTCAAACCCCTGATTAAAAAACCTGCTCTTGATCCTGCAATTTTTGCAAATTACAAGCCTATCTCCAAACTACCTTTTCTTTCCAGAATTCTTGAAAAGATAGCTCACAGCTAATTAATGACATTCCTGGAAAATGATTTAGACGTTTTCCAATCTGGTTTTAAACCCTCACATAGCACTGAATCAGCCCTTTTAAAAGTTTTTAATGACATATTTTTAGCTACTGACGCTGGGAACTGTGTTGTTCATGTGCTTTTAGATTTGATGGCTGCGTTTGATACAGTGGATTGTGCTATTTTACTCTCTTGTTTGGAGCACCGGGTGGGCATTAGGGGCACAGCACTGGAGTGGTTCAGGTCCTGCTTGGCTGGGTGAACTTTTTGTGTCTGTCTCTGTGACCATGTGTCGCCCTCCGCTCCTCTCTTGTGTGGTGTCCCACAGGGCTCAGTTCTAGAGCCCCTCCTCTTTTCTTTGTATCTGGTCCCTCTTGGTTCTATACTGAGAAAACATGGCATTGCATTTCATCTCTATGCTGATGACTGTCAGATCTATGTCCCTCTAAAGAAAAAAGGCACATATTCCATACAGCCATTACTTCAGTGTCTTGATGACATTAGGGTTGGATGTCTCTTAACCTTTAAAAATTTAATGACAAAATGACTGAGGTGATGGTTTTTGGTAGCCCCACTGAGACCCCCAATGTGTTTTTAGATACCTTGGCCCAGTATAATAAGCCATCTGTCACAAACCTGGGGGTCAAAGTAGACTCTGAACTGAAGCTTGACAGTTGGATTAAAGCTTCTTTCAGCTTAGGCAGCTGGTTAAAATAAAGCCAGTTCTTTCACAGCAGCACTTTGAGACAGTTATCCACGCCTTTGTTAGCACCTGATCTGGATTACTGTAATGCACTTTATATAGGGGTCAGTACTTCATACATTACTCATTTACAGAGGATACAAAATGCTGCAGTTATTTTTTAACTGGCACTCAAAAGTTTGAGAACATTTCCCCTATTTTAGCTTCACTTCACTGGCTGCCCACTCCTTTTAGGCTTCATTTTAAAATTCTCTTATTGGCTTTTAAAGCCCTCCATGGCCTAGCCCCATCTTATCTCTCTGAGCTGCGCCTTAAACGCCCACCTGCTCTCTCAGGTCAGCTGATCAGCTGAATGTACCCAGGACTGAGACTAAACTTAGAGGAGATCGTGCTTTTGCTGTAGCAGCTCCCAAACTGTGGAACGATCTGCCTTTAGAGATTAGACAGGCCTGTTTTTTAAATCACTCCTGAAAACCCATCTCTTCACCCTGGCCTTTGACACTTTGTGAGATGTTGGTTTTAGTTTATTTTCATTTTGGTTGTTTTAGTTTATTCTATTGTAGCTGACGCTGAAATGTTTGTGTGGGTTGCCATGACAACACCAAAGTGAATCTGAGATCGTTATTGTTTTCTATTTGTTTTCTTTATTTGCTTCTCATGCTTGTGTACATTTGCAGTAGGAAAGGTAATCTATGAATCCAGTGATATATCCTGCTTATAAGAAATGTTTCTGTTAAAATATTATTGTGAAGTAGTCACTTCCTGTGAGTTGCGGGAACCGGAAGTTGTGCGCGGGAGAGACAAGACAGAACGGTAACACGGCGGACTTTTCGGAATATACAACTTTTCTACTGCTGGTTTTACAAGGCGTACACGGTAAAAAATCATTATGCTGTTATTTGTTTAACACTTGTGCACCTTGTGAAAGGAAATAAGTGGCTGAGATGAATATCATATGTGCTATCGATATTATTTTACTTGTTTCTAGTTTTCACGGCGCTCCATGATTGTGAGAGGAATAAAAGAATTGTGGACATCAGTACGAAGCGTGGATTCTTTCGACCAGAGTAGAAACATCTATGCTGTTTTATCTTGTTTTTAAATATAGGGCTGTTTTAATTTTTGTGTATTTTATTTTCTACTGTTTTGTTTTATTCTATTGTTCTTAATTTATTTACTGTACAGCACTTTGTCCTGTGCTGGGCATTTTAAAGTGCTTTATAAATAAAGTTGGATTGGATTGGATTGGATTCACTCTGAATCACTTTTCCAGCGTTGATGTACTTTTACATGAAATAAACTCAGGCATATTAACTGAATTTAACTTAAGATTTCACAGAACTCACTTCATTTTCCACACTAAGCTCTGGCAACGTATGCGTTAAGTAAGTATCTCTGCTTAATGTAACTGTTGCACAAACATAAGTTGCTTTTTTTCTCTGAGGCATGCTTGAGTTGCTTTTTTTTGGTAAACATAAGATATGAAATGAGATTTAAATCTCAATGAGACTTTTCACCTGGATAAATAAAGGATAATAAGGTAGCTTTCACATAGTGTAGGGCCAGATTTAACTTAAGTATATTTTTTATAAATGACAGGATGAGGAATATACACATTAAAATATAGAATGTAGTTATGTAAGCGCAGTTTTGGCACAATGCTTTAATTGATTGTTTTTATTTTATTGCTGTCCAGAAAACCAGTCGGTCCTTTAAAAAAAAAAAAAAAAAAAAAGTCTGTCTGTAGCACCAGGTCGTCATGGAGACAAGCTGGTCCATCCAGTTCCTCTGTACTCGATGGAAGGTGATCGTGGCCATGATTTTCATTGAAATGTGAGGAATGTGTGGTGTGAATGCGCTTTTAATGGTTTACCTGCTTGACAGCACTGGACTTACTGCCCAGGATGAGACGGCAGTAACAGAAAGAGTTACCCATAGCATGAGCATCATTCACTTAGTTACCAATTATCACAAATTGCTGTTTTTTATTTAACTGAGCTTCTTCCTTTTTTCCACTTGCTTCCACTGCAACTTTAGCTATGAACCATGAAAAGACAGACGGCTTACAGGCACTGAAGTAAAAGGAAATGAAGACCTAAAAAACACAAATATTTTTTGCATTCCATTATGATGTGGTGTAAACTGGCTGGAAGTGGAAATGAAAGCACTGATGAGATCTTAAAATTTACTGAATCAAAGAATGTGTGCAACGAAGCAGTTTCGGTGCATGGCAGCATCGTAGACCCACACTGTAGCTTTCATTTTCATTATTACTGCGAAAAGTGTTCACAGGAAGATCTGCGGCTTCTCCCGACGAATGAAGGCACTGTTGGTGTGAATCCTGATGCTGAGTTTTAGTTCAAATCTTTGTTGTTCACCACTGTGTGTCGTCAGGGGGCTGTTATATATATATACCTCTATCTCCATTTGTTACTGTCCTTTCATTCTATTGTTTGAGAATAGTGACTTTTGTGTATTTATGTATGAGTTTCTTTTAATTCATGAAAGCTCACTTTGTCTACTCTGCATTCCTATGAAGTTTTTCAAAACCTGTTTCAGTGTAATGAGGTATGTCAAAGAAAGTTGGTGCTTCTTGTGGCTAATTTGATTATTAGTGTATCATTCTCCTTGTTAAAGAAACCTTCTCTGGTGACGGAAGCAGTAGTCTAATGAAACCAAAACTATATGCATACCTGCTGCTAAGTGAGAGCTTAGAACACGGTGTACCGCCTTTAATTCAGCGTATCACTATTACATGTGGTATTATTTTGGATAGTAGCGCAGTAAATGGGTAAGTTGAGAGATCACAGAGAGAAGACTGGAGAAAAGACATGTGTTATTATAGGGAAATATTCTGAGTGCTTCTTGAATGTAGTTCTTATCAACATCTGCATAAAAACAGTAGCAGCAGAAGACTCACTGTGTTGGCTGAGGGACTTCAGGCCAGCTGATTTCACCTGTGGGACAGTGACAGGACTACAACCCGAGGAAGAAGATTATCCACGCGTACTCAGTCCTGATTTATAGTTTATGCTGCTGTTTTATCAACATAAAATTAAATGAAGTTTTTCACTCTTTCAACCATTCGAGTAGGAATTACAACATCGACTCTTCCAAACTGAACTATCTCAACAACTTCTGGATATTTTGCTAATTTGTTCCGATTATTTATTTTTTCTCGTGAACCATGATTAAATGTTTCAGCTTTGATGTTACAATTATTTTGCTTTTTTTTTTAGCACAGACATATTGAAGAAAAAAGGAAAAGAAGGAGGAATGCATTAGCTTTGAGTAAACATAAAGAGTTGCATAAATCCACACCCTTTTTGATAAATAATACTTCCTATCAATAACAACCAAAATGCTCAATAATGCCTACAGAGGGAGAATTATATAAAGCAGCGATAACTGACACTAAGCTGACACCTGCTGGTTGACAAATGTAACAATGAAGCAGTCAGTTTGAGTCACTTGTTAACCCGGATCTCCTGTGTCATATTTATTCACCGTAATTCCAGGAAGTCAGAAGAAGACAACATGACCGATGTGTGAAATGAAACCAAATGTCACAACTGCAGCGACTGCATCCCAGGTTGTGGTGATATCTTCATGAAGCAAAAAGAGTACACAGAGAAACCGATTTCTAGCTGCACTATTTTACTACTAGATTGTTATTAACTGAGCCAAGCAGGTTATGTTTTTGCAACCGTTTGTGAGTGCGTGCCATAATTTTGTCTGTGAACTTTAGAGCTTGAAGAGTTGTGAATGAATTCTGATAAAACCTTGTAGGAGAGTGGAGTCATGTAAACAATTAACACTGAGGTGTATGCAAGCCAAAGTGTACCCAAAGACTTATAAGTGTGGTGTGTAGTGTTAACATGTTGAAAGATTTAAAATCTCCTGTCATATTTAACCTTTGACCTCTCCTTCAAGGTCAATAGATTGATCTGAAGGGCAAAGTGCTAATAAAGGGACATAGAATTAATTCATTGCTTTTTGCCATTTCTTGCATTGGCAACATACAGATAATAAAATATTGGGATACTAAATATCACATTACTTTATTGTGGCTTGTTATTTCGATTACAGTAACAGGTTATAACTGTTTACAATAAGAAAAGTAAAGTATTGTATTTAAAAAAACAAAATAAACTTGTGATCAAAATCTTTTTTCACATGATATTTTTGTTACAAACCTTTAAATGAATTTTACTAAAGAATGAATTGAATGCTACATGTGTGCTATCCATCATCCATCAATCCTCTTCCACTTATCATAAGTCAACAGTTAAAAGTAATATTTTCAAATATAAAAAATACAAAAGTAAATACTGCCCAGGCAGTGAGCTGCCTTGACGAAGGTCTGCAGAATGCTCAAAGTGCTTCATATTACTGTCCACTCTTAGATTTTAGTTCAGACTTTTTAAAAAATTATTTATTTATTTATTTGTATGAGGGAGTGTTTGGACATGAGAGACATTGTTCAAGAATCCAAGAAAATCAGAACAAATGATCTGAAAGTGAATTTTTGTGTGTATAAGCTATCTACTGATACCACTGTTTTAAGCCGTAGAGGCTTGCTTTAGTGGGACACCATTTCAGTCTTCAGATTCACTGTCTGCCAATTCCTGTATGACTTCTATCCAGTGTTTATTATGCATTACAAACTTGGCAGTATTGTTTGACACATCAGAGGTAGAAGGGATGGTGCAATGGTGTGAGAGCCACAACCTAATGCTAAATGTTAGTGAAACTAAAGAAATTATTTTGATATTAGATGTAAAAGAGATCATAGTTTGGTCTTAATTGGTGAACAGAAGGTTGGGCAGGTAACAATATTTAAGTAGACGTTAACTTACAGTTTGTCAGTTATAGTAGTTTCATCATGTGAATCCAAAATGCTGACTTTATCTAATTTGCAGTAATTACATGCAACTTTTCCATGTAATTTTGAACAGTTTTTAAATGTTCATTTTAATGGAATCCGGTAGAATGAAATACTTGATTGGTACATTCAGTTTATACCAAGCAGGATGTCCTTAATGATTATTTATGTGAATGAATAAACATTTTATTTAATATATTTCCATTGCATTTTACTCACACATACTCCGGCCAGTGTTTTTGTTAAATCTATTATCCGACATGCAGAAAAATGCAGCATTTCATTGAAACGTGCAAACATACATTGTAAAAACAGTATCTAAGGCAAAAATGAATTTGGACAGTTCTCTGAAGCTTGGAAGTCAGTATTTGGCAGGATGATTTTCATATGAACACCCTCTCTTACGCAAGCTGTTTTGTAATTTTTAACTAGTCTTCAGAACTGTTGTACCTCTCTCCTAACACCATACCCACACTCAACATGATTTGAACCAAGAATTTCAAATTTGGATTCCTCACATCATAACAGCTGTTGCCACTGACTTTCACTGAATTCCAGTTCTTGTGTAATTTGGATTTCAGTGAACAGGAGACGGATCAACTGAAGAGTCAAATTCATCCCTCCGTCATGTCTTTTTTTTTTTAAACTTATTTCTTGTGGACATGACTTTCAGGTACTGTTCATCTGATGTAGATAGTTGTTGTTTTTTTATTGTTGGCATTTTTTTTATAGATTCAACTAAAGAAATTGGAACAAATTATGTGTTTTTGCAGCAGGCTGCTAGTAACTAAGTAGCTAAAGGTACAATTTAGAACGCATTGCTGCATCTATTCCCAATTTCCACTTCTACATATAAAGAAATGAGTGATTGCGCAGGACTTTTGCTTGTATCTCAGTTCTTGGAGTGCCTCCCACTATTTTATCTATGAAATCATCTATTAAACCCTTTGCAGCCCCTAAGGTCACATTTATGTTGGGAGAAACTGGAAACATCTGTTAACCGCACTGGATCAGACAGATCGTGGTGATACTGCAGGCAGTTGGCAGTAAACTGACCCTATCGCCCCAAGCAAAAGAAAACCAAAAAAAAACAACAACCCACAATTAGCATCACACAGGAAGCAACAAGCACATGATGTATGCTGTGCCAACACCGGGAAAAATCACAAAAGCGGGCCAATTGACACGCTTTCTGCAGTCCATGAGCAGTTTCAGGGAGTGGTTTGATATTGTCGGCCTGTTTTTGGCTCCTAATGGTGATAGGATCATCATCAACCGTCCAGACAAACTCATTGTGTGCATTGTTTTGTTTTTTTCGTCGAAACTCCTGCCAGCTTGGGGGGGGGGTATTAAGGTATTAAGACTTCTGAGGGTGGACTGATTTCACTTGGATTTTCTCGGCAGTGAGGATGGCAGTCACCCCTCGGCGTGTCCGCCTGAAGCCCTGGCTGGTCGCGCAGGTGGAAAGCGGGCGCTACCCGGGATTGACGTGGCTTGACCGTGAGAACATGCGCTTCAGGATCCCATGGAAACACGCCACACGGCACACACCCCAGCACGAGGATGAGGACACCATCTTTAAGGTAAAGATTCACTAAAAGAGGGGTGTCTGCCTGTGTGTGTGACTTTATTCCTTATGCCTGATCAGAACTTGTACTTCTGCAGAGACAGTGAGGAGGTTTAAGCAGGGGTTATGCTAATTCATTCCTGGTTAATATCCTTTTAAAAAATACCCTCTAATAATAATAATAATAAGTAGGACTTTTAATAAAACGTCTGGCTTTGCAGCCCAGTTCTATTTTGTTTCTCTGGGTCCTGTCGAATGAAATTTTATGTAGGTGTTTTATTTTATTGTTCTTCTGTAAACCTACCAAATTAAACAGGAGAGGCATAAAGGGAAAAGGTTGTGGCTCATGAGGTTGTTTTCTTTTCTTAAAAAAAAATAAATAAGTAAACTTTTTTTAAAGAAAAGAAAACAGAATTTGATCAGCATAAACTTTGTTGTGACGAGGTGTGTGTACCTCGTGAAAAATTGAGCCTCTGGGCTTGAGTCTTTTCATTCTGACATAGCTGTGAATACATTATACAGCTGTTTCCTGACAAACATGCTGACCCAGCATCACTCAGTAAATAAAGAACACTGGTTTTATTTTTATTTTTTTAAAGTGAGTGCATACTGTGCATAAATAGAAATCAAAATAACTGTGTGATACTGATCCCTTCATTTGGTCTAAATATTCCCCCAGGCATGGGCTGTGGAGACCGGAAAGTTCCAGGAGGGAGTTGACGAACCTGATCCTGCAAAGTGGAAAGCTCAGCTTCGATGTGCCCTGAACAAAAGCAGAGAATTCAACCTCGTCTATGACGGCACCAAAGAGATCCCCATGAATCCTTGGAAGATATATGATGTCTGTGACATCCCTCAGCCCCTCAGCAACCACGGTAAATGAGAGCTCTTTAATGCGGCTCGCTCTCGTCTTTCTTCGTTCATCTTTAATTTTTTCTGCAATGTCCAGTTTGATTGCTTATTAACAGTAAATGAATTATTTTCTTCGTGTAGGCACCCCCTCTCCTCTCATTATGTGGTCTCCGATGGGTTCTGAGTCATCCATGCAGCCTCCCAGCTGTCCCCCATCAAACGAGGTCTGGCCCAAAGAGGAGCCTGTTAAACCCTGGCCTAAAGAGGAGCCCGTGGATGTGGAGATGCAGCAAACGACACACGACATGCCCCCAGTTACTCTGCCCGATCCATCTTTGCAGCCCCCTCCCCTGCCCGACGGCTTGTTTGCCTCTCCCAAAATGTGGATCAGTTCCCTTCCAAGTGAGTGTGAACTGTTGCTAAGACACGAGTCTTGCACCTGCTTGCTTGGCAGACTTCAACTTAAAATAACAATTTGAGCTTTTTGTTGTGGCAGGCTGAGGTGTAGGGGATACCTGCTGTAGCTCCCCAAGTGCAGTTGAACTTCATGACATTTGATTGGTTTAAATTAGGAAAATATAACATCAGAAAACCTCTTCTCTAGACAGCAATACTTGCTGGTTTTATAAAAAGATAGTTTCAACTCCTCTGCTTTAAGCTTGAAGATGTCACTATTCCTGTTGTTGTTTTTAAATAACCAGAACTTTTTATTAATTAATTGAGAATATGTGTCCAGTATGTGCACCATGGTCGTAAAATTGAAGTTTCTGCTTCCCTGTGACCTCTCCTTTTTCAAAAATTAAGCTTAGTTCTTTTTCTGTTTTTACCTAAAATATAGTTTTATTGCATTTTCCTTTTTAACACGCTTCCACCTTCATCTCTGACCCAGTGACAGACCTGGAGGTGCAGTTTCTTTACAGAGGGAAGGAGATGTGTCCTCCAGCGACAGTCAGCAACCCGCTAGGCTGCAGGCTGTTCTACGGAGACCTCGGGCCCATGGTCAATCAGGAAGAGCTGTTCGGCCCAGTGAACCTGGAACAGCTACGCTTTCCGACCACGGAGCACATCACCAATGACAAGCAGAGGGTCTTCACTAACCGCCTTCTGGACGTGATGGACAGAGGTCTGATCCTGGAGGTCAGCGGCCACGATATCTACGCAGTCCGTCTCTGTCAGTGCAAGGTGTACTGGTCTGGCCCCTGCGCTCCAAATCCAGCTGCTCCGAATCTCATAGAGCGGCAGAGGAAGGTCAAACTGTTCTGTCTTGAGTCTTTTCTCGCTGGTATGTATTAATGTCACTTCTTTTTAATAAATGAGATGCAATGTGTAGTTAAGCATCTTTACACTGACAAAAATGGGAGTTTCAGCGGTTTGGCCCATGCCTTAAGATCAAGGTGGGCAGGTGTGGCCTGCAATGTAAAATGAGTTTGAGCACCTGTGGAAAAGCATTTTTTTTTTATAAATATATATTTTTTTGTTTGCTGTGCAGGTGTGATAGCTCAACAGCGTGGCCAGGCACCAAGCACTCCTGACTATGAGATCAATCTGTGTTTCGGGGAGGAGTGGCCAGATGGAAGACCCAAGGAGAGGAAACTTATCATGGTCCAGGTAAAGAAATGTGTAACATAATTTAAGTGGTCTATCTTGAAATTTTTAAACAAATAAGCTTGTGAAGTGTCTTTTCCCAACACTTAACGGCCCTCTTTCACCCTGCAGGTCATTCCAGTGGTGGCCAGAATGATAAGTGAGCTGTTTTCTAGTGACGCCAACACGCGATCACTTGACAGCGGCAGCATCCGCCTCCAGATTTCAATTGAAGACATCAAGGATAGCATTGTGACCCAGCTAAAGCAGCTTTACTGCCTGCTACAGACCCACCAGGGTCTGTAGCAGGCAGTAAAGTAATGGGTTTGTTCTGAAATGGATGCTGCTGCTGCACTTTGGGTCTGAATTGTTTTATGGCTTGTTGAACGTAACTGTATTTAGCCTGTGATCGCATGTTTATTTTATCAATAAAAGCGTGACTGTGAATTTGTGTGAAATCCTTTCAAAAATACAAATTAAGCTCGTCTTTGAGCCATAAGAGTAAAATGCACTTTATTAGTTCCATGATGTCATCACTCGGCTGCTGCAGATGTGTCAGCTGCACATCAATGATATGGATCTCCTGCTCTGTCACATCCCAACCGTGCTCTGTTGGATTTGGATCTGTGGACTGTGAGTACAGTGAGCATAGATCCTCACAGACCTCTGAAGAGGTCATGCATATGTACTCAGTACTTTGTTTGGGCCCCTTTTGCATGAATTACTGCATCAATGCAGCATGGCATGGATGCTATCAGCCTGTGGTACTGCTGAGGTGTTATGGAAGACCAGGATGCTTCAATAGCGGCCGTCAGCTCTTCTGCATTGTTCAGTCTCATGTCTCTCATCTTTCTCTTGGCAGTGCCCCTATAGGGTTCAGGTCAGATGAGTTTGCTGGCCAATCAAGCATAGTAATCCAATGGTCATTGAACCAGGTATTGGTACTTTTGGCAGTGTGGGCAGGTGCCAAGTCCTGGTGGAAAATTAAGTCAGCATCTCCATAAAGCTCGTCTGCGGAAGGAAGCATGAAGTACTCCAAAATGTCCTGGTAGACGGCTGCGTTGACTCTGGACTTAATAAATCACAGTGGATCAGCACCAGCCAGATGACAGGGCTCCCCAAATCAACACAGACTGGAAAATACAGACTGGATTGTGTGCCTCTCCATTCTTCCTCCAGACTCTGGGACCTTGGTTTCCAAATGAGATGCAAAATTTGCTCTCATCAGAAAAGAGGCCTTTGGACCACTGAGCAACAGACCAGCTCTTTTTTTCTTTATCCCAGGTAAGATGCTTTTGATATTTGTTGTTCAGTTCTTCCACACTTTTCCCTTCCACATAACTTTCTATTAATGTGCTTAGATACAGCACTTTGGAAACATCCAGCTTCTCTTGCAATTACCTTTTGGGGCTTTCCCTTCTCATGGAGGGTGTCAATGATGGTTTTTCTGGTCAGCAGTCTTCCCACTGAATCAGACTGAGAGACCATTTAAAGCAGGGGTGTCCAATCCCAGTCCTCGAGAGCTACCGTCCTGCAGGTTTTAGATGCATCCTTGTTTTGACACACCTGAATCAAATGAATGGCTTGTTATCAGGCCTTTGCCAAACTTGATGGATGGCATGCTGAAGAGGTAATCAAACCATTAGGGATGCATAAAAACTGCAGGACAGTAGCTCTCGAGGACTAGGATTGGGCACCCCTGATTTAAAGGCTCAGGAACCCTTTGCAGGTGTTTTGGATTAATTAGCTAATTAGAGTGTGACACTTTGAGCCTACAATATTGAACCTTTTCACAATATTTACATTTTCTGAGCTTTTGAATTTGGAGTTTTCATAAGCTGTAAGCCATAGTCATCAAAATCATAACAAATAAAGGCTTGAAATATCTCTCTTTGCCAATCGATATCATATTTTCGTTCACCTTTTAAGTTGAGTTACTGAAATAAATGAAGTTTTGCATGATATTCAAATTTTTCAAATTGCATCTGTATAGTGTTCACAGTATATACATACATATCTATTAAATCACCTTTTTCAACCTATTCTGATATTCAGTGTGAACTTCAGCATGTTATCGTGATCATGTGTAAATATCTCGTAGACGTAGGCTGCCGGGGGATTCCCATGATGCATTGAGTTTTTCCTTTCCAGTCACCTTTCTCACTCACTATGTATTAACAGACCTCTCTGCATTGAATCATATCTGTTATTAACCTCTGTCTCTCTTCCACAGCATGTCTTTTATCCTGTCTTCCTTCTCTCACCCCAACCGGTCGCAGCAGATGGCCCCGCCCCTCCCTGAGCCTGGTTCTGCCGGAGGTTTCTTCCTGTTAAAAGGGAGTTTTTCCTTCCCACTGTCGCCAAAGTGCTTGCTCATAGGGGGTCATATGATTGTTGGGTTTTTCTCTGTATCTATGAAGCGCCTTGAGGCGACTTTTGTTGTGATTTGGCGCTATATAAATAAAATTGAATTGAATTGAATCTCATTGCATGGGGTGTCCGCCATGTGATGTGCTGATTACATGTTAATGTTAACAAGAAGATGAACAGGTGTCTCCAGTGAACTGGCTGGTATGTGAATGTCTGCTCATAAAAAAACAGACTTTGTTAAAACATTGTTTATTTTTGCTGTTGATTCTGGAGGTTGAGAGATATTTGAGTTAATTGCAAATCAGCTCCCCAGAAATGATAAATGTGCTCAATGAAACACAGCTGACCTCCAGTGGTTTAGTTAAACAACAGCAAGCATGAGATCAGCACAACATACTGTAGTGTTAAAGTCACAGAGCAGGCACTGAACGTGTGTCTGTTGAGTCACTTACACTTAGAAACCTTTAAAAAATTATGTCAAATTTAATGTATCACAAATCTATGTGACAGTGATGAGTTAAACTGTTAATCTGACAAACATCTGTTCCTCCAGCCAGAGCCTCTGAGCAGTGTATCCTCTTTATTTTGGAGGTGGTCAATTTCCAGCGCTCATTTTTTTATTTCTTCGACTGAGAAAATGTTGATATTCGTCAGAAAAAAGCGTTCAACTAAAAATCATACAAAATAAATGACTTGCTCATCAAACATGTATTATTATTTTTATGTCTGTCTAACAGACAAAGAAAGAGAAGCATGTTTGCTTTAAAATCCTTTCTTTCCTGGACACATCCCTATTTGAATCTTTTGAATACAAGAGATTTTATTATATATAGTCCCCTGCATTGTGTTAAACTACGCACTGTAAATGATTCCGACCCAACACACCGTCTTTCAGTTTTGTTTAGCTTTCATTGCACACTCCTGGCTTGGCACACATGGCAGCCAACTTTCCAGTCAGCTGTGCCCTCTCCTGCCCTCTGCTGTCCAACATCACTAAAAAAAGGGAAATCCTCATCAGCACAATCACATCCACCTGTCCCTCCAACCTCTCTGGCACCCTTGAGCTCACTGCACCGCCCCTCCCCTGCAGCTGAGTCAGGGATCACACCTCAGCCACACTTATCATTTCTTTATATTTTGTGACAAAGATGGGAAATAGATTTATTGAAACGTGCAATTATACACAGAAATACAGCACAGAAGGAAAAACTAAAGTCTAAACAACTGGAATGAGCTTGAAAGCTAATATTTGGTTTGACCACCTCTATTCTTCAGCACCGTTTGAACTCTGTTAGTCAAGATTTCCTGTCATTTCTTTGAGTAGTCTTCAGGAATAGTTCTCCAGGCTTCCTGAAGGACATTCAAAGCTCTTATTTGGATGTTGATAGCGTTTTGTTCTGTTCTCTGTCAACAGGATCCCACATTGCTTCAATAATGTTTAGCTCCAATCCATGACCAATTGTGAGCCACTCAGCATTTTCCATGTCTGCTTTTTTAATGCCATTTTTGTTGTTTGAAGTCTGTCAGCACTTGGAGGCATTTCACTGGCTTGAGGTTCTAAGCAGTTATCTGCCTTGCCTCAGGGCAAACAGCACCTCTAGGAAAGAATTATATGTTTTTGTCTCAGGCTGTTTATAACAAAGTGCCTAAAGACACAATCGGGTCCTTTGCCAAGTTGTCTGTTATGTGTAGACCCAACACCGATTCATCCCTTGACTCAGGGGCCTTTTTAATGTTTGAATGACTCATAGGTCATTCTTAATTAGCGTTGCAAACAAAAACATTCTTCTGATAATGGTCACAAACAAGGACTGAACTGAAAGTGAGTGAAAAAGTAGCCAATTCTAAAGAAAAACTTTGATAGACCGCCAGAAAGCCTGGAGAACTATCACTCAAAACCACTCATAAAAAAGTTCTGGCTCCTTGGAAATAAAAACTAAGGAAATGAGGGATGACTCAAGGCTTTTCTCAACATTTTCTTAAGGTATTACACTTTTGAATAATATTGCCGCTTTGGGTAGTGACAAAAGAGCTCATTTTTTTCAGGTTTTTATACATTTAATCTGGTGTGTAACGTCATGCTTTTATGATTTGTCATATTTTTGGATTTGAAGATCTTAATCTGCAAAGCTTCTGCCAGTTACAGCGGCTTGAATGAGCCATGTTCCCTCTTAAATACAGCAAAATGGCAATAAAAAAGTAGCAAAACTTTAATGAGACATTGTTTATAGTACAACCATCCCAAAATAATGACATGGTACAGTAGCCACTTCCTGCTGTTCAGCAGGCTCCTCGGTTTACTTTCTGGAAGGGTGATCTCAGTCGTATAGAAGCAATCAAAGCAAATGTGGTGAACAAATTATTCTCAATCTGGTAAAGTTTTCATAGATCATTTGAGCTAAATACATTCACACTGGATGCTGTGACACGCTGTGTCTGGTTAATGTTTGGCTTTGTGATATCTGCTAAGAGGACATAAAAACCAACAAGCCAGGTAGATGGTGTCATAATCCTTTTTGAACATTTATAACAGGGCATTTAAAGCTAAAGGAAGGAGACGTAAAAGGGAGACTTTAAGTGCTACAACGGTATTTAGATTTCCTTCTCTCTCTCTCTTTTAACCTTGTTTCACTTGTACCCATTTAGCATTAGCCCCAAATGTATTTATGTATAGAGAATACAACAGATATACAGATTACATAACAGCAGACTATTGAACCAATATGGAAGAATAATTAAGTAGTGTCCTCTTATCTTAATATTTACAAATGGAAAGAATGCAAAATGCTGATCAAGTTTTCTTTGTAGCATTTATTGATGGGAGGGGATTTCCACGATATCTGGTAACCTTTGCCCAAACGGGATACTACTAAAGATCTCACGCCCTCATCCAGGTGGCTCTTCCACAGATCCGGACTTTGTCCTTCTCTCTGATGAGGAAGTCTAAGCCGTACATCGACAAAGTGTGGGTTTCAAACATGAGCAGAGTTTGACTGGAAGCAAAAACAACGCATAAGGAACTAACAACAAAAGGTAAGAACTGGTGACAATATCAGCAGTACACTGAATATGTCTTTATTGTTTGTCTGAACGATGTACGGCGAAGGCTTGCTGAAAGGTTGGACTTAGTTCTTCTCTTTATTCACGGCTATCAACATAATTTAAAAACATGCTTTTCAAAATAAAAATTTAAAGAATAAGGGAAAACTTGAATAATTATGTAAATGAATTCGTGGTGTGGTTTTGAATCCAAACTTTTAAAGGTTTAATGATTTTGATTTCCACTGACTGTCATTACGCCACTTTTCCACCAACTACACATTGTTATGTGTAGGCTGTGTGCAGACAGGAATAGGACCCAAGGTGCAGACTCCAGAGCCAGATGTCAACTCAAATATAACATAACTGGAAAAAAATCAAAATAAACTTACACCAGAGGACTGACAGAACACACAGCTAGGTAAACGGTAGATCACGACACAGACACAGAGAAACACAGGGCTTAAATACACAGAGGGAGCACTCAGGGAATGGGTAACAGGAGGAAAACAAAGCTGGGGCAAATAAGGCCTAACGAGACAAGGGGAAGCAAAACCAGACACATTAACATCAGACATGGACTTTCAAAGTAAAACAGGAAACATAACACAGACTCACAGGCAGGCACTATAACAAAGGGAACAGAGATGTGGGACCAGGGCAGACACAGACACTGACTGGACACGGGGATATAGCAACTAAGGATACACAGAGACTAGACAAGGGGATACAGCTGACAGGGGAGACAGAGCAACTAGAGAAGACAGAGACATAAACCATAAGACAGAACTCAAAGAAACCAAAGACTAGAAATAATAATATAATAAACTCAAAAACCCTGGGTCGACGACCCAGGCATCCTGACACACATCATATGTCAGTCAGGATTTGAACCTCATGTATTCTTCATATGTCATTAATCAAGATCTGATTTAAGTGTTCCCTTAATTATTTTGATGTGTAGATAGATAGATAGATGTTAGATGTACAGTGCACGTTGTTTTATTTGTATCATATTTGTGTGTTGTGTTCAGTGTGTTTGGTCATGTGTCACTGCAGGTGTGCAGTTGTGATGTAACTGACCACATTTCTGTGTTACCACAAGATTGTTTTCTTGATCCGTTTATAATTCTCTGCGTTTTAATTTAATTTTCATTCCTCTAATTAGCTCAGACTTAACACAATAAACCTGTAAAAGTGGAAGATTTATGGGTTGATTTCAGATACAGGTGGGTGAGTCCACTCATGTATGACGTGTGTATGATTCATGTGATGTTCCAGGTGAGTCCAGTCAGTATGTTCAGGAATAACAGCCCCTTTGGCTGTGATACCAGCAGCTATGCAGACTCACTCCAGTCCAAGTATGTATTCTGGCAATTTTTTATCTGGGCAACAATCAATTGGCTGATTGCTTTATTCATTTATTTTATTCAAAGGTTCAAAGGTTTATATTTGGGTTTTTGTTTTTCTGTGACAGTGGTTATTCCACGATGGATGAAGCGCCATCACGGCTCTCAAATATGTCGAGGCCAAGTGCAAAATCAATTTACTGTAAGTAAACATTGCTGTTAAACGTACTAATAGGTTTTAATTTCATATATATATAACTCTGATTTATCTTATTGGATATTTATTTCTTTTATGACCTTATGCAACTGATCATTTGACTATGTCATTGCTGCCTTTCCATCCTAAATATTTCAATTGTCAATTGTTATTATTATTATTATTATTATTATTATTATTATTATTATTATTATTATTATGCTTCCACCTTTAATTGTATTTGTGAAAGAACATAAAGACCTGCTTTGTGTTTCAGCAGTGCAGAGGCAGGAGTATGCAGCATCAATAAACAAGATGATGGGCAACTTTCAGTGCAGGGTGGAGGTGGAGTATTAAGAACATTTTCTATTATACATCCAAATGTACCTGTATCTGGATAGTGTCAAACTTCTGTTTTAATCCTTCTGTGCCGCAGCACCTGTTCACCTGTGACCTGGACGGGAAGGACCTGAAAAACATCACAGACTGTGTGGACCGTTTGAACCTGCTGGAGGAGATGGGTCATGTGTGGGGTCAGAACATGCAATTGGAGGTGCAAGGCACCAAAATGATGCTCACAGATATTGAAAACAAGGTAACAACCACAGCGCAGCTTACAAAAAGTCTATTTAAACTGGAATGAGTTAATTGGATGAGTTATCATTAAATTTGTGCCAATTTGCATAAATGTCTGATATCAAAAGTATCGTAAAATGCAGACCCGCTGTCATGTGTCATACAGGCGGGTTGAAAGTTCTGGGCAGAGCTAATAACATGGAGAGGCAACCACGTGTATGTCAGTAAGAGGAAAATGCACATTTGCCAGTAGCATTTCATCTTAAAACCCTTTAAAACCTTATTTATTTATTAGGATTTATTTATTTATTAGGACACACTAACCAATAGGGTAAAAACATACCTGGATAAGAAACTCACTGCGGATCATTATCGGTCATCGCCTGCCTAGAGCCCAAACATCAACATTATTGAAACAGTGTAGGATTATTTTGACAGAGAACAGAACAAAAGGCAGAAACTTCCAAAGAAGAGCTTTGAATGTGACTCATGAAGAACTATTCCTGAAGACTACTTAAAAAAACCCCCAAAGGAAAACAAAGAGAATTCAGACTGTGTTGAAGAATAAATGTGGTCATGTGAAATATTTATTTTCAAGTTCATTAGAATCATGCAGACTTTGTTTTTGGCTTTTGTACTCTATAGCCATTTATTTTTTTAAACATTTTAATACATTCATTTAAATATTTTCAGTTTCTCTAGCAAAACATAAAAACATGGAGCTGTGACTCCAGAGGTTTTCACAGTACTGTTTAATGATGTTCAAGCTTTTCTCCTGCAATGATAGAAGCTATAAAAACATGTGAATCAACAACCCAACATCCTCTGTGATGACTTTGCTACTGTGCTTTTTCAGGACGAGCTGGAGTCGATGCCTCTCAGTGACATCCAGGAGTTCACCGCTGTGCTGAACGCCGGGGTGTTTAACTCTCTGCTCACAGTGTCAGTCCAGGCCAGGAAAAAACGCAACCACACTGTCTTCATGTTCCAGTGTGATGATGTCAGGGTGAGGGCAAACCGGCCGAGATGGCTGCCATCATGACTCATATCAAGCGAAAGCAAAGGGCAAGTGATTTTCTAATTTTTTCTTTGTTTTTTTACAGGCCGACTATGTTGAAAAACATCTCTCACTAGCACTGGCACGCCAGGGACAGAATTCAGGCATCAAGTACTGTAAAATTTCTGTGTCCATACACTTTAATCTTTATTAAAGTTTTCTTTGTGAAACTGTATCTCACCTTTTTTTAAAAAAAAAATCAGAAATGAAGGAGTGAAACCTGCAGTAATCCCTAAACCCAGCGAGCCAGAGCCTGCGGCTGAACCAGCGTGGCAGTGGAGTGAGCCTGACTATGGTAAGGTTGTGACAGCACACATGGTGGTACTGATGCACTGTTATTGGTGTGATGATGGCGTATTCATCCTCTTTTTCATCTGTTTGTGGTTGTGTGTATAGAAGACCATTTGCACGATCCTGAAATGTTACTGCCTGAAGATGAGGAGGATGATGAGGAGCCCTTCATGCATAAAGACGTACCTCGTTCATACACGGAGCTGGACAGGAATGTGGTGAGTTTTCTTTAGGAGAAGTATATTTTGCTTCTTCTTTGCATGCTTAAATCAGAAAGCATCTTATAAGGGAAGAATAAATGAATAAATTCCTCTTTTCTCAGTGGCTTTTTTCTTTCTTGCAGGATATGTTGAATCATATTTTAAGGGACATCGAAATCTTCATGGGACAATTAGCTGCAGCAGAAGCTAAAAATGCAAAGAAGAAGAAGACGAAAAAGAAGAAGAAAAAGGGGAAAGGTCAAAATTAAAAGCACACTTGAAAAAAAAATCCCATATTGTGTGAAATTCACGGCTTCCAGCAGCGCCTGGTTTAACTCAATTCAGTTTAATTCAATTAAGTGTTATTTATGTAGCACCAAATCACAGCAACAGTTGCCTCAACGTGCTTCATATTGTAAGGTAAAGACCCCATAAAAATACAGAGAAAACAGAGAAAACCCCAACAATCAGAGGACCCTCTATGAGTAAGCACTATGGCGACAGTGGGAAGGAAAAGCTCCCTTTTAACAGGAAGAAACCTCCAGCCTAGATAACTAAGGGATGATTCAAGGTCACCTGATCCCCTAACTATATACTTTATCAAAAAGGAAGGACCTCTATTTTTTCTTTTAATTTAGTATTAAAAACAGAATTTTAGATGTTAGTTTAGTTTAGCTGTGAGTTTCAGCTTTGGTCTATATTCATTACATAACTGTAGATTGCTGTGGGCTGGCTAAAATGACAAAGACTATAATCTGTATTTAAACAAATGTATTGCCTTTACTTTAAGCTCTATATTTATATAAAAATACATTTTATTCTAATAAATATTAGCAGCTGTGATGTCTGCATGTTTATTTAATTATTTATCTTTATTGTTTGTTTTTTATTTTTCAGTCATGGACAGCATGCCCTCTCAAGAAGAATTTGAAGAATGCCTCCATAAAATTAAATTCGGCTTAAACCTGCTGGTTTGTTTCCCCTTTTCCGTTAACACAATATCATCATGCTGTGGGTCTGTGTGTTGTTCCTGTGTAACATACAGCATGTGCGACATCTTTCTTTGACAGGGGGAGCTCAATGGAAAGATCAACAATCCCAGTGCTCCTGAATTTGTCCGCTCCTTTTTTGTCTCGTTAAAATTCGTAAGTGACTATTAAAAACATTTTTGGCATCATCTTTAGAATTTCCCAGCACTGTTTCCACCTTCACACATACGCCCACCCACACGATCACAAATATAACAGAAAACATAAATGGATTAAATTAATGATAGTCTAGAGTGGGCAGTGAGGAAGAAATCTGAGGAAAGATAGCAAGGACATTTTAAAAATCACGCATAACAGAGCTGCTTAAAAGCAGGACTAAAACAAAATTGGTTTTAAAAGTCATTTTTTCAAAGCCGACTCTGCTCACACAGGTCATTTCAAAACCGAAGCACCCTGACTGTGAAACGTAGTTAAAAAGATGTTTTTTCACAGGACTGCACCCCATGATTCATTAGCTTGTAGAACCACTTTTAGCACTAATTGTTTTGTGACTTTATCAGTCTCTCACATCACTGTGATGAAATTCTGGCCCACACCTTTTTACAGGGTTGTGTCAGTTAATTGAGTGTTGTGGGCATTTTATTTATGCGCAGCTCTCTTAAGGTCGCCCCACAGCATTTCAGTTGGGTTAGTTTGGAGGTTGCAACACATCCATTCTTTTCTTTTACAGCTGTTCTGTTAGAAATATGCTGCTCTGCTTAGGCTCATGGTCCTACTTATAACCAATTTAATGAAAGCTTGAAGTGTTACACAGAGGGCCTCATGTTTGACTTCAAAATACTTTGCAGTTCATGGTTGCTTCAGTGACTGGTTTCCAGGTCCTGTGGCTGCAAACGAGCCCAGATCATCACCACTCCATCGCTGTGCTTGACAGTTGTTATGAGGTGTTCATGCTGATATTCTTCGTTTAGCTTTTGTAAAAGTGCTGTCACATAAAGAACTGTTAATGAGTGTTTAAACACTGGGAATTAACTTAACTGGGGATTTGATTCTCATTTGCTCACTGGCTGGACTTTAAACTGCACAGACACCTCCTGTTGTCATCTCAGCAAGCCTTCCACCTGCTCAGGGTGGGCTGTGCACACCACTGTTCCACTGGACTTATATTCGTTATTAATTGTTAATGCCCTCATCAGGTGGTGTCACACTGTCCTGAGGTTCTGCCGCCCAGCATTATTGCGCCGTTGCTGACGCCTCAGTGTATCCGTCTCATGAGTGAAGAGGCGTCCACGGAGGAGGACGAGCTGTGGCAGTCTCTGGGAGATGCCTGGAACATTCCCAGGTGTAACAAGACATCTCTTATACTTTGACTTCTTTTTGTTTACAGCTGAGAAAGTGTTCTGTTAAATGTCAGCAGGGCAATCAAACATGTACTCTTACTGTTATCAGTACCCAGTGGCCAGAAGATGATGAGGACATTCCAACCTACACCCCGCAGTTCTTCGATGGCTGGCAGCCCCCTGAAGTCACTGCAGAACCTCCCCCCACTCCACCTCTGACCAGACAGAGGAATGCACCCAAATCTGTGGCCAGACCAAAGAGCCCACAACCTGGACCCAGTAAACCAGTAACCAGGCAGGAGGATCGGCAACCTGCGCCCAGTCAGGTAAACGAAGCATTCAAGTATCTTCTAGTTACTTAAATAAAAAGCACAGAAGTTCACATCAATGCTATTTTCTTCTTCCACACAGACGTATGCCAGTTGGAAACCTACACGGTACGCATGAACACACAAAGGAGTCAATGATTCAGTGCAAAGTGAGTGTTTTTGATTTTGACTTTTTCCCAGCTCAGTGGAGCCAAAACCGCGAGAAGTGCGTGTGAAGTCTGACTTCATTTCAAGAAACCAAAGAGAGCTCACCGTGAGAAAAGGAGAAACAGTTCAGGTATCAGCAAAGTGACTCATCCGATTTTTCTGTCCCTACTCGCATTTGTTTTGTTAACTGCCTCCATATTTGCTTTATTTGTGCCTACAGCTGCTGGACAAGTCCAAGCAGTGGTGGAAAGTGAGGAATGACAGAGGGGAGGAAGGCTTTGTCCCCAGTAATATCCTGAGCGATAATGATCACCAACCTGATGAAGAGGTTACCACTTAGCAGACACGAACACGTTACAGTTCACATTAAAGATACACAAACACTGAATTATTCTGAGCGTAGATGATAAGAAATAAAAAGCATGTTTGTGCAGGATTAGACTTTTGCCAAGCCACAGGTGCTAATGGGAGTGATCCCATTCCTGTTTCATTCCACACTCCAGGAAACTGGGAATTTACTATAAATACAAGAAACATTACTTGTAATGAGTCACTGCTGAGTGTTTTTGCCCTTCTAATTTGATGTTTACTTCTGTAAAACAAAGCAGAAAGCCCAACAAAGACAGGAAGTAAAACTTTCAACTGTGTAAAAGAGACCAGGAATCACAAAATAAAACAGGAACGGACATGAGCAAAAACCAATAATCATATAGTTTAAACTATATAGCAAGCTGTATGTGCATTTTTATTTTCAGACTTAATTAAAGTAATACTACTTTACACTTAAACTAATAATACATTATTGTTCCATTTTCAAAGGAAATTGTGGCCTCACCTGTCCTAACAAAGAGGTCCAAGCCTGCCGAAGTGAAAGCCTGGCTCGAAGACAAGGGCTTCAGTAAAATGTGAGTACAACCAGAATTCTTCACTCCCTAATGTAATGAATTGGCTGTGCAGGTGGCCTTGGTGCTAGTTTCTGGCATTTACTATCCAGTGTCTGCATAAAAAGAAACATGAAGGTCAGAAAGATCAGCTGAAATATCAGGGAGGAGGGACAAATGTGGACAAACAGTTAAAGAGTAAAAATGGTCTCAGATGTGGATGATCAACCTGCTGTGACATCTGCAATCATCTCTGTTCTCCTTCATATTAATATTAGTGTTATCAATTATCAAAATTATCGCAATTTTCATACATTTCAGCTTTATTTATTCATTTTTTCAGTCTGTTAAGTATAAATATTAAAAACAACCTTAGCTGAACAACAAAACATGACATATTAATGTATACTTTATTAACCCTGTAGAAATTGCTTAGTCCCCTGCATTTAACCCATTCTACCAGTAAGCAGTGGGCAGCTACCAATCCAGCACACAGGGAGCAGTGTGTAGAGACGGTACCTTACTCAAGCCCCAAAACTATTCATGGCAGCGGTGGGATTCAAAGACACTGGAGCCTTAATCCAGCACCTTAGACCGCTCAGCCACGCTACCGATTGCACTGTGTTATTATGTATTTAATCCAAAAAGCAGAAGCACCGTGTGAAAATCTGAGTTCTCCTTTACCCTCTTAATCTCTATGGAAGCAGTAAGTACTGATCATCAGCGAGTGTGAGCAACTCTATAAAAGCTGAAGTCTTGGCAGTTAGCATTGCCAAGACATAAGAAATGATGTCATTTTCAAATAATTTGAAGTCTTTCACTCTACAGTGAGAAAGATTTTTCGCAAATGAAAAACATTCAAGATTTTCCAATCTTCCCTGGAGTAGACTTTTCAACCCGAGGTCAGACCATGCAATGCAGAGGAACTGCAAAAAATCCAAGACTCACACTTTTCAGACTCTACAGGCCTCAGCATGTTAAATGTAAAAGTTCCTGACAGCATAAAGACTGAACAACTATGGCTTGTTTGGAAGGATTGCCAGGAAAAAGCCTCTTCTCTCTAAAAAGAACGTGGCTGCATGGTTTGTGTTTGCCAAGCCTAAGCTACACTAAGAACAAACTACAAGACTTCTGTAACAATGACCTTTTGACAGATGAGATCAAAATGTTTGGCCACATTTGGGAAAGCCAAACACAGCATATCAGCACAAAAAAAAAACACCTCATACCACCCGACAGCACGTTGATGGAGGGGTGATGATTTAGGTTTTGTTGGCAGCCACAGGCCCTGGGTATGATGCAGTCATTGAACTGACACAAAATCCTCTGAGTACCACAGTATTTGTAGAGTCTAATGTGAGGCCATCTACCATGTTTGGCTAAAAGTGAGTGATGCAACAATGATCCCAAGCACAGCGGTAAATTTACAACAGAATCACTGAAAGTGAAAAAATACAGGCGTTGATCCAAAGTCCAGACCTGCAACTGACTGAAATGCTGTGGTGGTACTTTAAGAGAGCTGTGCATGGACAAATGTCTACAACTTAACAGAAGAGTGGGCCAAAAGTTCTCCATAATTACACGAGAAACTGTTAAAGTCATACAGAAAATGATCACTTCATGTTTTTGTTGCTAAAAACGGCTCTGCAAGATAGTGAATCATGGGAGGTACTTAGCTTGGCTATATAAATCTGCAGGTATATAAAGACACAGCTGTGTGTACTGCTGCACACTAAGCAGGTTTTCCAAAGTGTGAGAAACACAGATCCATGTTATTTATCTCCTGCAGCACTGTACGCTGTCTCGGTGTGGTGAGCGGCGCTACGCTTCTGGGCATGACCAGAGAGGAGCTGAAGGTGATGTGTCCCGAGGAAGGAGGCCGAGTCTTCTTCCAGTTAAACGCAGTCAGGTCGCAGCTAGCCGTAAGTGACAAAGCACTGCTTCACTCGCTTCTCCCATCCATGTGGAGTTTCTATAGAAGCATGCTGCATGTAGCACAGACAACTCTGCTCTGTCTTTTGTGAACACTTTAGGCTTCCAGTTAAGTGAGACCAGTGACGGGACATCAAAGGGGACAGAAGAGGACCAAAACTGGTCACCGATGATCAGACTGAAAACTTTGAGCTTTGAGTTTACAGTGCATACTTACGTCTCGTTTGAAATCTCTATCTATCTATATCTATATCTCTATATATCTCTCTCATATATATATATATATATACACACACACACACACACACACACACACAGATAGTCGTGTTGTCGTCTTGTGTAATATAAGATCAGTAATCGCTTGAATTCTGTAATAAAAAGTTGGAGTCTAATTTGTCACAGCATAACCTGTAAATAAAAGTGTGACACAACCTGGGTGAATTAACATGCTTTATTTTGTTGTCGAGTCATTACACGTGAACCTCAGAGGCATCTGAATCTGTAAAACTCTGGCAGTCCATCTCAAGCAATAAGGCTACAGATTACAGATTAATGGAAATAAAATCAGGCAGAATTTAAAAAAATGATAAAAATGATCATAATAATCATAATGTCTACACAGTTACATGGCTGTAAAAACAAAGAAGAAAACCTCAGCTGAAAACAAACACACACTGAGTATCAGAATACTTAGAGCACTATGAGGTTAGTAATGTAATGATGCCGAACATGTTATCCGGATTGTGAACTGTTAACGACATGTTTGAATATATGCTGTGTTTCTGTGTTGGCTCCCACTCAGTGTTACTCGACTTCACGTTTTTTCTCTCTGACCCTCATGTGCTACTATTTACTGAGCTCAATCTCCTTTATATATTGAAATATTGGTTTTAATACAACAATACCAGAAACGTGAGCTTCTGAAGTAAAAGGAGTTGTTGCTTTTTCTTTTTTCCTGACGATTGGCTTCAATATATTAATTATATGAGTAATATATTAATTTGAACTATGCAAACTATAATGGGACTTTTATGTAGTTTTCAGTATGTCAGCAGTTGATTGCTGTGAGTTGCAGTCTTGAATACTGCTGCTGGGCTCCAAAAAGACATGATTTGTGAGGTAGGGTGGACTATATGTTGGACATAATTAGCATAATAAACAGTAAACAACAAGGTGTAAAAGTGAACAGATAGAAACCGAACAGGTGGAAAAGTTTTGGGTCGGTTCAGATGACAAATGCCGTAGCAGCATGAGCAACTGTAATCAAAAAACTCCCATAATCACAGTGCAAAATGTTACAGAGTAGTCAAAACTGAATATTAAACGAGCGAGTAAAAGGCTAACGTCAGTGTAGATGTAAAATCCATCAGTGTTTTGGTTCAAATGAAAAAGTGCAAGGGCCAAAGTGTTCACAGACACTGCTGGAGGTGACGTTTGGCTTTAGAGTAAAAAGTACCAACTTTGACACTTTATCTGTTACATTTGCATTGAAATACTGAGAGTTCACAGGAATAAAAACAGGTGAAGAATAATGACTAATGCAGTAATAAAGAGGCAGAGCAGACACTCTGTGTCCACTTAGATTCAAAAAGCAATAAACAGACAAATTGAAGTGTCAAACCTTCACATCAATTAGATAAAATTACCCATCTTTGTATTGCCTTTGAAAAATACACTCTTTACAGAAACTCCCCGTGACATTTCCACGGAGCTCCACTTGTGTAGCTACGATTTATAGCTGAAAAATGACAGATTCTCAGTTTTTATCCTAAACACCTCTAAAGCAAACACTTTCCTACCCTAATACTTTACAGCTGGTTATTCAAATAAAGCCCGATACTTTCTGACTCGTTCTCTTCTAGTCTTGGCATAAAGTCTTACTCGACTGGGGTTTAACAAGTATGCTAGCAGTTTGATGGGAGGTCCAGTGGCAGGCAGTGTGATGTTATAATACAAAAATCCCGAGGTGGGTGATACCAGCTTTGACCAGGTTTGGGGCAAGTAAAAAAAAAAAAAATGCTACAAGTACCATGCAAATGTCTTAACCATGTCCCAGCATGGTTTGTGAATTTGTACATGGTGAACAGAACCGAGTACAAACCTGCTTGCTACATTACAAAACAGATTCTGGATTGAAAGCTGGTCAGCAGCCCTGAATTAGTTTAGATGTTTTACATTAAAGCTTGCTGTAAACATCAGTCTCATTCTCTCCTTCCATCCATTAATCATGCAGACATGCAAATAAAAAAAAAAATCATTTACATACTCACAGAACCGGTAATAGATCCTCCTAAAGGCCAAAGTAAAAGCTACTTTACACTGATCATGCAGCTAGGTGGTTTCAGCTAATCGGTGTGAAGCGCGTATATGCTCAGTGTTTATCGACTGAGGGAAAATAAGCAGGCGAGAAAGAGAGCATGCACTGCTCAAAGCTAAAAATGAAAAGGCACTGTGAAACCTTGGCTGGGTGCATATGTACAGTGCATTGCATGCAAAGGGGAAAAACCTCTGTGACTGTCTAAGTAAAAGGAATGAGAATGATTGGGGCCCCTAAGACATACAGAGGGGGGTTTGTGGTCACAGTGAGGTCAAAGTGAGAACTCATCCACATTTTTGTGCTGTGATTAAAATCTACAGTGTCTCTCTTTCAGCACACAAACATCTCATCATTTTTGACGAGGTCGCTTCGTACGCTGCTTAAAGAGTCCCATTCGCTTCAAGGAATGTTTGCATCAGCCTGCTTCTCTCCTCTCGACTGTGGAGTTTTTTTCTTTCTGTGCTGACTGAATCATGGAAGAACGATTCTAGAAAGTGCAATTTAGCAAGTATATGATTAAAAACCACGCCAAGCAAGACACACACAGCTATGATTTAGTGCTGCAGCATTCAGTAGATTAAACAAGAGGCCCGTCAAAGTTTGTTGTGCAGGTAAGTCCAACCTCCACCAACAATCAAAGCGTGTTATTCCTGCAAAAATACATCAGTAATTTTTTATTTGTGTGTAATCAAATGAAAGAACAGAATGACTAAGTATAGAAGAGGCTAAGCAAAACAGGAGAGGTTTAAATGTGCTGGTTGTCAGTGTAAATACTGCAGCTACTACTATGAAAGCAAGTTACTAATTAATAGAAAACACCACAGGGACCATCTGATGGACAGGACACGACAGGAATACACCACACGTTTCCCTGCTGTTCAATCTCAGAAAACCCTGATGGCAGGCCCTGCAAACCTTCATGGAACTGACTCAGACTGCAAACAATGGACATTTGGGGAAACTTTAAATAAAATAACACATGGCAATATTAAAGTAAGTGGAGCCTAAGTGTTCTGGCAGAACTATATTCTTGGCTTTTTCATAGCTGTGCAGCTGACATACTTGTACAATTGTTGTGGTGGTGTTTATGCTGCTCTCACAGCACATGTCTTCAGTGTCATGCTGGGTGGGCCACGGGTTTGGGGATTTTACATTTTGTCAGATTTCAACGCCGTCCCGGGAAAGAGCCCATGGTGAGAGAGTCCTCCTCGTCGATAGCGTCCAGCTCGTCCGTGCGCACAGCGTGAGTGATGAGCTGAAGCTCCTCGGTGAGCGTCTCGCTTCGGTACGCCACGCGGATGTCCGGGACATTGGTGCGGCGGATGTCGTTGCTCTCAGGACCCTCCTTAGCGTAATTTGGACCCAACCAGTAGCTTTTGGCCTGGAATGAGAGGAAAATACATAGTTGACACTGATGTTCAGTGTATGTGTGTGATGGCGCTTCGCCATCTTGTGGTGGCTCTGTGTGTGTGCGTTTTGCTCTGTTGCAGGGTTTCCTCAGTCGAGCTCAGCTACTGTACCTCCACTTGCCTGTAGGCCATCGTGCCTGCACCCTACCTCGCTCTGAATGTTTTAATTTATTCTTAATTCTTTACATTTTTCTTTAGATTTGTTTCAAGATTTATTAATTACTGTCAAGTTGGTCTGTGTGGGACCATCATTATTTTTTGGCATTTTTGCCTTTATTGGATAGTGGAGACAGACAGGAAAGTGGGGAGGAGAGAGGAGAGGACACACAGAAGGTCAGACTCAAGTTCACTCCTGCCCTGTGGCATGTGATCACCTGCTTACCCACTGAGCCAAAGTGGCGCCCACAATGATTTTAATTTTTTGAAGTCTTGCACCACATTATATAAAAATGTTACATAATTTAACGCTGAGCAATAAATTAAAGAGATTTTTAAAGTGTTTCCACAACAAAAAACTTGTAAATGATACTACTTATGCTCAAACTACAATATTTTAATGACTTGCAATGGATTGTGTGGATATGTGCAGTGCATACATATACATGTGATCCCTGCTACACAAATACATGAAGAGAGCTTTAAATTAGTTTACCTTGTGTGAAAATCCACTCATGAGGACACTGTTTCTTGCCAGCTCACACATGTCACATGAACTTAGTTTCCACACTTGAGTGGCAATGCTGTACTCCTCCATCAGAGGTTCCTGGGTCCAAACAAGCAAACATGGAGATTTCTACAATTTGCTTCTATAACCTTTCACACTGTGTGCTTTAAGTGAGGCCATGTGTGGATTCATACCAACCTTGGTAAAGTGGAACTGGAGAGGATCATCGGTGGACAGGGAGACCATAAGGCCTCTGGACAGATACTCTGGCAGTGGGTTGCGGTGGTAACTGAGGAACAGGCTGTTGTTGCTCAGTGGTGACATGGCAATGCCGACTTGAGCAAGGTAATAAAGATACTGCAGCACTGGAGCCTGAGGTCAGACAAAGGTGAAAAGCAACAGAGACAAATCAGCAAATACAGCTAAAAGCTACAGTGGATTGGCACATTTGTTTTGATTATTCTTGCAGAAACAAAAAAAACAAAAAGCACACCACCCACACAGTCACACTAAACTAAAAAACAGCCTCTCATTTTTCAATTTATAGCATATGGGGTTAGATCTGTAACTTCTTTGAAAAATTAACTCATTTCATTTCAAAGCAAAATTATACAAAAAACCCCAAAACAACTATGTCAGTGTTCAAAATCCTATGGCCATAGCTGTAAGTGTCTCAGTAAGGTCCTGGGCCATCAGGACATCTTCAATTCACTTTCACTGTACAAATCTCCAAATTTTCACCATCCACTATATATAGCACCCCTATGATGATGGTGATGATGAAGGTGGTGGTGTATCAGGTCAGATGATTTATCTTCTATTTCAGCTGCTATGATGGCAATTATAGCAAATGTGGGGGGGGGGAAAAGCCACTTTTTAACCACTAATGGTTAAAAAACATAATATAATATAGACCAATATAACAAAAACAACACACCAAGCTAAGAACCCCTGGTGCCCTGTTAATGTTTTTTTAACCCGTCAGAAGTGTTGATGCAATGTCAGCATTACAAATCCAAAGTTCGTAAACTACTTTGTTGTTTTTTGATGATAAAGTGAAAAAAAATCCACAGCAGTCTTTCAGAAACAATCCCCAGTGTGGTGTCCTGACCTTTCTGAGCAGCAGACCATGAGAGATGTTCTCTGACAGCATGAAACCCGACACCAGGTGGTGGATCGGCCCCGCTTCCCCACAGTGAGGTCGCAGCACAAACGTATGGAAACCTCGCCGTCTGAATCAAATTAAAAAAAGCAAAGCTTTATGTATTTGTCATTTATGATTTTGTTTGATTTGATGTTAAATTAAGTAAAAAAAAAAAAAGAATCAATATATCCATATACCTTCGCAGGTGGTTGAGAACACTCATGTTGGCATAGGTGTAGTAGAGGTAGTAAGAGTAGGGTGGGTTGTCTTCTTCTGTCCAGTTTGCTGGAAGCGGACTGTCGAGATTAAAAATGTGGTGCTCAGGTTTGGACTCATCGTCCACGCTGTCAAAGCCCACCACCTATTAAGCCACGAAAGCGGACAACAACATAATCATTTAGTGTCTTTAAGTACGGATCCTGATGCGGAGAATTCCTCATGAAGGGACACTCACATGCTCCAAGAGGAGATGCAGCTCAGGATGACTACGGGGGTTGATTGTGACTTCAAACAGAGGCATGAAGATGTTCTCCAGCATCTCCTGGAAATTAGCCAGCTGCTTCTTTGTGTGGTACACGTCACTAGAAAGGTGGGGATTGGACAGTAAGTTGTGTCAGGCTGTAATCTTTAACTCAGCTTTGTTTTCTTTCTGCTTTTTTGCTTTTTAAAGATTTAACAGTCCAAGCACAGTACAGGTCCTTACTTAAATCCTAATCCTAATATCCTGATCTAAATGCTAATGAAACTTCCTCGTGTCCTTGGTGTATTTTTTGTAATCTGCTGCGTACTCTCAATCATTTAATGATGAACTGTTGGAGGAACACTTACAACAAACGGGGCACCTGGACAAGCCAGCGCACATTATCAGAATACACGCTGTGCTTGACAGCCCACTGAGCCAACTTGTCCCATTCATCTCTAGAGCGGCCGTAGATGGACAGACGGAGCTCAGAGTTCTGGTACTTGCTCTCTTCCAGGTCAAACATCACCTCCTGGACAGATAAAGCCAAAAGAAGTGGGTGCGAATATTTTCAAGGATTATTTAAATAAGACACATACAGTACCGTACAAGTATCACTTCACACCTTAATTATATGTGCAAAATATTTCCCTTCGATGTAGTTGTCTGTCTTGATGAAGATCTCTCTGAGGATGGATTCTCCGATGGGGTTGTATTTGGCGTTGAACTTGTCAAACCGATGAAATGTGTTACGGTCCTGATGAGTAAAAAACAAAAAGATTTAATATTATATCAAATATAATTTTTCTACCACATGTATCACACAGTGTGTCTTAACACACACACACACATATATATATATATAAATATAGATGTTACTCTCTCTCACCGCGTGCATGTCAAGCGTGTCTACACTCAAATCGAAAGCAGTCAGGTTCATGCTCTCAAAAACCTCCTTGAGGGTCTGACCACGCCCACGCTCAATGTGAACGATCTCCTCGGGATATTTCTTCATGGCTCTCTTAATGAATCTCAGCAGGTGCTTCTGGTTCATGCAGGATGAGGCGTGTATGTGTGTGTCCACCTGGAGTCAGGTCAGAGCAGGTTTAATGTTCGAGCTTCACCAAAAACAGTTATTTATGCAGCAGGATTAGCTCTCGATGAAATTGTTTAAGCATTCTTTTAATGTAGGTATCTATATTTAACTGTCACTTGTTGACTCTTGCCTTTCTGATGTTGTAGAAGTCTCTATGAGGAACTTTCTTCTGAGCTGCCAGCTCCTTCATCTCGTTCAGAAGGATGTGCATTTGAAATTTAGAGCTTAGGTACTGCAGGCGACGGTAGCAGAAAGACTTCCTACAGAGGAGACAGGGACGTGTTATATTTAGACTGTGCACTGAGCCATAAAACAACTCAGACTTCAACTCATATTGTTAAAAGAAAAACTCACACTGGCCCATTGATAATAAGAGCCATCATCACATTCATGTCTGCAATATACTCTTTAAGGTCAGGATACGGCAGGTCAAGTTCTCCACTTCTGAAAAGCAGAGTGATTATAATGTTATACTTAATACAGAGTTGCTTAAAAATAACACGTCATTATGAAGGTGCAAACAGATCATACTTGTCCATATTGGTTTTCTTAGTGTAGACATGGACTACCCCGTCTACCATCTTGCAACCATATCCTGTGTCTGGTGGCATGTTATTGGGGTCCTGATTGTCGTAAGGGTGTGTTTCAGAAACTGGTGGATGGACCGGGGCATCTGGAAAAAACAAAAAACAAAACGGGAAATGGATATCAATCATTTTTTTTCATGCTACAGCAAACACATAGGTATAAAATATATATGCTACAGAAACTATACTTTTTAATGCCAATAATAATGCTCAGATGTAAGAAGCATTTTTGTTACACAATTCACCTGGTGTGTTTCTGTTTTCACTCGGTCTAGTTTTTACCAAAAAAAAGTTCAGTTGCAATTATTTAAAAATCTCGTAAATCTGCATTTTATTGAACAACATAACAGAGACAACATATTAAATGTTTAAACTATGACAATGTATCATTTTAACAAATAATGTGTTCAGTTTGGATTTCAAGGATGCAATACATCTCAAAAAAGTTGGAATGGGCCATGTTTCATGTGTAGCATCGCTGTGTAGCATTAACAGACTTTTGGGTCCCGTTTTTCTCTGACAAAAGATTCAAGCTGCTCAACACTCCTGTGTCTGCTTTGTTGTATTTTAATTAAACGCTGTTACAACTGGTGAAAGGTCTGCACTGCAGACAGACGAGATCAGCACCCAGACTCTTCTAATATGAAGCCATGCTGTTGGATTAGATGCACTATATGGTTTAGTATTGGCATGCTGAAATATGCGAGGCCTTTCCTGAAAAAGACATCAATTGGATGGGATTGTATGTTGCTCTAAAACCTGTGTGTGTGTGTGTCATCTTCACATGTGGTTTGTTCTTTGCACGAAAGAGCTTTAACCTGCATTTGTGGATTGCACAGTGAACTCTGTTTACAGACAATGATTTCTGGATGTGTTTTTGAGCCCATTCAGTAATTTTCCACGACAGCATCATGCCTTTTTTTGCCTGAAGATTATTCCATTATTCTACGATTGTTGTTTTTTGTTTTAACTTCTATTAATCTGCAAAAAAACCACTAAACCACAAGTCTGCTTATCTGCCTCTCTCGGACTCTCTTTTTTGAGTTGTCTGCCATCAAATTCAAAATGAGCTAATGTTTTTCATGAAATAGCAAATGTCTGTTTTCTGTGTTCTATTGTGAATAAAATATGGGTTTATGGGATGTGAAAATCATTGCTTTTATTCTCATTTTCAGCATCCCACCATTCTGGGAACTGAGGGCTGTGGCAATGTCCATCAAACCAGAGAAAAAATACAGAAAAAAATCTTCAGGAAATTCAATCACTTCTCTAATCTATAATTAGTATATAATTACTGTTTGACGTCTGTCAGTCTTTTTGAAGGCTGAATGAGCCAATTAGCTTTTGTACCTGTGAAACCTCTGATTTTCCACAAAATCTGAAATGTCATTGTAGTACAGGAAATATAACCATATCTTGGTAGTTTGTAAAGCTACTATTATGAAAGAACTATTATTTACAGTGTAAAGTGGAAATAACTGTGACAAGGGAACTTGTGATTATTTATTTTGCTGACATTATTGTTCTGCCAATTATTTTCTTCATTATTTGACTGTTTGCCAGAAAATCTCAAGGAACAAGTCAAAAGTAGCTGCTTTTTGTCTATTTATGAAGTCAAGTCCAGCTGGTTCAAGTATGTTTTCTGGCTCCGTCTTTCTAATGAAACCTTTGCTTTTTTCTGCCTAGCTATGTTGAATGTTTGCATGTTTTACCAGCATCTACAGGGGTCTCTGGTACATCTTCATAAATTCCCAGATCCAGAGTCTTCATCCCAAGGTCCTGCAAGGCATGAGCTGTAGTCTTACAAAAGTTCTGCAGGGAACGGTTTATGTACTTCTCCCGGATAAATAGTGCCTTCACAACACACTTGGCAGCATCTACTAGGTCAGTGAAGGGCACCTGGAAATATAAATAGAAATGTCGTGAGCAAGGATGCAAATGAAACAGATTTGAGTATTTTGTTTTCACTCCTGATACATTTAACTGCCACCACCTTGTGCAATTTGTCACTGACTCTCTATGCTCTCATACTGACTGCTAGGGTCTCTAATATTGTCTTTCCCTTGTGGTATAAACTTTGAGGCAACTGTTGTTGTGATCTGACACCAAATAAGTAAAAGTGAGCTGAACTGGACTGAATTACTTTGCTAACTATTGTTTATTATTTTTAAATCCTGTAAGTAGCGTTCAGCAAACGATTCTCACCCCACACTTTTCCTCTCCAGATATTGAGACCCGCTGGTACTCCATCGGCATTTCTCGCTCCTTAACGGCATCATCAACAGTGTCCACACTTTCATCTTTCATTAACCTTAAATGATAGAGGAGGGGGCAGAGGAGGGGAAGCGCAATGGCACACAGAGTGGTGAGATGGAAGAAAAAAAAAAAAAAAAACACATGACAGGGCAGTCCAGTCAGTCTGAAAAACATTTAGATGACTTGATTTAAAACCTTTTTTTCATGTTGGATACATTTAAAACATTTATTTATGGTAGATTATCCATTAACTGAAAAAAACAAGACTGGTTTGCAAACATTTTACAGTGGTGAGATGAGGATTTTGTTCTCTTCAGTCCTAGAGATTGAAATCCTAGGTATAGAAACGAAAACAAACTGACTGAGCATGGGTAACAATAAGATGTCAGGGTAAAACCCTTAATAGTTAACCCATGAAGCTGCTCAATGACCACAACTCTGTGAGTAAGTCAGGATTTACAGGAAGTACAAGTTTCATTATTGAAGAAACCCAAAATTTTAAAAAGAGGGGATACAAGATGCCCGAGTGCCATAGATGCACTATAGGGAGTTCAGTGACTTCGTTCCAGTAAGAAAAGCAGCTTGCAGTGTTTCAAGGTTTTCTGCACAGTACAGGTCCATAATAAAAGCAGCAGAGAGCGCCAAAGATTCAGATTTCTTGTCTTTAATCAGCAGCAAGCACACAGAGAGCTCTCCTACATCACAAATAAGCCTTCAAATACTCTGCCTTTCACGCCACTTCTGTCTCCTATCACATTTGTTCCATAAGATATTGAATCATTGCTACACACTAATTTACCATGTTTGGTAAACCTAGCTCTTTTAATAAAAAGTTAAATAAAAGGTCACTGTAACCATTTCTAAGACATATTAAGTCACCAGCAGGGGGGAGACGTAGTCCATCTCGACGTGGCAAAAGTCACTGCCACTGGTTTTGGAAAAAAGTACTTTCACTGGGTTAGCAAGAACTATAGGCTAGGTATTAATAAATATTATATTAAGGATGAAAATTAAATGTCCACAGGTACAGTACTATGCAAAAGCCTTGAGCAATCCCCTCATGTCTTTATATTTTCTTAGGAAAACTGGAAATAGATGTAGAGATTTATCAAAGCATCCATAAATATGAAAACATTTTAAAGGGGAAAACAGAGTTTGTAAAATCATAATGAGCTTGAAAGTCAATATTTAGTTCGAACACCTTTATTCTTTAACACAGCCTGAACTCTCTTAAGTAAGATTTCCTAAAGTAGTCTTCAGAAATCCAGACTTCTCGAAGGACTTTCGAGGCCAATCTATGACTGAGTGTTCCACCGGTTTTACTGGATTGCATTGTTATGCTGAAAAATGAAGCCGTTGCCAATCAGATGCTGGGTCAAAATCTGATTGAGCTTCTGATTAATAATTCCATTAAATTTTGATAAGATCCAACTCCACTGACTGAAATTCAGACCCAAACTATGACAGAGCCTCCACCATGTTTTACAGATGGCTGTAGAAATTGTTGTTTCTTTCTCCTCATGTTGAAACTTCAGATTAGGAATTCATGACTATATAATATATCCTGCCATGGAGTGTGTATAAATTGGCATATACCACTATTTTCTCCCTGTTTCCTTTCTGTAAGAATGTTTTTAACACCCACCTCACCTGCTGTCATAGCTTTTAGGCTTTTTTGCCCTCCACTTGTCGATTTTCGTCACAACCTTTATGTACGCCCTGCACACCATCCTGAGATATGCTAAGTTTTCAGTTAATAACTCTTAATAGTTATTAGAAACTATGTTAGCTTGAATTTCAACTGAAGAAATATGGAAGGAATTTTGTGTTTTTATGACAGGCCTCTGGCAACAAAGTGCCTAAAGAATTTAATATACAATAAACAACTTAAAATGAGGTCTTTGCTAAGTTGTCCGTTATATGTAAACTTAACACTGGTAGCTTTTTATGCTTGAACAATAAGCAAGCACAAGAACTGATCTGCTGGTCAGGGTTTAATGGCTTAACAAAAGCCGGGGGAAACATGTCCAGGTACAAGGACTGAACTGAAAACGATTTTACAAAGTCACCAATGGAAGACTTTCAGAAAGCATAGAGACCAATTAAAAAAACAACAACAAAAAAAACCCACAAAAGCTCTCACACACACACACACACACACACACACACACACACACACACACACACACACACACACACACACACACACACACACACACACACACACACACACACACACACACACACACACACACAATGAAAGAAAAATATTTAAAAAAATAAGGTTTGGCTCAAGACTTCTGCACATTACTACTTTAACCATCTCTGTTTCTCAGAGTATGGGCAAACAAAACAGATAACAGAGATAAATAAAATAACAACCACAGTTAATAATGACTAAACAAAGGATTTTAAAAAACCCACTGAGGCAGAGCTCACTCACTCTAGGTCTGCAGCACTGTCGATTTTCATGAAGTCCTGTTTGGCACGGAGCAAGATCTCTGGCTCAAGCCTTGGGGTGATATGCAGCGGTGCAGGATAGCGTGGGCAAGGCGGGGGGCAGATGGGCACAAGAGGTAGTGAGAAGAAATTAAGCACACAAAGGAAGAGAGACCAGATATAGACACCCTTTCAAAAAGCACTGTGTCTTACACACATATACATACTGTACACAAAGAATTTTAGGTATTAAGTGATCAAGGTCATCTACACAAGCAATTATTATTGGTTAATAATAGTGAACTCTGATTGGTAAACAGAAACTTGCAGAGGGCAAGTCAGATAATCACCCAATGATCAGCTTAGTGGTGCAGATAGTCAACCCTGGCAATCAAGACAGACCCCACCTCCTTATAAAAGTATGACTAGGCCACGAGAAAAGATGCCAGCTGCTGGCTATCCCAGTTATCCAAAAATTGTGGTTAGTCAGCCTGCACGTGGGCAAGTTGGGAGCTGATAAGCATGTGTGCTTGAGTGGAAACAAGACTGTGTAAAATGCAGGAGGAAAAGGGAAAGCTATAGTTGTTTGTCTCTGATAATATATAGAGTTCGTTTAACGGGCTCTGTATGTGTAGTGTGTTTGCATTTCCTCACTTAATATCCTGGCTGATCTGCCTCTCCAGGCGATGACGTCTTTCCTCCAGCTGTTCGATGGGACTGTCCTCCGGGAACTCATACGGAGCACTGCGCATCTCGCTCTCTGTCATGCTGCGTGTGAACAGCTCCTGGTTGAGGCACAGATTATACCATTTATGGTGTCGTAAAACAGGAAGCCATGTCAATATTTATGCATTTATGGAGATATGGAAGCCACTGAGGCTCTGATAAAACATCATCATATTTAGCTACAAATGAAAACCAAAGGTGAAGGTTGAACTGGGGTGTGTCAAAACAATTTGCATAGTTTGTGTGAGATTTTAAAAGACCACCCCCCTATTTTGTCTGGAAACAATAGCTGTCCAATTTTAAGTTCTTACCTCAGCAATCTCTTTGTACTTTTCCTCCATTGATGTGCGCAGGTCGATTGGGCAGTGTGCGAGAGAAACAGGCGTCCCTGGAAGGGATCGCTGGGTTTTGAGGGGTTTGGGCCCAGATGCACCGCAAAGATCTACAGAAATGCACAGAAAAGTGTTACAGCGTGCGACAGGTATGTGATCTGAAATACTTAAACTTTGTGGGTCATTCCAGGATTTGATAAAGGCATAGCCAGTAAATAATAAGGCAGTTATCAAATCAGACAACATGGCGACAACTGAGTATATTTAGGTATGTAGACATGGTTAAGACAACCCCTGGAGTTTAAACTGAACATCAGAGTGGGGAAAAATGTGATTTTAAACATGACCTAGTTGTTGATGCTAGATGAGCACATTTGAGTATTTCAGAAACGGCTGATGTGCTGGGATTTTTGAACAGCTACCTCTAAGGTTTATAGAGAATGGTCTGAAAAAGAGAAGCTATCCAGTAAGCGGCAGTTTGTAAATCATGGCATTCTGTTTTTATTTACATTTTACACAGGGTCCCAAGTTTTTAGATTTTAGATTTGTATTTAAAATTAGTCACAGAGTTTAGATAACCACATAAATTATCATGTGCACGGGACGTGTGGTGTGTGTTTACTGCCAAAAAACTCATGGAGGTTCACATACATATTTGGGTACTTTACAGGCCAAAGCTAATTCTGTAGCAATGACATAAGTCATTCTACAAAGTTCTTATTCATTTCACGGTCTGCTAAAAACAGAGACAGACATCCAAATATGCAAGAGTGATGATTAATATCAAATGAAGAAAAAAGGGAAAGACTCTACGTTGGATTAGGAAAGACTGAGAGGTTATCTAAGAGAGGAAAAGTACGACTCTCACAAGCATAAATTTGGCTCAGACATAACAGCTTAGTCTAATGTGGCACTTAGAACTACCATGAGCAAAAAGATTAAAAAAAAAGAAGAAGAAGAAGAAGAACAGCTCCAAACATGTCTGTCAGCTAAAATCTTGAGTGTGTTATTATAAAAGTAACTGTAGCAGGTGACAGATTTCAAGTCAACCCAAACACTGGCAGTTATCACAACACTGGGCAGTTTTTACTCAAGACGTTACTTTGCTTCCTTCCTTCAGCTGCAAGAACACTGCAAGCAAAAACAAAAAAACAAAACACAACACTTACCCAGAGGTCAAAATAATTAAACAGGGTGTAACTTTGAGTAGTTTTAAAAATCTGGTCGCAGCAGTTGTGTCTGCAATCAGGGATGGAGCATGAAAATACTTGCACAATGCTGTCGAACAAAGGCCAGCTTAGAAAAAAAGACTAATTTTACACACTGTACTTTCATGTGAAAAACATCGACAAACACAATGAGAGTGACATGAGTTGGAAATGGATGACAACACTATTTCACACTAAAACAACAACAAAAAGGGGTGGGAGAGGTGCAAAATGAGAAAATTCGTGCCTTTTTACACTGAAGAAAATCAAATCTACTGATTCTGCGTATTTCCTGGGGGCAGCCAGGAATTTCAGTTAAAGTAAACTACAATTTAAACTTCCGTAGTTAAAAAGGCACAAAACCTCATTCAACCACTCGTGAGGCCTCTGGGAGTGGTGTGTTCATGCTCCTCTATAATTCCTGCCATCATCAGTGACGTGTCTGCCCTGTCACAATTAGTCTCCGCCATCTGCTGTCTGCCTCTAAGGCGGTGGAGTCAGGAAGGAGAAGAGGGTAACTTAGCACAGTACATTAGTATTGTGAAACATTTCATTATTGCACTTTGAAGTGACTCATGGAAAAACCCAAATGTAACTGAATTACGGTGGTGACACAGATTACACTGGACGGAAAGTTTCAAGCCAAACGAGGCTTATTTTTCATTTTAAAATGGACAAACAGGTGACTTAAGTATACAGATGCTCACATAAACAGTCATTCCCAGTATAGTATCCATGTAATCCTCTGGCCTTTCCATAACAGATGACTCCTAATCCAGTACATCACAACTCTATTTATCTCAGTGACATCACTCTGATGGGCAGTACAAACTTTCTACAGACTTCTAATGCAAGTAAATGCACCAAAAATGAATGGAAAAAAGAAAAAGAAAAATTAAAGCACAAGCAAGCAGAAAAAGTACATTTCCACTAACTTAGCTAACAACAGTGATATTACTAATAATACTAATTTAAAATCACTAAAACAAATAACATTCAAAATCACAACATGTGCTACACAGTAAAACAACAACCTAGCCCTAACAGCCCGGTAAGGAAACTTTATTTACAAAGGCCCACCAAGTCATTTAATGGCTTACTTAAAAAGAATGTGAATTGTACTGAATAATTGAATATTACCATGATGTAAGAAGATGCTATTACTGGAATTGTGTATGTCTCCTATGCTGACCGTAAGTTTTGTATTCTCATACTGTAAACTGACAAATAAAAAGTTATAAAAAAAAAAAAAAGAATGTGAAATTACAATAAGAAATAGCAAGAGCGTCAATTAATAAAATGAAGACGACATTGTTTCTATAATCTTTACACATTTTTAATATTTAAGACTTATGTTAAAGAGGGACCTAAAATCTAATCGTGCTCATTTTTCTTGGCAGTATTTTTGTAAGCATCCTTTTTATTTGCTTTGGTACACAAGCACTGACTTCCAGACCAAACATGTCGTTTGCTGTGTGAGCGTTCCTGCCTATTTCAGAGTGAAATAGCTTAACCCTTTCATCTTCATCTTGAGCTTTCTCATAACCCTGGGTAATATTGACAAAGCACTCCATCCTAAGCCTCTGTGATGTCCCTGGGACCTGAGACTGCACACCGCCCACATGCTCGTTTAGTATCTGAGGAGCTCTACTCCTACTCTAAAAGGATCAATGCAGTCCTTCGAGTCTACCTCATTCTCCCAAGTTCTAGCTCTAGATCACACCAAAGAAGCAAAACACAGCACTGTACAGTTTATTCATGAACATATGTCAAAGCAAGAGCAAAATGTAGCAGTTTAACAAAAGTGTGTTTTCACAGCAAAGCAAGTTTGTAAGAATCTAACTTTTCATAAGCCTCGTATTATAGTCCGTCTTAAACAGCCCCACTGGATAACCAAAATTCCTAGTGTCAGATCTAACATTACAATTCAGGTTTAGATACATTTCTGTATCTGCAAAATATAATGCAGATTGGCTAAGCTGCTAATGCAGGTCCCAGTTGTAAGTTTTTAATTTACAGCTAGCAGTTTGTTCACTTTTCTTTATATGACAAACTTACTGGTGATACAGACACATCAGGTCTGGCTCTGCCATTTCTCTAAGGCTAGACTGAAAAATTTGTTGAGTGGTTAAATGAGATTTTTCACTTACATCAAAGCTAATTCACTGTCCTAAGAATTCCTGTTTTGTTTATCATCTGCACAAGCACAAAGAGGCAATACAAAGTCCTACCAACGACATCATTGACGTCCTCTGATTTACAGGTTGCATTAATGTACCAAGATATGCAGCAGTGTGCCAACAAAGAGAGGGAAGAAGACTTCATGATAGCATTGGCTTGGCTAATGTTTTATAAGGAGGGAAGTGCACTCAAGATCTTCATTAAAGCCTGAGCATATACACATTGCATTTTGGTGAATGACACTAAATGAAAAAGTTTAGCTTAGCTTTGTTTGTTTATAATGAAATTAATTGGCTCTCACTAAGTCTCTGAAAATCCCAGACCACCACAGCTGTTAAAGGCAGCACATTAAAGGCAGGAAAGTCCCAGTCAGCTCACTGGCCTCTGAATCAGGACTGCTTTGTATCAAATTCACTATGTTACAGCTCTTTTCACAGTAGGTAAGAATATTCTTGCTGAAATGCTGCTTAACATGTTTTCAGGTTGAGTAACTACAAGCTGCAAATAGTTGGCCTAGCTTAAATGATGGTGCTTAACTTGAGAACTGGTGATGGCAGACATCAATCTGAATCTTTGTGTTTTGGAATTTTATAACTCGGCAGAACTAAAAATGTACTTGATTTGCTAAAATACCACATCTATCTCCAAATCTCATTTTAGGTGTCACTATAATGATAAACAAAGCTTTGCTACTATTTCATATACTTTATTTCATTTATTCCATTCTTCTCTGTAACTTATGGGCATTTCTGTCAGGTTCACTGATTATCAAGCTACCAATTGCATGAGACTGCACTAAAAACAAACCCTTTATGTTGCATCTCTGCTTTTTTTTAGTGCAGCATAAAAGAGGCAGTTATCACCTTTAGTCAAAGGAGGCTGAAATAAACCCTCAAATGAACTTCATTTCTGGTACCCAAAAGACAACTGATCATTTCAATCACATCTCATTTATTTCATTTAGAGTTTGAATCTTTTCTAAAAGACAAAAACTGTAGAATCTCGAGCATTAGAGATTGCCACACTGTCTCAAAGCCTCTTAGGAATGAAACTAAGGTGACTACAATTGAGCTAAAGTGGAATTTCAAGTATTATACTTAGCAAAATATGTTTGTTTCTCCTCTCTATGCTGTTTTTTGACCTACCTATATTTGAAACAGACACACCCTGACATAATGACATGAATTTAAAAGTGTGTCTACCACTAACTGCAGCAACCTTGCCAAAACGCTTTTCTTGGTATTTTCTTGCCCTTTTGTTTAACTGGTGCACATGTCTCTGTTGATGGAGTTTGGCTGCATACATATACACCTTATATGGTCAAATAACAGAGAATAACTATTTTTCTGCAGCAAGAGGCAGTTGAGAGGCCAAATGACCCTCTGCTGAACAATGCAGTGAAGGCATATGGACCTGCATCTCTGCAGGGATCCATGCTGGCTATGCAAAAATTAACAAAAATGTGCTGACTGAACAAAAATAATAATATAATGACAATTTTCTCAGAAGTATAACAATATATGCTTAAATTCTCTACTGGGCATATTTGTCACCCCATTAAGACAGTTATATAGACAAGACATTAGAAACACTTTTAAATGAAATTTAAAGTACTGTGTTGAGTACTAAAAACTCCGCATATAGTAGAATGATCAACTTTCTGATAATGTCAACAAAAACTAAATGTTTCTTACAGATTAAGCGCATCAATTAGTTGAGTCAGGCCCTGAAATCAGCTCAGTCCCAGCAGACTAGCTGATCTCAGCATCAGGCATCATCTCATCTGAGCTGCTGCACTGTACTGCATTCTACTGGCACACAGATGTTTGTAGAGCACTAATGTAATGATAGCATATTTACAACATAATATGACTATGCAGTTAACCTACTAATAGCTGAGCGTGCTGGCCATGTAAAATCAATCAGCTTGCAAATTTTAAACCAAAAAATAAGTATGTATATAAATTAACTAAATAAAGGTTGTCATTATGCTGTGTATTTCTACTCTGCAATTTCCCTGTTGGTAACATGCTTGGAATGCCACAAACACGACAACCAGCTGATTCACGCAGAGTCAGGCAGAGCATAAACAAGTAAATAAATAACTAAACATATGGAATGATTGGGAAATCGGTTTATCTCATGTGTCTAAAAGAAAAAAAAATTGTCTAAATATTGGAATGTCTGAATTGTAGTTTTAAATCGCCAAATAATGGGATCAGGCATACAACTCCTATGTCAGTTGAGCTCAATTCAATGTCCGGTGCAAAGACAAGGCCTGGATTACTGCATCTGTAGCTCCACTGTTTAGAAAGCTTTACTTTGCTTTAGAGATTACACTGAGAGGGAAAGTAATGACACAGGCTTCATATGTTCCTTAGCAACTACAGATGAGAATAAATCTCTACTTTGGACCTTAATCTCCAAAATGTAGTTTCAGTACTCAGCCTGCAGAAGGAAACAAACACAGATGATGAAATTTTCCAGCTAACTACTGCCTGCAAAAAAGCTTTCTGAAGGACCCTTTTTTTAAACATAATGAAGGTTTGCTACAGAGATAACATGTGTCAGTTCACACATAGAAACTAACAGGATCATTCTCAGTGCTTTCCCTTGCTGTGTATAACATAAACAGCCTCTAACAGAAGATGGAAACATATCTAATAATCCCCTTCGCATACAAAAATAAAGAAAACAGATACCAGCTGTTCTCACTAAAGCACTGCCCTTACAAACATCGGGAAGGTAAACATGCTCAGGTGGGTTTTTAAGCGAGTATCTGCTGACACTAACCGCCTGAGGGTTTCAGTGTTAATGAAGGGGCAAATCTGAAAAGGATGTTTGTTTTCTTCTAGCTACAGTGGCACCTGTTCAGCAACCGACACCTCTTTACTTCACTGTGCACTCTTGAGAGAATGGTTGCTATGAACTGTATGCGTTTTGTTTTTAATCAACTCACATTGAATAATTTGCCCGATTAATCAAGCAAGTAACGGTACTGCACTATAGTTAGCTGTAGCAGACAGCAGCAAAGACTAGATGCCCCAAATATTCAACCACTGCAACATCCAGAGCCTGTTAAAAACAAAAAAAACAAAAAACTGAAGCATATTAAGCTTTGCAAAGATCACCATAAGCAACACACCGGTTGTTTATGCTCCTTACCTCACACTTATCTCACACTCATGTACACATTTCCCCTCACTGTCAGCCTTATGCTGTCAACTTATTCCAATACACAACAACTGTTGTTTACTTGCACGATGAGCTCGTTTGTGAGGTATTTTGGGAGCGATAAGTATCATGCTTAATAAGAACTGATGAAACTTCTTTTAACACACTATTCACGTTTACAGGCTTTACATGCTAAGGTACTGTTTTGTATTTTAATGCCATAGATTACAGTACCTCTAGCTCCCTGTCTTGTCCTGTTCTCACAGTCTCCGTTACGGTCGCAGTGGCCTTGTCTGAGCTGTGGTGGGATGCTGGGACATGTAACTAGGCCTGGGACGGCCGATGTACCCTCCCCCGCTGGTACAGTGGAAGAGAGAGAATGACAGCAAACAGAGAAAAGAACGCTCTCTCCAGAAACCAAGCCGCTCTAAGACGACATCACCCAGTTCTCCTCCTTTTGTCTCTCCTTTCCTGCTCCTGCTGTAACTGCCGCCACCTTCAGTGTGCTGCAGAAGCAGTTCTCTTTTTTCTTTCTTCTCCTCTTTTCCCCGATTTTGTCTCTGCCTCTCTCTCAGCTGCTTCCTGTACTACACCGGTTTACTGTGCATGAACAGCAGAGCCTTCAAGCCCCCGGATTTAAATATTGGGTTGGATCATACCACGTGGCAAAAAAAAGGGGGAAGGACAAGCGTTAACCACTTCATGCTTCATGCATTGTGCTATAAAATGGAGGCGGCCCTGGATAAAAAGCCACTCCTACTTTACTTCCCTTCCCACCTCTCATTCATGAACACACAGCTTCAGTCATGTCATGACTGTAAATGATGTTATGAATACCAGTATTAAGAAAATCTAATAAATGGAAATTTATTATTTCTGTACAAACTGCTTTTCTGATGCTCATTCACTGCTTCTTTCTAATTTCTGATTTTATTTTGTCCTTCAGAGCTGGACGACTTTTAAAGAGTGGTTTTGGAAGTTCAGTCTTGTGTTTGTGATTAAAATATTTATTTGACTGCAAGTGTAATTTATCCTTTTGTGTATCCAACTACTTTATAGATGAGAACACACAGTCAGCAGCAGGATAAGGTTAATTTTTATACTGCAGGTTTGTGGTCTCCAGCATGTCCCTGAAAAAACAGCAAGGTGTTTGTTTGTTTTTTGTGGGAGTAAATTTTATGGCTAAGTGAGATGTTCAAAGGGATATGGGGTGGGTGTGGTTCTTGTAAAGACTGATCTATTGTTTGACTGCCAGTCAAAAGACTGAACAAAAAGTACATTACCGGTAACTGGAATTAATGAAAATAATCCTTGGATGAAAGAAATCACTATCTTCTCCTAGGCATGTGGAACAGTCTTGAGGAAACTTAAATAGAAACAAACATTTCCCAGGGTACCGTGAGTGCCAACATCTATATGACATATTTAAAATATTTTATACATATCCCTCATTATATTCATCATCATACATCATTTTGGTGCATTTGACAGTTTCATTGAGCACTGAATAGAATTTCAGATTACAATATACCCATAGCATCATTTTACAATGATCGTAGCATGTGTATATATGTTTATCTCCCACCCACGGGTTTGCTATTAATAACAGCAGTAGTAGTGTTAATGGTATTGTCATGTGACTATGTTAGTCACTGTGGGCTTTGAATGTGAGCAGGACACACAAACAATCAATCACTGTTAGGAATCACTAAGTTCATCTCCCCTATAGTGCTTCTTAAATGTTGTAAAATGAGTGCTAAATACTCCTTTGTGGACCAATGTACAGGAAAAAATTTTTTCGTTTAAGTCACTCAGGTCAAACCTCTGTGGCAGCCATCTTGTTTTGCAGGTAAAGAGGAAGCCCGCCTCAAATGCAGCTCTTGTATAGGATGTGGCAAGTGTAGAACATTAATTGAATTTATTCAAATAAATGTAAACAGATGAAATAACAAACAAATGTTTGCTTTATATTTCATTACTGACAAATAATTGATAATGTGATCATTGTGATTCTGTAAAAGTTAATCTTCTTTGTTTTGAGTGATGTTCTGTTTTCCCCACTACACCTTCCTGTGTAACAATCATTTAATATGTTATAAATTGTGATGAAGTATTTTGAAAGACTGATGAGAGATCACATCACTTCTTCACTTCCTGCCACCATCGACTCACTTCAGTTTGCATACCGGACTAATCGTTCCACAGACGATGCCATAGCTCACCTGCTCCAAACATCCCTGAGTCACATGGACACTGGCAGAAGGAATTATGTTAGGATGCTGTTCGTGGACTACAGTTCAGCATTCAACACAATAATTCCCTCTAAATTTTTCACCAAGTTGAACGATTTAGGACTCAGCTCATCACTGTGTCAGTGGATCCTCAACTTCCTCACAGACAGACCCCAATCAGTAGGAAAACAAGTCTCCCCCTCCATGTCACTCAGCATTGGAGCGCCTCAGGGCTGTGTTTTAAGCCCCCTGCTGTAATCACTGTACACTTATGACTGTGTAGCCACATCAGACACCACCTCCATTGTCAAGTTTGCTGACGACACTGTTGTTGTGGGCCTGATCTCCGACAACATCGAGAAGGCCTACCTGGAGGAGATTAGGAACCTGGAGACCTGGTGCCAGGAGAACAACCTCCTCCTAAATGTCAGCAAGACTAAGGAGCTGATCGTAGACTTTACTACAAAGCAGGCGAGGAATTATGAGTCCTGATCATCAATGGCATGCCAGTGGAGAGAGTGGACAGTTTCCAATACCTGGGTGTCCACATCACTCAGGACCTGTCATGGTCCTGCTACATTAAAGCCCGCCAGCGTCTCTTATTCTTCAGAAGACTTACAGTAGTGACTTCCATCTGCCACTGAGGGAGCTTAAGAACTTTTACTCCTGCACCATCGAGAGCGTCCTGACGGCAAACATCTGCACCTGGTATGGGAACGGCACCAAGCAGGACAAACAAGATCTGCAAAGAGTGGTGCGCTCAGCCGAACGTATCATTCGATCAGAGCTTCCTGACCTGCTGTCCATCTGCACCAAGTGGTGCAGGACTAAAGCCAGGAAGATTACGATGGACCTCTCCCATCCCAACAATGGACTCTTCTCACTGTTGAGGTCTGGGAAGTGCTTCCGTTTCCTTAAGGCCAAAACAGAGACAATGAAGAGGAGCTTCTTCCCCCAGGCTATTCGGGCTCTGAACCAGGTGTAGGACTGAACTCTCCCACAGACGTTACATTTCCACACGCACTCTGGTTTTTATTTTTGCACACTTCTTATAATTTATAATTTCTTTTTATTAATAATTTCTTATGTAAACTATTTTGAACATTTTTACTGTAAATTTCTAAGTTAAAATCTGCAAATTTTTGGTAGTAATCTGTAAATATTAGTGTCAATTCTTACTGTCATTTAATGGTTGGGCAATTGCACAGCAATAATAATTTCACCTCATGTCATACTGTGCATGGTTGTGTGTGTGTGTGTGACGAATAAAATTTGAATTTGAAATTTGTGTTTGTTATATAATCCAACCTGAAGCACAGATGAGGAGCCTCTTATAGAAGTCTTCAAAAACTTTTAATTAAATCAAGCTGATTCTCCTTCAGAATTATTCAACTCAACTGCCATTACTACTTGCTTGTATTGTCTTTTGCACATTCTCAGTCTTACTATTTATATTTCTTTATTATTTTATTTTGTCTACCTGTCTATGATAACCTAATAGGACTTAAGCAACACGGTTGATGGAGTTCAATATTGCAAATTTAATACAGCAAAAGTATATGAGATTTATTTAGATGCTTGAATGGAAACACTCCAACTGTTTGGAGACTTGACGGTTAAATTTCTTGTACAAATAGGTGATATCTCATCTTCATGAACCTATCAAGAAGCTGACTGAGGAAGTTATAAATGTTATGAGAGTAAGTTGACCAGTCCTGATTTATTTGACCTTCGGGCCTTTGGCTTGTGGAATATTTCCTTTGACTTTCTGTTCTGAGCTTAAAAACAAGAAGGACATCCATTGTAAACAACAAATGGCAATGTGTTCTGCCACTGATTGTGTTACTACAACAGAATCATTTAAGAGGCTTGCTGGCTGAAACCACCTACAGCCTTGTGTGAATTAAATTCAGACATACTATATGTCCAGTGGTTTTTGTTAAGTCACATTTCTCACAAGCACTGAGGTATGTTTTCTTTTTCAGCCCCAGCTTGAGTTTTTCTGCAGTTACATCATCTGTTGTGTTCTGCAAATCTCTTTCCCTGGAGACTAATTAACAGCACAGGGGAGTCGCTGTGCATTATTTTTCACTCCCTTTCTCCCTGAAGAAAAAGAGAGCTGACACAATTGCACAAGCATTTCCGTGTGAATGAAAGAGGGTGAACATGCAAATAAAACTGCTTCCCAGCATTTGCGCTGCTGTTTTTGTATCCCATCCCCCCCCCGTCCAACGGGAATCTTCTCAAAACAATAAGTTCTCTCTGGAGCCCGAGACACCGAACTGTGCACAAAACATGTTGCATACCCACAGCAGCACATGTAAACACTAATAGTCACACACCAAAAAAGGCACACGTATTCACATCATTCATTTTGACCCTCTGTGATTATCCAGACCACAGTTGTTGTTGTCACCACTGTCAGTGCACTTCTCACCATATCGGAATATCTAAAAGGAACACTGTGTCATTTGATAGTGTCAACATATAACCCTCTGCAGTTAGCGCTGCTCGGACATCAAGAGCTCACAATTCCAACCCTGAGACAAAAACTGTGTGAAGTATCAAAGCCAGAGACAATAAAGGGACTACTGCTTCCCTGCCATGGCTAAGCAAGAAAGCTTTTGATCCGTTTCCATGCACATTTACTGCTCTCTTTGCTTTGGTGTAAATGAATTGCGCACTGTTGAAAACTCGCAATTCTAGCTGTGATTTAGTGTCTTGTGTTGCTGGCAGAGCTTCCACAAAAGGATGTTATAAATACAGAAGTTTGATTAAAGATTAAACTCTGGCCAATTGTGCACTGTTTGCTTTAATGACTAATATTTCATTACTGTATCAACTAATGGTTGCAAACGAAAACAACTGCGACTAACCTGACTCAGGCTGTATAGCGGAATCTATTTTTTCAAAGCAAGAACGAGTTGCGGTGTGATAAGAATATAACAACAAAAGGAAAAAGTTCCTATTATATGTTCTGACATCAACTAAAGATGAATAGTTTAACATGAAGATATCAGAAATGTGGAAAACTGGCCAGCTGTCAGACTGAACAAATGACTTTTCTATGTGTGAGATGACCAATGAACTGGAATGTGAGAAACATCAGTGTGGAGTTGCAAGTGTGAGAGTATATTCCTAATTAAAGTTTAGAATATGATCTGGAGAATCATCAAATGAACAGGAGGGGGTGGGTGAGAGATTCAATGAGTCACTGAGGTCAAAACACAATAAGAAGTCAGTGAAGGACTGAAACATCAGCTGATGCTGCTTCATGTGTGATCGAATGAGGTGGATTAAATGAAAATGGATCTTCATTGGAAGCCACGACAAGAGCAGAGACAGACCAAAGTAGCATGCTTAACTGTACTTAAGCACTGAAATACAACCCATCATAACCATCTGTACAGCCTGTCAGCCAGCAGAGCACCCGAGTGAGAAATAGTAGAGTGGAAACAAACCAATCTTCTGTGTGTTTCTATGTGAGTGTGTGTCTGTTTCTGTCTAGCTATCTTTGTGAGGACCGAAATTCGCATTCTACTATACTTGTGAGAACCAGCAGTCACTTGTGAGGACCAGTGAGTGTGTCCTCACAAGTTTGAAGGCCTTTTTGAGGCTCAAAATGTGGTTTTAGTGTCAGGGTTACAATTAGGTTATGGTGAGGTTTAGGGTAAGGGTTAGGCATTCATTTTTAATGGTTAGGGTTAGGGTAACCATTATGTCAATGAAGGTTCTCACTAAGATAGCTGAACGGGGTTGTGTGTGTCTGTGTGTGTGTCTGTGTGAGTGGAGTGGAGTGGGTTGCCTGGACAGATATTATGATATCAGTCGCTATCTGGTAACAACAGGTGGGCCTGTTGTTACCAGATAGCGACAGGCCCACCTGTTGGTGTGACAGTTTTCAAGGCCTCACTTCCTACCTCTCCAAAATCCCTTTTCCAGGACTGAGACGCTTTCCCTTTCTAACATGGGAAGCAGCTGAGCTATTCATAGCAAAAGAAAGACCTGGAATTTTCCACCAAACACAGAGCAAAGTGGTCCTCAGTCATGTCTGAGGGGAGCACAGCCACAGACCGGAGACCCTAACAACCAGCTGCTTGTTTCAAACCGATGGGCTGCCTTGTATTTTCCCAAGCCTCCCTCTAGTGGTTAGAAAGAAAAGCAAAGAAACATTTTTAATATTGAATATTAAAGTGTAGAGCAAAAACGGAATAAAAATAATCTGTTTTTCTCTAAACAAATTCACTTTAAATTGAAGCTATTCAGCGTATTCATTGTAGGAGTGACATTGAAAAACATGTTACACTGACAACTTTTCAATAGGAGATCAAAACACAACTTCTGGTTTTCTCCCAGTATTTGCTTGTCACGTGTTTCTGTCTACTGCAGGGCCAGAGCGTGGGAGTGAGAAGAGGTGAACAGGCACGGTGCTTTTCAGTCAGCTGGGTTAAAGTCCACAGGGAGACGAGTAGATATGATAATGATTCAGTAAGGACTACAGCAAATCCCCTCAGGGGTAACGGCACAGAGCTCACATGACCTGGGGTAAGAATACACATAAATTGAAGACAGATGCACAAGAGACATGCTGTGACACAAGCAGTATATCTGCTTAATAATGAACCAGAACAGGAGACAGCCAGAGTCTTGGAGGAAATACGGTAACCATCCAACTGCAGCATGCAGCAGGATGTGTAGAGAGTATAAAAGATACAGATTAATGTGGTGCCCGCAGACCAGTGGCCACCTATTAATAACCGATACAGTATTTTGGGGGGGGGGGGGGGGGGGAGGGGGTTCGAGGGTACAGTGCATTTTAAAAACAAACAAACATATCTTTTAGAATAATTAAAAGAACTGACATAAATGGGTACTAGAAATACATTATCCAGTATTATATAGATGGCACAAAACTAATGTTAAATCCAGGTAACAAGACAGCAATCCCCACACCTATGAAATGCTGAGCTGACAAACCATCATACATACAAGAGACAAAAATAACTGCCTCGACAAAAGCATCAAGCTAGACAACCAGACAGCCTGCAGGTAAAATGTGCAAAAGCCTGTATGAAGTTAGAGCCAAAAATAAAGATAGAAGGCTGCATACAGGAAGAAGAGCGCTGATCCAAACTGGTGAGAGGAATTCCCTGCACTGCTCTGGCAGACACTTTAATAACCTCCACATATCACGTCATATAACTGGGTATTACATATTCTGCTTTATGCCAGAGTCCAGTGGGAGAGCTGCGGAGCCTACAGGCAGAGGCAGTTTCCTCCAGGAAGCTGGTTGGTTAATCAATGTTTACACCAGCAAATCCACTCAAACCATTGCATAAGAGAACTGTTTCAAGTATGCAGGGGTGCATCAGTGCTGGAGAGATGTGTTTGGTGAGAGGGGAAAATGTGATAAGAGAACTATTTCTGCTGAGGTTACAAGAAGAAACAATGCAAATATTGAGCTTCAGTCCATGACCTGACTTTGAGAACAGTCGTTTAGAGGCAAAAATAAAAATGTAGTCAGATGGACCATAATGGACCATATTATCACACTGGGAGAGCACAAGGCTCAGCCAAGCGGCTAATTGAGAGGACTTGAATGACTGCATGGCTGGAGAGACCTATAAGTTATTTATTACTGCACCAAAGACAGGCGTCCTCAGCAAATACTGTAAGCAGTGTGTCAGCGTGAGTTACTCCTCACGATCTGCTGCTGCATCCCTCCAAATGCTCGACTTTTGTGCTGTGCAGCACCCTGAGGAACCAATTCATTTCACATATAAATTGCAGGTCTAACTTGATTGTTTCTCACTGGAAAGAGCAGTTAACATTAAAATCAAAGATAATCATAAAAGCACAATAATTTTTGTCTATTCCATCACTCACACACACAAAATGTTAAATGTGTTGTTTTCTTTTATCTGGGATGCTGAGAGAACAATCTAACAGAAACTTGTAATGAGAGAGAGAGTTGCAGTTGAAAGATAAACTGATACCACTGCTCTGTGCAAAGCTGATAAACTGTAGCAGAAACTGTGCAAGGTGGTCGGGTAAATAGGCCCACAAACTCCTCACATTCCTTTACAATCTGACAATAATACACAGACAGTCAGAAATGTGTATACAAAAAGCGATATTCACTGTGCAAAAGAGGACAATAAATGCACATTACACTGTTACACTCATCTGCAAAACATTAACTTCACAAGTTAAGCAAAGGCTGTTCATCGGTGCCTCGTTATGACAAATGATACACTTAACCTGAACTTTACCTTCTTATCAAAGTACACACTATTATTTTTTTCTTTTGCACAACCTTGCTGGACTTTACACTGTTATCTGGCTTCGAGAACCATTCATGTGCGCTAGTCAATACTTTCTGATGTTTCATACACTAAGTAATTGTCCGACTGAAAAAACTAGAATAGCAATTGTTAAATAATCACTTTCATCTGAAGTTTTGTGAAAATGTTCTTTGCAGTTAATCGATTCAGCGAGGTGTATTACACACAGAAGAGCACACATGCTGAACGTATCCAACATGGGTGGAAGCTTCAAATCAATTTACAGGCGGAAAAAAACTAGCTAGAGTTGCAGAATTCTCCACTTCCCTCTCATTGCTCTTTGTGAGCAGCATGGATTCTTAAATACCATTGCACAAGCACATGTATAATTTTCTGACCCCACATCCACGTAAGATGTTCCCCCATTTCTTCTTTGGGACCCCCCAAACCCACCCTTTCACCCACACTCACCAGGGCTGGTGGTGCTCTGCAGGCTCCCCCTCTTGTGCATCGGGGATTTAGGCTTAGGCTTCCCTTGTCCATTTGCAGCATTAGAGGAGGTGGAGGAAGAAGATGACATCTTGCCGCCTGTGCTCTTGTTACTAGTCGAGCACAGTGGGTCAGAGCATTGAAGTGGCCAGCAGGGGGAGAAAGGAGCACTAGCTCTGATGCTGGAGCTCTGTCTCACAGTGGGACAGCGGGACGGTAGGACCCATACTGGGCCAGGCGAAGCTCCTCTGCAAAGTTGGCTCCTCCTCCCAGTCAGCGGCGGGTCAGCAGGCACACTGCACAGCGCCGAGTTGAAAGACAGCCCAAGGCTTCCCCAACTCCTGCTGGGGGCCATCGTCCTCGGTTGCCTTAGCAACCAGGGAAGGAGCTTCCTGTAGGCAGCACAGGGAAAAGCGGCCACAGAGGAGGGCATTGGAAATCAAAGAGTGTAGCTAGCATGACAGCTAGCAAGCCAGAAGACCAGCTGCAGCTGAGCCAGCTGAGCGCCTAGGTCAGCGAAGGACAAAAGTTTTTCCACTCTTCTAAAAATAGCAGCTAGATAGATATCATTAAAACATGCAGTGTATCCAAGAGAAGCAAAAACAAAGGATCGCGATGAACAGCAAGTAACTAAAAAAATAAGTAACAGAGAAGGTACTCTGTGGATAAGCACGATAACCAGCTCACCAATGAGCTCCCAGTCTTCTTTGCTGGAAAATTCTGAGGGGAGACGGACAGCTTACACACACACACACACACACACACACACACACACACACACACACACACACACACACACACACACACACACACACACACACACACACACACACACACACACACGGAGGCCCGCCTGACATGGAGTATTATAAATAGTGACAGCTATTGCCCAGCTAGAGGCTGTGGTACAACCTGTGACAAGTACAGTGCATTAATGACTCGTTGTCACTTACTTCCTGTAGCTGAGGAGCAAAATTACAATACATCATAAACTCTTTTAAAAGTTTAGCAAACACACAAGCATCCAAAAGTCAACACAGCAGGTCAATGATTTAAAAAAATCTTAAATTTTACTAGTGTTCATGCTCTCAATACACACATCACTAAATTGCAAACTAAAGTGTTTTCTGTTGAAAGTTTCACAGACTGGAAATTTACACAGTTAATAATCACACTGGTATATTTTATAAGTTCAATACTGCATATTTTATGCTTTAGTAATGTTAACGTCACTGCTAATTTAGCTTTTAAACACAATGCTGAATCAGTGATTGCAATTATTCAACTTGAGAATTAAATTTCAATATTCTGTAAATCCAATTCTCCAAAACTAGGAAGAAACTATATTATGGACCAGAATAGTCATACAAAGAGAGTTGTTAAGAACAAGCAAAGAGCCCCATCTAGTGGCATGAAAACTGTATGCAGCTGGATGAAAATTTCTATTCCTTCTTTTCAAAAGTTTAAAAAACATGTGTGTGAAAGGTTTTTGCTTTTTACATGGTAAAACCTTTATATCTAACAGTTACATCCAAGTAACTCATGTGATAGTAAAATATTCAAGTGTATCTAACCAAAACTCTAAAAGCAAAACGGAAACTGATAAAGCTTTTAAAAAAAGACTAGTACATTGTACAACAAACACTTAAATTTACAATAATATCTTTAAAAGATAATCTTATTTGGGTACTGAAGTGGAAGTGTCTGCAAAGTAAGGAAAAAATAAAAGGTTATATCAGGGTTTCTTTTTCCTGAAAGCTCACCCAGGTTTTAATGACACTGCTTACCATCTGGTGCGGCAGCACCAGCAGAAAAGCCTAAAACACACAGGCCCACTTTTGAAAAGGAAAAAATAAATAACTAACCCGATGAATATCTTAACTACTTCGCAAAATACAAATTAGTCATATTCTTAAAGCCTCAGCAAGAAACAGAAAGCAGTCATAGTACCTGAAAACTCTCCTTTGGTTTTCTCCCTGCTTCTGCTGCTTGGTCAAGCCTTCTGTTTGCACACCCTTTTGTTAAAAATGAGACCAGTGAGCATATATCTGGCTGCTTAGGAGATTTTCCCCCCACTTATTCAGACCAGTGCTTATGAAGTGCAACATTTTGTTTACCAGGGCCATACAGGAAAAACCCCTAGTGTGGTCACATCTATTAAACAGCATCTTGACAGTGTACATTACACAAAATCCTGCTGAACAAAGTAACATATTTTCAAATGAGCTAATATACACTTTGAAATAGTCTATACTGGTATTTTCTATAATAAAATACAACCAGGGCATGTTTTTATTAATAGCACTGCTTCTTCTATTGCCAGGTCCCTGGATTACCTTAGTCTTTTCTCCCAGTTTCCCTTTCTTAACAATGGCTTAGTGACAGCCACCTTTTTGATGAGGCTTCAGCAAACAGTATATGGATCAAATGCAGGGTCAAATGCATCTTTCAAGTCAGGTCTTTGCTGGATTTTTTATTTTTAGCATATCTTAAGAACACTTTCAGATTGTGTCCATCTGCTGTAAATAGCTCTTTAAGTCTCTTTGCTTATCCTCCATTAGTCTAGTTTTTTAAGGATGCACAGCACATCATGCCAACATATGCCAAGTTTTCAGTGAATACAATTTTTAGGGCTGTCAAACTGTGAACTAATTATGTGTTTTCATGCCAGGTTGCCAGGGGGGGAAAAGTACCTTTAAAACTTTAAAAAGTTGTCTGTTATGTGTAGACATCCCCTGAGTTAAGTGTCTCTCAGTTCCCTATCAAATGGCTCAACAAGCAAAAAACATTCCTATGAATATGATCAGATACACAGACTGTATTCAAAATAAGTTAAAAAAAGCAGCCAGTGTCCAAAGAAAAAACTTTGGAGAACTATTGCTTAAGAGCACTTTTAACATGTTACAAGAAAGTCTAGCTCGTTGGAAGAAAAGCAGAAACAAATGAGTGGTGGCTTTCACCCACCACTGTAACAAAAATACTGATGGTATACAGGAATGTGAACTGATAACCAGTGTCAGTTGAGAACTAGTTCTATATTGTTCACTCCACCTACAACGTCAAAGCTGATCAAGTTCATCCAATGGCACACACAAATTGACTCCATTACTCATAAATCACATAAAGACAACACAATCAAAAGACGCATCAAGACCAGCTGCAAAGCCACACTGTCAAATGACAGGAAGTGCAACAGGATGACGAAAGCAAAGTCACAGCCACATTTTTGTTTTTGTCCTGTCAGCTGATCAACGCACAGACACAATCAGTTTGTAACAATAGTTTTGTCACAACTTTAAAGGTGAACCAAAGCATAACCGAAAAGACACGATGAATGTGAGCATAATGTTGGCACAAATAGGACCTCACAGCTTCCTCCTTGGCCACGTAAAAGCAAGCAGGGGTACAAGCTTTCAAATATTAGTACTATTAGTACATTTAACGCATAAAAATACCAAACAACTACTGTTTTTCCCTTATTTGAGGCAAGGTTTTGTGATGTATTGCACTGCAATAAGGTTAAATTCGTTTTGTTTTTTGTTTTTTTACCTATGTAATAAGCTTCTGACAGAGTTTCTGGTGATAAGACACTTAAAGGGAGAGCTAAACTCCTTTTTCTAGAGCGTGTTTCGTGTATATTTGAGTACAGCTATGTCGGGTGCCGACTTACCAACGGACATTGTTGACGACTCGTTCGCTGGAAGTGGCAGGAAATACCTTGACACAAAGATAAAGCAACAACGACGGCTCGTTACAGTATATACGGGCTCTAAATATGTGTGCGTATACATCCGCAGAGTAGCTAACAAGAGCGCCGACTGTAAACACGTTATCGAGGAGTTTCACATAGCTAACAACGCGACTGCTTCGTACTAGCTTAACTGTCCACTATCAAATGTACAAAGTTAGTTCAAGCACGATAACTGCAGTGTCAATAGCCTACGTTTTAGCTTAAAAATGGCAAACCCATGAGAGAAATAAGTATTAGTTAAATAATTCTAGCTAGGAAATACTTACCAGTGGTGATATTCGGTTTGGGTGGCTTTGTTATTCTGTTACTTCAGTTTCCTCCACAGTAGGATGAAGTGTTGTGTTCAAAGGAGGCGCTGGGAGAGGGTTCAAAGGTCCCGGTGAAAGAAGAACAAATGTGTTTCCACACTGGTTAGATAACGTTTGATAGTAGCTTATCTTCAGCAGCTGTATTTAAAACAAGTTCTGAAATATTTAGCAATTAAATCCTAGAATGACTTTCTTACTGGTAATATCTCAAAGGTTACCATATATTAAACGCTATCGGTGTTAGTTTTATGTGTTACTTTCCTCTTCTTATTTAGATGGAGCACATTTTTTAGCGCCTGGCATGCACTCGCTGGCCATTTTATTAGGTACACCTTGCTAGTAAGTCTCCCAGTCCACCACATCCCAAAGTTGAATTGAACTTTGCGACACGGTGCATTGTACTGGAAGTAGCCGTCTGGAGACGAATCCATGCTTTTCGTGTTCTTTATGCCAAATGCTGATCCTAACATCTGAAAATGGCAGCAGAAATCAAGACCCATCAGACCAGACAGCATTTCTGCTGTCCAGTTTTCGTGAGCCTATGTGAATTTTACCCTAATTGTCTTGTTCTTATCTAAAAGGAATGGCACCCAGTGAGGTCTTCTGCTGCTATAGCACATCTGATTCAAGCTTCAGCATGCTGTGCATAAGGTGCTCATCCGCATACCTTTGTTTTAACAAGTGGCTATTTGATTTAATTTTGCTGTCCTGTCAGCTCAAAGCAGTCTCATCATTCTTTGACCTGTGATATCAACAAAGTACTTTTAGCCAGAGAACTCGAAACTCACTGGATATTTTCCTTTTTATCCGGCGCATTCTCTATAACCCTTACACATGGCTGTGTTTTTGAAAATTCCAGTAGATCAACAGTTTTTGAAATACTCAGATCAGCGCATCTGATACCAGCAACCATGCCAAGTCAGTTAAATCACCTTTCTTCTCCTTTCTGATGCTCAGTTTGAATTTCAGCAGGTCATCTTGGCTATGTCCACAGAGCACTGAGTGGCTGCCATGTGACTGGCTGAGACTGGTTGGGATATTTGCATGAATATGCAGCTGAACAGGTATACTTAACAAAACACATGGTGAGTGTGTGTTGCAAATAATTTTCTATGTGTAGATCATATTTGTCATACCTGTTACAGAGGTCAAATACTAAAGTCAAGTAAATGTAGTGGAGTAAAAAGTACAGCATTTTTCTCTGAAATGCTGTTGAGTAGAAGTAAAATACTTCTAAAATGACATAAAAGCAGATTTGTATCTACTTATAGCAGAATATAACTTATTCTGCTTACTGTTATTTACCACAGTGAATACCGGTGTTTAAAAAGTAAAGCAGTGGTGAAAATGTAAAATATAGTTTCCTAAACTTTTACTGAAAGTTTGCTTAAGCTTATATGTTAGCTTAGAAAGCAAGGCTGTTTGCAAAAGCAAAGAAAAAGACTCTCTGACACCTCAAATAGCCTTAAAATAGGAACACGTACTGAGCTGGCTGACTCAAGGCATTTAAAACTGAAGTCCAATGTTTCAGTGTCTCAAACCTTTGACCTTTATTACCCACCAGATAAGATTTATAATAATTTAGTAGATCATGTTAAAACATGTGCAAGATTCCGTTTTGAGTGGGTTGATCAAATGACTCGCAGACGATTACCTAGGATGATGATTAATTCCCTTTACTGTGCTGCTTTAGTGTCTGTCCTGGACCACAACACGCCAGATCTTTCTGTTAATGCAAAAGCAAGGGCATAATGTGTATGATTATAACTAATGTTGACAAATATAATGTGAATCTTTAACAGAATATAACATTGTTGTTATGGTACAACTAGATATATTACAAGGCAAAGTAACCCAAGATTTCACATAAATAACAAATAAAGTCTAAGAGGGCCATTCCAGTTTACAGCATGACATATTCACACTAGGAGTGCTATGGTTTGTGATAACATAACAAAACCAAATGTCAGATCTGGTTTAGTGTAGAGAATATATTTTAAGAAGTCACAGATAGGGGCGTCATGTTGGATTCCCAATCGAATAAGCTCCTCCTACCACCCACTACAGCCTAGAAAAATGTCTCTTGGTAATAATTGCCATGGGGATGGCAGAGCCTGCCGAAGCTGGGGGCGGTTTGACTGAGGTCCATCATAGAAGTGTGAGGCGTGTTGAGCAATCACATCTTCCAAATGAAACAAAGCAAAAAAATTAAATAGAAACAGGATATATATATATATATATATATATATATATATATATATATATATATATATATATATATATATATATATATATATATATAAAAGCACATTATTATTGTTATTATTATTACTTTTTTTTTTTTTAATTTTCATGAACAGAAAAAATTGTTTTAGTGGTTGATTGACACATTTTTCATGTATCTCTAAAATATTTCAATTTTTTCATTTTTGAAGATTTTTACCTTCAGATTACTGTGAACTATATTCCCCCACCATCTCTCTTTGCATTTCAATGCAAAGGATTAAGGCACACACATGTACAGTAATATAAAACACTAAAATGTTAATGTTATTATTAAAAAAAACTATGCCACAAATATTGATTTACTATTTTAGTGATCAAGAGTAAAATGTACCCTCAATTTCTTAGGAGACAGGAGTGAAAACTGATACAGTCTTCTGCTTCACGGTTCAATGATGCTCTTCTGCATACCTTGGTTGTAACATGTGGTTCTTTGAGTTACAGCGGCCTTCCTATCAGCTTCAAACAGTCAGACCATTGTCCTCCGACATCAATGAAACATTTTCACCCAGAGAGCTGAAGCTCACTGAATATTTGATCGTTTTTGGACTCTCTGTAAACCCTACAAATGGGTGTGTTTCTGAAATTCGGTTTGAACTTCAGCTGGTCATCTTAATCATGTCTACACACCTAAATGCACTGAGTTGCTGCCCTGTGATTGATTGATTAGATATTTGAGTTAACATGTAATTGAACAACCGTACTCAATTAAGTGGCCAGCAAGAGTATATTGCACTTATACCAATATTTTGGCAGAAACCCCACATTGTAGGTTAAATTATGCGAATGCATCCAAAATATTTTACAAACATAGAAACTCTTTATTACAACAGTATCTCTCGCTTTAGCTTCAGCTGTGTTTTTTTTAACACATTCATATCATTGTACAGTGGAAGTCATTCTTTATCTTCACCACAGCTTAAAAAACAATCTCCGAACAAGTCAAAACAGAACCTAACACAAACATTCAACATCATTCACAGTTTGAGATATTTAGACGTGATAAAAAGAAGGTGTCAAGTTGGCCTTGTCACTAAAACACCCTCTGAAAAAATATCTTAAAAACCCTGTTTCCACAATACATAAGAAAGCCTCTTTATTTTAATCAGTCATTTTCACACGTCTCCCTCTAACAGTTCGCTATAAAATACAATTTCAGCTCATAGTTAAGCTGCAAAACCAAGTCTTTTAAAAACCTCAAGCAAATTCTGTCTGCTCTGTTCTTCCCACAACATTAAAGTAGTGTGCAGGGGTCGTATTAGACAGTGAAATATTGTTTCCTGCACTGAGGTACTTAAAAACAAAACCCTGAAGAGAATCAGGGTAGTAAAAAGAAAACAATCCACATGTATTCTCCTTAAAATCTCACAGCGGAAAAACACAAAGAAGGCAGTTACTGCACTTGTCAAAATACATTGGCCTCCTTGTCATCACTTCTTTTACAAATACCTAAACTCATCATTTAAAAAATGCTTGTGTTGACTGACATACACAACCAAACCTTACACAATTTTACTGAACATAACTTAGAGTTTAGTACATTAAACAATGTAGAGAACAGAATCATCATTCAATTTTTAGCAGTGCATCAAGCGAATGCTGATTTATTAATTTTTTTAAGATCTAAATTTATATCCAAAGACATTGATAGATACATCACATGGCAGGAAGCGGGGGTAACCCTAAACATCGTAGTTACATCGTAAAGCACCAAGGAAAGTTTGTCTGTAAACAGCTTGTACCAAATCCATGAGCAGTCAGGCCACAATATGTACACATCTAATGTAATCGAATTGGCTTAAAGCTGCCATTGTCACTGACAAAACTCCAAACTATTGTTCAATATGATGTTTTTATTGCTGTGTTTTTTAACATTACTTTTCTTGCAGTAATGTTTAAAATGACTTGCTGAAGTCTTGTAAAAAAAACCAACAAAACTTTTTAATCTTCGTATTCGTATACTAGGGTAATTTTTCTGGTAGCAAGATGTAACTGCATAATATTAAAGTAATGATTTCAGAGGGAGCCAGTGTATTTAAGCAAGTGTTTCTTAATTTGAGATGAAAAGAAATTCCTCAAAAATATTTTACTGCCAAAACGTCAGAGACTCAAACACCAAATTAATGTTTATTTTCATCTATTAAAAAAGCTTAAACAACATAAATAGCAATTCAGTGAGTCATTTACTGTACAGGGCTGAGCCGAAGGCCAAAATACAGCCTTTTATTTTCTTTTTTTTAAATAAAGCAGTAACTTCCCTGTTCGCAAGCAAAAGTTTGTACATCTGCATTTAACTGTTCAACCATGATTGTTTTCAAAAACAAGGATGAAAACTGATGAGGCAAAGTGCAGTGATCCAAAGATACAATTATTAGTCTTTAAAATGAATTTAGCTACCTGGTGGACAGCTTTCAAGAAAAAAATAGAGACACGTGTTTTCCTGAAAGACTGTGTTTCTTTGAACGTATTTTTCAAAATATAGAGACATTGAAAAGTCAGCTGTCTGTATATATATGGTTGTTTTTCGCCTGTTCAATCTCAATAAACTCTGAAGTCTCCTCTGCAATTTGTCCTGGGATACGGAAATCAATGGGTATGGCATGTGCCGGCTCGGCTGGCTGTGACTGAGCCACAGGGCAGCAGGCCTCACCCTTAGGACTGGAAGTGCTGTGAGAGTTTTGAGGATCCAAGTTGCAGCCGGTGCCCTGAAGAAACTGAAGGAAATTTTCCTCTATGGATCCTTCACGGCTGGGCAGTCTGTCCTCCACCTCGATCCCCGCTCGACGAAACAGGCAAGGCAGATGCTTGCCCAGCTCCTCTCGGATCTGTCTGTTCAGACAGCCGTAGAAGAAGGGATTGGAGGTGAAGCAGAAGTAGCCAATCCAGGTGACCACTTCCTCCAGAGAGGCCAGTGTGGCTGGAGGGCTGGCAGCCAGTGCTGAATACAGGTGGAAAGTAAAGTAGGGCAGCCAGCAACAAAGGAATTGCCCACCCACTGCTGCCAACACTGCTGCAGCCTTCCCTCCTCCAAAAGGGCGTTGTGGAGTTCCTCTGCCAGTTCCAGTACCTGTCCCGGAGCTCGTAACCATTGTAGAACGGCTGCTGAGTGACTCTGACCGCTGGCGGCGAGGTGTGTCCATCCACGTGGGCAGTGGGCCGTGGTGCATGGCAGCCACCCGGGCCACTTTAAACATGTTGCAGTAGACAACGAGAATCACCAGCAGTGGGCACAGAAAATACACCAGAGTGAAGAGGACCATGAAGGCCAAACGGTTTGACCCTCCCCCTGTCCAGTGCAGTGAGCAGCGTCTGTGACCCTGAGCCGGGGGAGGTGGCACGGCACCGCCACCCCCTCCCTCAACCCCGCTACTCTCCAAAAGAGGAGTTTTTCCACCCTGCAGGAACCAAGCGAGCAGTGGCAGAGCAGACATGGCCAGAGCTTTTACCCATATCCCTACAAGCACCGAAGCTACCAGGCCAATGGTCATCTTCACTTCATAACGCATCGGATGTATGATGTAGTAATAACGCTCCACATTGATGACAGAGATAGAGAGGATGGCAGCACTGACTAGGCACACACTGAGAAAGAGGTAGCTCCTGCACAGGGCCTCCCCGAAGAAGGCGCGGCTCGAGAGCATGCCAAGGGGCATCAGCACCAGGGCTGCCAAAAGGTCCACCACGCACAGGTGGAAGACAAAGGCAAACTTGTGGAGCTGCGGGGCCTTGGCAATGACCGCCATGACAGCGACATTACCCACCACAGCCAACAGATCCATGAGCAGCATCGCCAGTAGGGCTAGCGACTGGGACAGAGCCCAGCCTTCAGGCAGAGAGGAGGCAGACATGTTGGATGTGGGCTGTGGAGGTGTGTGGGAGGAGTTCCACATTGGCTCCATTGAAGGGTGGGACGAGGCAGGCGGGCAGAGTCAGTCACAGGCCCATCACCCATCCTTCAAAGAAAGGGAAATGTGGCCAGAAAACAGTGACTTGAAAATGAGGTAAAAAGCTGCCCCGTAGTCCAGAAGATGTTGCTGTGATGTCAGGAAGTTTAGATGTTTTGAATCCTTTCCATTAAAAAGCCTTCTTGTCTTTCATCAGTCACAGACCCACCCTACAATAAGAAGAAGAAGAAGAAGAGAGGGTAAATATCTGTGAGTGGATGTTTGCCTGTGTGTGTACTGTGTCATGAGAGACCTCTAATTTGCAAATATCAGTTATATGAACTCATCCTTCCATGGTGAGTTTCCCTTTTTGCCCCAGCTACCATCAAAATTAATTCACTTAGATGAAGTTTTATAAAAATCCTCCTTAGCTTCTGAAATCTCCGTTAAAGCGATCTTGCTGATAAGGTAATTCAAAGCCACCCCTCAAACCAATTAACTCTATTAGATATTCATTATTCAAGGCATGGACATTTGACACCTTTTTTAGCAACATGCTGCAGGAACTGAGTAAGTAAAAAGAATGAAAAATGAGAAGTCATCATGCAGTAGAGTTAGGCCACGTCTAAAACCAAATAATAATACTGAAAAAAATGCGTATTTATTATCAGAATAACTCTAAGGGAAAAAATTGGAGAGCAGTTTAATTTTTAAGAATATATTACAGCAAAGAAGGTCAACGATAAATCCAGACTTATTCTTCCCGGGCAGCAACAGCAGGAAGGTATAAATACTTTTCAAGCACACATCCTGTCTGTACATGAGCTAATTCACCAAAACCAGTACTATCACTGACTAGTTAATAGGCCTTTTCCATCACATCTACAACTGCCATGAGAGCACTCGCTTGCCTCAAAGATATATGCATATTTTGTGGTTAACCTGCATATTTATGACTACCTTTTCTAGCCCAAAAAAACCAAAACCTAGCCACAGACTCTGAGAGGCCTGTATGTAGGTCTGTGATTGTACAGAGGGTGATGTCTTCCACTGAGGAAGCCCTGATCATTTAGAATGAGTTAATTTAATGTTCCAAATAGAAATTCTAAGGATGTTCACAGGTTGAGCAGGCTGTTAGCATGTTACCTGTGCACAGAGACAGAGAGCTATGGTTGGCTGTTGCCATATAAAGGAAACCATGCTGCCTGCTGATATGAATTCTGTCTGCCACAGATGTGACGTTTACAGTCACAGTAATCCACGTTCAAGTAAATACTGAGCTCTAACCTCTCTCATCGCCTATGAATGACTGCCCACACTGAGCAACGTCTGTATACCACACATAAGGGTACAGTCAATTCACTTTAACCCTCCTGCCTGGTTTGGCCATTCCTTTCCCTTCCACCTGCTCGTTTATGTTTTAATTATTAATGCATTACACCCATTTTAATAATAAGCAAGGCTCTTATTCTGTATATCAGAATGTAGCTTAAATGAATTTGTTGCAGTCAGCGCTACACAACGAGCAGATTACAGGAGGCGTGAGAGAACAAGCGAGGAGAATGTGGTGAGGATCGGGGAGTGTGATGGGAAGACACAGAAAGAAAAAGGCAGAGAGCATAATATACCTGAATCAGAGTATTTCCTGATGCAGCTGTCTGCTGCTTTGGGGTTTGAGGATGGAATCCTGGTTTAGCTCCTACTGCTGAGGTACACAGTGGAAATCAATCACTGTACCTTAAAAAATGCTGCTGAGGTACTTCCCACTGTAACAGCCTGTTTCTTTCTCCATCCCTTGATCTGCCTAGTGCATCCTTCTCCCTAGCTGACAACAGCTGTGGCAGCAGAGATTTCTCTGAAACGATGCTGATGTAAATGCTTGCAAAGACACCAGCTCACTCTCTGCCTTCCCCCTCCACTCACACACATTGCAGAGATGGAGCAGGAGGCAGTGAGAAACAGGACCAGAGCTGCTGTCTCCACAGGGTCCTAATGTCCTTACCGTCATCTCAATCTGAGTCTTCAAAAATGAAGGAATGCCACTGCAGCAGCGTTATAAATTTCTTTTAAATAACGAGTGCTTTAGTGTGTCTCAGCCGGGTTGTCACAAAGTTGGTAAAGATGGTCTTCAAAGGATAACAGCAGTCACTTTGGCAGTCCTCTGACTTCACATTCAACCACACAGGGAGCTTAAATATTAGCTTTATTTAAAGGGTAGCTCAACTTCCTATGTTAAATTTACTGCAGCAACAGTCAGAAAGCCGCTTTGCTAACTGTACATGTTCCCTAAATAATGTACAGAGCAAAATCCATTCACTGCTGATGTGCAATTTTTGCTTGCTGTGTGACATGATGGTTACTTTGCTACACCCTGACTGCTCCAGATGAAGCACAGCTGAGCTTCACATTTTTAAAAGTTGCCCTCTGCTGGGGATTTAGAAGGGGGAAAACATGTCACCTTTCCTGACAGGAAACCTACTGTCACCTACCACTAGCATACCAAAAATATTGTTTGTGTGTTTCCAAACTCCTACCTTGGAAAATACGATTCTCAAATAACCTGTTAAGGTTCATAAATCTTTGCTCATGCTCCTCCCTCTCATATCCCGCCCCCTATTTCTCCTTCCTCTTCCAGTTGATTTACTGTTGTCAGCCTGTAGTGTTTCAGTTTGTTATTCTACAGATTAAAGCGCCTTCCAGTCTAAGATTTGCTGAGACATTGAAGGATTGATTAGGCCAGGCCTCAGCCTCCATCCATCCCAGCTTCTCAAACTGGGACTCCTGTTGCCACGGTGATCTTTTTCACATGGAGTCCATCCTCACTGCTCTGTCTGCTGAGGACAATGAAATCTGGGCTATTATGGATAAGGCTACTCTACTGAAGGAGTGGGCATAAAGCTGCTGAGTTCTGGGGTGTTTTTCATTTGCATTTGTAAGGTTTCCCATAATTACACACATAACATTTGCATTTCATGGAAATTATGTCTTCTTTGACCATTAAAAAGCATGTTTTAATTTGCAGCACCTCTCATGCATTTTTAGATTAAACTAGTTGTTCACTAATAGCTCTATTATGATAACGCCACTGCTTTAGTTGCTGTGAGAATTGAGGTTTTCTAGTTTATTGCTCCCATCCTCCATATCAGTGTATTTATTGCACTATGGCAAGTAGAAGATGCTGAGAGTGGAGTGGTGTCACCCACTTAAAAAAGAGCAAATAGTATTTATTGCTACACCATCTGTCACTGCAGTTGTTTGATTCATTTCTAACCAAAGCACCTTTTTTTTTTTTTTTGAAGATTTGTGAATTGAGTTATTGTGTTTTTACAGCATTACAAATTTGCAGATTTTAAATATGTTGGACCTGTGGCCTGAGGAATTCTCCATTTCACCAAGAAACTGCTGCTGACAGATTCCCATACAGGTGGCTACGGTAAGAAGTTTGGCATCATTTACAGCTCCGTGCTCATCACTGTGCCAGGATGTGTAAAAAAAAAAAAAAAAAAGCTATTTTTTGTCCTTTGGCCTCACAACTCAAATGCAAACATGATAAATCACAGTAGCATCATTTTCTGTATGTTACATAACTGAGTGATTATACGTTAATCGCCACCATCATCATCAGCTTCTTTCAGCCAATGCTTGAAAAACAAGAACAAGCAGAACATACAGAACATAAGGAAACATGACCAGTTTTTGGTGGAGGGATTTAATAGACAGCATTTACTACTGTTGTCATGGCGAAGATGTATCAAGATGCCTGGTAGCGCTGAGGAAGGATGCGAAATGTACACATGCTTGTGTAACGCACAGCACTTCTCAAACACTACACATGAGTGAATCCACATTGCAGGTATGCGGTGTGGATGTGTGCACTGTGCGAGTGAAACTGTCTGCTTGAATCTGTATTCAGGCATGTTCACCTGAGTGTGTGTGTCTGTGTGTGTGTGTGAGAGAGAGAGAGAGAGAGAGAGAGAGCGTGCATATCATGTGTTGACTCACGACAAAAATAGCAGAGTCTTGCTTGGCCGGCAGCACCAATCACTGCCACCACAAATACAATGGTTTCCATGGCAACCTTGAAAAATAGACTCCACATTCGCACTCAGAAATAGCAAAGGACGCTTGCAATGACCCCAGAGAGCCCCTACTGCCAATAATAACCACTGATAGATATGAATGCGCAAATAACAGCAGCACTCAGAAATTGAAAAAAAAAAATCCTTCCATTACATTTACCAAAGCATAATTACCGCTGCCTACACAAACAATCAGCTCAAATCCAAACGCACTTTTTGTAGGGGTGCACCAAGGCACGGGCAAACATTAACCTGCACCGTGTTGATAACATCAAAGCAAGAGAACAAAACGACTGTTGAGGCGAGCTGCACAATACCTGAGCGAAGGATACAGAGTCTTTACAAATGTCTAACAAGCGTCTGTCATGTCACATTTTCAGATGGCTTGTAGAAGTCAAAATGTGTTGGAGTGTTGCAGAAAAAGACTTAAGTGCTGACTGAATGTTGCCTTGGAGACTCTTGGGGAGGAAGGTTTATATCAGAGCAGACAGTCAAACATATTAGGATGCAGGGATTTTTTTTCTACACCCCCTGGGAGCTAAACAGCAAACATTTCCACTAAATTTAGTAAATATTGAATTACTACCAGGCAGGTTCTGGAGCTGCTATAATGCAGAGACACAGATTGACTTATTTTGCCATGTGCAGTATGTTTTTTGGGGGGTTTTTTTTTTTAATATGTTGAAGATGTAGCTCTCTCTTTTATTACTATACTGTAATCAGAAAGTTTAGCATAAACACCTACATGACGCCAGACCACCAACCTATGACTCTCTCCCCCACCGATGTAGGAGCGGTGCTGAGCAGGATCAATGTCCACAAGGCTGCAGGCCCTGATGGCATCCCCGGGCGTGTTCTCAGAGCGTGTTCTGGGGAGCTTGCAGGAGTGCTCACAGACATATTCAATCTGTCCTTGGCCCACGCTGTGGTACCGGCCTGCTTCAAATCCACCTCCATCGTCCCGATACCCAAAAACTCCAACCCATCTAGCCTCAATGATTACCGCCCAGTAGCACTCACCCCCATCATCACTAAGTGCTTAGAGCGACTGGTCCTAGCACACTTCAAATCCTGTCTCCCCCCCACCCTGGACCCCCACCAATTCGCATACCGCCGGAACAGGAGCACAGAGGATGCAGTCTCCATCGCAATGCACTCTGTCCTCTCACACCTGGACAACAACAACACCTACGCCAGAATGCTGTTTATAGACTTCAGTTCAGCATTCAATACAATCCACCCCTCACAACTCATCAGGAAACTGACAGACCTGGGTATCAGTTCCCTCATCTGCAAATGGTTACTGGACTTCCTGACCAACCGCCCCCAACATGTCGGGCTGGATAACCGCTGCTCATCTACCATCACAATGAACACCGGTGTACCACAAGGCTGCGTGATGAGCCCTTTCCTCTACTCCCTCTTCACCCACGACTGCAGACCTGCTGATGGTTCCAACACCATCATTAAGTTTGCAGATGACACCACGGTGATTGGCCTCATCAGTGACAACGATGAGGCCGCCTACAGGGAGGAGGTGGATCGTCTGGCTGAGTGGTGCGACAGAAACAACCTGCTGCTTAACACCGAGAAGACCAAGGAGCTCATCGTGGACTACAGGAGGAATGCTGACCCACATCCACCCATCCACATTAAGGGGACGGCTGTGGAGCGTGTGAGCAGCTTCAAGTTCCTGGGAGTCCACATCTCCGAGGATCTCACCTGGACGACCAACTGCTCCAAGCTGGTCAAGAAGGCTCACCAGCGCCTCTTCTTCTTGAGGACTCTGAGGAAGAACCACCTGTCCTCAGACATCCTGGTGAACTTCTATCGCTGCACCATCGAGAGCATCCTGACCAACTGTATAACAGTCTGGTACGGGAACTGCTCTGCCTCGGACCGGAAGGCGTTGCAGAGGGTCGTGAAAACTGCCCAGCGCATCGCCGGAGCACCACTTCCTGCCATAAAAGACATCTACAGGAAGCGGTGTCTGAAAAGGGCTGGGAAAATCATCAAAGACCCCAGTCACCCATCACATGGACTCTTCACCCTCCTGCCCTCTGGGAGGCGCTACAGGAGCCTCCGGACTAAGACCACCAGGTACCGGAACAGCTTCTTCCCCACAGCTGTCAGACTCCTGAACTCTGCCTCCTGACATCTGACCCACGTTAAACTCATGGACTGAACATACACACACCCACAATGGACAACTGTACCCTCAAACACAATAATAACATGGACTGAACCACCACTCACAACCACTAGCACTTTATATAGCCTCTGTAGAAACTATCTACACCCTCACTTATCTTAACTGCACTACTGTATAGCTCTGTGTAAATAATCATTCTGTACATTCGATAATTTTTAATCCTACAACTGTTTACAACTTGCATAGTTCCCATTTCTGTATAGCTGTATATCTCAGATTCTGTAAAGTTATTTATTTCATATTCTGTATAGTTTTTCATATTTATATCCTGTTCATATCCTGTACATAGCTTGTACTCACTACAGCCTGTACATACTTATAGTTATAGAATATTCACAACATACTTCATACCGTGTACATTATAACATACCATAATAGACCCATTTCTGTAATATACTCACATATCTATATTATTGCTAATATATATTGTAATATATCTATATCACTAAAGCACTTCTGGATGGATGCAAACTGCATTTCGTTGCCCTGTACCTGTGCATGTGCAATGACAATAAAGTTGAATTCTATTCTATTCTATTCTATTCTATTCTATTCTACATGTGCCTCTGGTTGTGTCAAATTTACTAGCTACATTTATTTATTTATTTTCTGTGCGCTGTAAACGGCCTCTGAACACTATGCATGTTTGTATACATGAACACTTGTAGCCAGTGCATTTACCAGTTGTGCATATTTCCTACTTTACAGGTAAAACAGATCAATGATAATTTTCTTTATTGATATGTTGATCTGTTACACAATCAGTACTTACATATGTGTGTGTGGGTGTGTTTGCTCAATGTAAGACGTAAGAGCGTCAGCGCTTCGCCCTGCATAGAGGAAAGCAAGGTCACAATCAGTTTTACTGATGGGGTATTGTCAACACCCTGCCGGGCAGGCAGGCAGGCAAGCGACGTGAGCACCTAAGTTTTTATAAATGTGATAAGTGGAGAATGAGGCGAAGTAGGAGCTTCAAATTGCTACCATAGGTGAGTCTACTAAAATTACTGGATGACTTCAAATCTCAGTGCCCTTGGCCTCGGGGTCAGAGTAGGTTTTCTAAAAATCTTCTAAATGCAATAACTTGAGAACAAAGCAACATAGGATTTTGAAATTGATGCCTTGTTGTGTATACTAGGGGGCTGAGGGGGAGCACAGGTGGTCAGCAGTATTTTTCATATATACTATAAGCCATACGTTGTTGGGCTTACTTTTTTACTTTATACTTCCAGGCCACTACTTTCAGGTAGAAATATTGTGTGTTTTTAAATGTGCAAGACTTTTTCAAAGCTACTTTTACACACAAGCATATAGTTTCTAAAATATATTTTTTCCAGGTTAAATTTGACAGTATACACTGGCTGGCCGCTTCATTAGTTTTGCTGGTATTCGGTCGGACTCCCCTCTCACTTTCAGAAGTGCCTTTATTCTTAATGGCACAGATTCAACAAGGTGCTGGAAACACTCAGAGACTTTGGTCCATGTTGACTTGATAGCATCACAGAGTAGCTGCCGATTTGTCAGCTGCACATCCACGATGCAAATCTCGTGTTTTTAACCACAGCCCAACATGTCTATATTGGATTAAGATTTAATGACTGTGGAAGCTGTTAGAGGACAGTGAACTCATTGTCATCATTGAGAAACCAGTTTGAGATGATCTGAGCTTTGAGACATGGTGCATGAACCTGCTGGAAGCAATCGTCAGAAAATGGGTACACTGTGGTCATGAAGAGGTGGACACAGTCAACAACAATACTCAAGTAGACTGAGTATTATTGAGTATTACTGAGGGGTGGATATTTAAGTTACTGTTCAGTTCATGTCAGCTCAAAGTAGTGGCTATTCTCCTCTAACCTCATGCAGTAGTAGAGCATTTTTACCCAGAGAACTGCTGCTCACTGGATATTTTCACTTTTCTGTAAACCCAAAAGAGCAGTTGAACAGGTGTGCCTAATGAAGTGGCCACAGAGAGTGTCCTAAGTAGTCAAAATGAGCCATTTAGTTACAAAATGCATTTGTTTGTCTGTTCACACAGATCTTCATGAGCTTTCTGGAAGAGGCAGAGCAGCTGAGTTATTTGTGTAACGGGTGAGCAGAGCTGAAAAGTTATACAAGAAAGCACATGTGCTTCTTCGAGCAGGGCCTGAACATGCTGCTTGCACCAGATGGTGGCAGTATGTCCACTGTATTGTGCATTGTATTATCAGTGGTTGCCGGCTGCATACATTTTGAACAGTGAGCAGTAATATCTCAAATAATGATAGAAAGAAACCATATTAACAGTAACCATCAAGTAAAACCGCAAAAGCTTTTATGCATCTTTGCATCCACCGGAAGGCTATTCGTCATTCTTCCAAAGAAATTCAATCATTTGGTGGTTTGATGATGGAGATGGAGAGATGATGGAGGGCTGTCTAACACAATGGGACAAAATCTTAAACAGATTAACATGATATCCATGCTCATCAAACCTTTCAGTGATCCCTGATGCTCAGGACTACTTACAGTGAATTTATGTGCAGTGATCCCTCTTTTTAAAGGGGCAAGCAAACTCAAACAACCTCAGCATAACGTCCCCCATCGCATAACAGAGCCACAGAGTTAATTCACTGAAGGGTTCAAGATTTTTTCTTTAATTTGCCTCTGCTTCTTCTTACTAACCTGTACTTGACACAGGTTACTCTGGTTTAATTTTATTCTTTCTCAGGCTGTGAACGACTTCAAATGTTTAGTAAATCAGCCAAATCTGTCACCATGGATTCCTTAATAAGGAAAATAGTCATCGGTGACTCATGTGATCCTACAAAGAACACCACAAGCACAAATCTGTCCTAAAATATATCCCAGCTAAGACTGTGGAAGTGGCAGGACACACCCTGGACACAACAGGGCAAACAGAGAGGCAGAAGTCAATGCAATGTGTGCATTCAATCCAATGGACAGTTTACCTAACAGTGAAGCATGAGAAGGCAACCAGAAGTCAGAGCAACCACAGGAGAGAAACATAGGTACAAGGAAAACATGAAGACCTTGTCTAACAAGCAAGAGCTGAGCAACAGGTTCAAACCCAGAGCCTTTCTTTCTTTTCTTTTTTTACTTGAAAACACACATTTCAGAAATATTTACACACCAGAGCAAAAGACAAGAGTGTCTAAGGTTGTAGGACATATCCTTTGGGCATCAGGATACAAAATGTTAGTGTCAATTCATCAGGCAAGCTTTTGAAAAACATGTCTCGTGTCTTGCAAGGACATACATTCCCTTTATTTTCCACACCGTGGGCTGGTTTAGATACTACCTGCGACCACTGCCCTGAAGCTGCACTTTAGTTATAATTTACAGGAGAACTTAAACCTCATGACCCTCCACCAGGCTGTGGCCTGAATCACCCTTGCCGTCTGATACTTCCTTATAGAATTCACATGAGGCTGAAGAGCTTGAAGAGTTTGGTGGGATGAGGAGAAGTGAGTTTACATGACTCGCTAGGGCACAATAAACAGCGGGCTCATTCACTGGAAAGAATGAGTATCTATAGTATAGTGAGGTATTTGTGTTTATTCTGAAGACTAGCTTTGTGGATGGATAAGGATGTCAGTTTGCAACATTTTTATTGCATTTAAATCTAGTGCCGGTCTCTTAATATTTGCGACAAAAAGAACAGACCACCTCCAAACCCAGTTTTTTTACCGGAGGTGTCAAACTTTAACTCTTTGTTCAATAAAGATGATATTTGTGACCCTCACATACCCTTTGTGACAAGTTTTAACATGTCAGCATATATCAATAAAGATGTGGTTTGATGACCATTAGAGTAGGTTCTGGGTTTTTCCCAGGGTAGTCTAAGTAAGCTGTGTGGGCAGCAGTGTTGGGTAAGTTACTTTAAATTAGTAACTTAGTTACATTAATAGTTACTTCTATCAAAAGTAACTCAGTTACTTCAAGTTACTCGTTACTTTCAAAGTAACTAGTTACTAGGGAAAGTAACTTTGGTTTTACTCAGAATTCTCTTGTTAATGTGTTTCTTCCATAACTTTGCCAGTCTTCTAGCTTGCTTACTTGCCACAAGTGCACTGTGCCACCTACCAATAGAAAGGAAAAAATAATGTGCACATTTCCACGAGAGAAATCCCACGCCTGGACCGTTGTTGACCGCCGCCATGATTCTAGCCTACGTCACAACGTCATGTGCGCTTTTTACATCCAACACAAAAACTGCAGTCGTGGTGCTTTCGATTGTACTCAGAACTCGGAAATTCTGCTTCTGAATAGGAAGATGTAGGCAACACCAGACTGCAGATGAGCTGCATACAGAGCTGGACTGGGACAAAAAAATCGGCCTGGGCGTTTTGACTAGAGACCGGCCCACCATTATAGCAAAAATCATAAAGACTTTGAATGATAATAAACACTGTTGTGACAGTGATGTACACTGTTTTGATGGTATATATGCATCAATCTATCAATCGTTTGTTGTAAGATTCAGATAATTATTTTTTAAAAGCGAGACATTTTAAATGAGAATAAGAAAGAAAAGTATTTCTTTGTGCCCCCCTCTCCCTGTTAATGCCCTACCTGGCCCCCTGGCAACACTTTGCTAGACCCGCCCCTGCACAGTTACCAGCTGTCAGCTACCTAAAAAAGGATCCTGGTGTTATTTGTCTCTCAGAAACGGTTCATAACTTCCCTTCAACTCATTCATGTCACCTAAAAGGTAAACCTGTTTCTCCATCACAGCTCTGATGATTCAGTAAGGACATCTCCTGGTTTCATCTTCATGTTTCCCTCTCACCAGATAACCAAACCGACATCATGACCAGCAGCTTTACAGCTGTGGCTCCAGCAAACATCAGCTGATAGTAGAAATTAATATTAAATAAATTCTAACAACAGCTGATCAAGCTTAAACGTGCTGCTGTTGTTTAGCGCGACAACCGCTGTTTTCTTCTTTCTGGCGCCAAGTGGGCGATAAACAAGCAAGAGAGAAAAGCCAATCAGCTGATCATTGATCAGTTTCATGATTAAAGTAGCAACAGGAGAGGGAGGAAGAGAGAATGAGAGGAGAAGAGGCAGCTATGCAGCAAAGACACAGAATACCTCCAGCTTTGTGTCTTTTCCATTGTAGCTGAAGTCCGGGACAAACTGTTCCTTTTCAGCTCAACACGAAACGCACAATATTTTCTCTGAATACGAGACGATTCTGTTTTTTACAGGATGGTTGGCAATTAGAAACTCAGTCATGCTAGCGAGTACCCAGTACGAAAAAGTCAGCAAAACGAAAATAAACTCCACCTAAACTTGGTTTAGATCTGACCCAAATAGACTGCAGGTCATAACTTCTTACCTGAAGTTCAGTCCACCTGACACTCGGACCGGCGGCCGCTTCGGGTCTCTGCTCCTGCCTCCCCTTTCCCTCATCCACCTCCTGGCCTCCACCACTTGCTAATGTTACTGAATCTGTGGATTCACCACACGAAGTAACGAATAACGACCCTATCTAAATCCCAGTAACGATTAACGCGTTCCTAATTTTGGCATAATACCTAGTTACCGTGCTCGTTACCACAATAATAACGTAGTTACTGTAACGCGTTATTAAGTAACGTTACTTAATAACGCGTTAGTCCCAACACTGGTGGGCAGTGAGAGTTTATACCCTCACTAACTTCTGATGCACACTCACACTCAGTTAAGGTTACGCCACCACTTAAAACCAGGCACAGTGGTTTATTCTTCAAATAACAGTACTTGCTGGAGATCATTTACATATAAACACATATCTGGCGCTGCAGTCAGTATTTACAGCATCAGGACTGTGTATGAAATACACCATAGAGCCCATTTCCCCTGCAGAGAAAAGCACCACATCACTCACTGTGGCTCACAGAGGTCTGTTGAACAGTGAAATAAACTTTGTTGGGCACTAGATACACAGGCGATGTTATACACTCTCCTAGTGATGAGTATTTACACACTACTATAAAGTGGCATGCAGACCTTTTCCACAACAGACATATTGACCTGTCATGAGGTGGAAACCACAAGTTTAGTTAATAGCATCACTGATGGCACAGTCCCCTTTAAGCTATCCCAGTCAGCTGGCACAAGTAATACAAAAACCACAGAGATAAATATTGTCTTTGTTTTGAGTTACACCTGAGGTCTACCTGTGAGATCACAGCCTTGAAAATGACTGTAAATGAGGTGTGACCTCATCAAATAAGAGACCAGTTTTCAGGACTGGTTTGTCCTTTGCATGGATGTTGCAGTACAATAAAACTTCTTCAAGCAATCCATCTTAAGAAACTTTATGTGCCTCTTAATTTTCCTGCTTTATTTGACTGATTGTGCTTAATGTGTCTGTGCCTGCCTGGTGTTTACTGTAAGTCCATATGTTGTGCTGTACTCTGAACTTCCCGTATTGATTCCTATGTTACTGTACGCACATCATGTCCAGAGCTGCAGCAGTTCATCCACACAGGTACCTCGTCCTTCACCAGGATGTTAGGACAACTTTGGGGAAAGAGATTCATTATTAAAGGCATGGTAGCACTGAATGAGCCATCAAGTCAGGTTAGGTAAAAGTGAAGGAAAAAACGTACCTATTTATGTTTTTTGCCTGTTAACAAACAAACTAAAACATTCCACTAAAAATGTGTCCAAAGACAAACTTTGGAAGACCTCCAGATAACCTGGAGAACCACTGTTTTAATATCAGAAATGTTGGCTCATTGGAAGCAGAATAAAAATCAGCTTCGATAAAGATGATGAAATGTTGAAGCTTGTGTAGCCGAGCTGTCATCTCACTGCTTTCATGTTGGGTGCTTGTTTTTTGTCTTTTGAATCAGAGACTGGCCATAAGAGACAGAGAGACAGAGAGCAGGAGAGGAAATGTGGCACACACCCACCTCTGCTGTTTGCACCCCTCACATCAGATCAGCTCTCGGATATAGTTGCATTTCCTTTCCTCACCAGCGAGGCTTGCACACAGCCTCTTCCGGTCATTTGGAGCCGGACAGCAGAGTGCGTTCGCCCGTAGCTCAGCGTGTTAAGGTGGATGTCTGTGAGCTCGCGGGTCGCCGACGATAAAGATGATGAAGATGAAGAAGATGCATCTGTCCTAATCATCTCCGCGACTGGACTGCTAAGGACTTCTTTCTCTTTAAAAAACGGGAGAAAAAAAGGTAACGCAGAATCGCGTCCGCCCGCTGGGACAAATGTAAATGCTTTGATAACTGATATCAGGGAAACGACTAACACACACACTTAACTTTTAGACTATTCTGTTTATTTTGAATAATTTGACACATTGATTAATCGCCATAGTTTGTTATTTATTCTATGCTACGACACGATATGACACTGATAACATTTTTGCCGACATTCAACTTTTTAATGATCCAGCTGCGCAAATGCACCACGCCTCTCTGCATTAGAGCGCGGGTTTGCTTTAATGGCATGAGACTCTGCATCATTATCATGTCATATTATGTCCTGACAGCTGATTTATTGATCACGTGGCCCAATGTGTGATTACAGATCCATGATTTTCCACTGTGAAAACTAAGAGAACATCCAGAGTCCCTGCAGTGCGTAGTGCTGGCGCCATGGTGGGCTCCATCGGCTTTTTTTGGCCTGCTGCTGTTGCAGTGTTAAAACGAAGGAGCTGCTTTATTCTGCACTTGACTTTGCTGTTACCAGCAGTGAGAGCCAGTGGGCAGCTAACTGGAAGCCCCCTGGTTTGTCAGAAGACTTGTTTGTGTGCCAGCACCATCATCAGCTGCTCCAAGCAGAATCTAACAAATGTTCCCAACGCTCTTCCATCGTATGCAGCTGTGCTGGACCTCAGCTTCAACTTTATCACCAAGCTCCAAGCTGATTGGACCGGCATCAGACTCGACCAGCTGCAAAGCCTGCTGCTCAGTAATAACAACCTCACCTTTCTCTCCACTGAGGCATTTGTGAATGTGAGAAAGCTTCGCTACCTGGACCTTTCCTTTAACAGCCTCCGCCTGCTGGACGAATACATTTTTGAGCCGCTGGAGAATCTGGAGGTCCTGCTGCTTTATAAAAACCACATCTCTCAGATAGATCGCTCTGCCTTCTCTGGCCTCATCGAGTTGCAGAGGCTCTATCTGAGCCACAACCAGATCACACGCATCCTCGTAGAGCTGTTAAAGGGCCGAGGCAGGCTGAAAAGCCTTAGACTGCTGGATGTTTCCTCCAACCGAATTAAAGCTCTGCCCCTGGATGAGCTTCAGGCTCTGCCTGCCTGGATTAAAAACGGTCTGTACTTCCACAACAACCCTCTAACCTGCAGCTGTGAGCTGTATGAACTGATGGCACACTGGGAACTCAGGGAGCTCAGCCCTTCCACTGACTTCAGGAGCAACCACACATGTGTGACATCAGGCCAGCCGAAGGAAAAAATGGCCATACTAGATCTGACCAGACAGTATCTGAACTGCAGTGAGGTCAAAGGTTTTAAAAAAGAAGGCTATCTGGAGCAATCTTTGGTGTTAGACTGTGACACCAGACAGAAGAACATGGTGAAGAGATGGGTGCTGCCAGGAAACCTGACAGTGTCTCAAAACGAAACCACTTTCATCCGTAACGAAAGCAGCCTTAGGATTGGGCCCCTAAAGGTAGAAGACTCAGGGGTCTACACCTGCTATGCCACAAGTGATTCATTCAATGAGACGCTGTATGTAACTGTAGTGGTGTTTAATACCACCATGAGCAAAGGACTGGAGAATCTAAAAACAGCCTACACCACCCTTGTAGCGTGTCTGATCAGTCTCGTCATGATTCTCATCTACCTCTTTTTCACACCGTGTCGCTGCGCTTGTTGTCCAGGTCAGAACATGGAGAAAAATGACGGCAAAGACAGCCTCCACTCTTCAACTGTCAGTCTCTCCCAGGCACACGAGGAGAGATGGCAAGAGAGGGTGGGAGATGGAGGTTTCCTCTACAGACACACGGCCTTCCTGGAACCTAAAGAACAGCTGGAGCAGAATGGGAGGCTGAATCCAATAAGTGAGGAAGATGAGGAGTGGCAGGGGGCCAACAGGGGCAGAACAAGGTCTGATGTCAGCTCGGTGTGCTCCAATTCTCCTATGGTCATATGAAATAAGGGCGATGCCGCTGCTTCTTTGTATTCTAAGAATGTGAGCAAAATATCAAAAGTGAGCATCTTCCAAACAAAGCTTTAGTTGACTCGAGACGGTGGTGCCGATCCAGTAACATAAGATTCAAATTGATTTTAATCTTTTGATTAAATCACTTTTAGGCCTTTCCATTTGTGATGCGTCTTAACAATTCAAATGACTCCTCTGTGAAGGCACAGAGCGCTATATTTCTGGTAGAGAACTGGGGTTTTTTTTCATAAATGCAACACGTGTTCCCTAAAAATGAGAATATATGAACTTTAAATATTGTTTGCGTTCTTAAAAATGCTTACCATGTAGACATTAACCACCAAGCAGCGCTTAGTAGACTACTTAAAGGCATTACTGAGAGAAGGTCACCTCAGAGTAGCCAGTAGCCTGCATGTTAAAGATATGGCCTTTCTTGCAATTGGGATGAAGGTGCTGCAAAGGTGAGAAGTTCTGAATTTGTTGAATAACGTAGAAAGGGAGGCTAATTTTTATGCAAAGCTTGCAGAACTCACTCTGTTACTATTATTATGCAATATTTCTGCTATATGTAACATTCCTAAACTTCACAGAAAACAGTGCTGTTAATAATTACACTTATGCAACTTTTTCAGTTAAATTTCTTTTTAGATGCAAGTGCGATTTAATGTTTAAACAGCAATATGTGTTTTTTGCAGTGATTTTGGCCTTAAGATGAAGTGCTTTTAAAAGCAGCTCTGATTAAATATCATATGCAGGTATACTTTTATTATCATTTAAAATGAATTCTAATTTCTGACAAATTTAGTTGACTTTTTGTCTCATAAAATATTATTTATATTGCTCCAGTTCACAACAGCTGCTGTCTGAAGGCACTACTTAAAAAGAAATCTTTAAAATGAACCAGACTAGCTCTTCATATCCTCCTGAGAACCAGGGAAAAATGAATCTTCCCACTGAACTTTTTTTGTAATTTCCACCCTCTTTGGGGCTAAAAGAGGCCACCCAAACACATAAGATATAGATGGATAGACCAGGATGTCCTCTATTTAGTACACCAGGGCTTATTAGCATAGCTCAAATAAGTCAAACGATATCAACCAAAAACAAACGTCCATTAGAGAAGACATAAATGAATAGGCTGGTTCTCAGGATATAAACACTCAGCAGCTATTTTATCAGTATAAACACAATTATTGACTGTTATTTGGCAAATTTATTCTCATCCAGTATGCATACATTTCCAGTAAACAGTGCTGTTGTTGAGCGTCAGTAATCTGCAGTAAATATTGATGAACTCTTGATGTCATTGTCTGATTGATTAGCAAATAGCATGCCAATAGCATGAATACAGTCTCATTTAAAAAGAAACTATTCCACCGACTAAGCTTCAGGTATAGTTACTGTTATCTGTGGATTATGCAGAAAAAACAAATCCTGGTTCCTGGTTCATAAAGAATTCATTGCAATAAGCTAAAGTTAAACACATATTCCAGACGACAAAAACAAAATCAGCCAGCTGAATTTAGCTACAAATAAATGCCACCATTTTATTATGTTCTATATGAGCGAGTTATTAGATGTAAACATTACAGTCAAACTGCTCGATTTTAGAGGTTGGGTTCAAATTAAATTACCAAAGATTACAGAATAATTCGAGTAAAAGAAAATAGTATAAATAGTATTGTTTTGTGAGTTTGGATGGATGAATCTTAGAAACGTATGGAAGCTGCTCTAGATGGAAAACCTGAAACTGATTGATAATGCTAACAAACATAACAATAAGTTTCCAGTTGAGCAAGTTTATTTGCATATTTTGTTATCACACTGCGACAAAATATCGTGTTCAGTGTCAGGTTTCAGAATGGCAACATGAACACACATACTTCCATACTGAAGAGTAAATAGCAGCCTGGAAGAGCCTGAGAGCGAGTACCATCCACTGAATGCTTCTGGGCATTAGTGCCCAACCCTAAGCAAATCAGCCGATGCCAGCCACAAGCCAGAATTCTCATAAACACTGTCAGAAATAGCAGCTGCAGCCAACACTCGGGCCCCTGTGGCTGGCTGACAGCTGAAATATAAATGTAGATGTAGCAGTTTTTCAAACAGATGTCCAACAGAATCCTCTTAAAAGGACTAGAAGCTCATATTTTACCCTGGCTGGTGCAACCACAAAAGCTGTGTTACACTGTGCAGAAAGGGGTGTGGATGAAAATCAATGAAGACCAAAAGATGACTCAAATAAATGCAACTTATAATAATAAAAAAACAATAATAATACATTCAGGCTGTTCATTTCAGGTCACAATGTTAGCAGTAGAGCATCGTAATTGCTACACAATCTCTGGATAGTCAAAGTTGTGTTATAAAGGGTATGTATGTTAATGTTGAAGGTACAGTGATGTTTATGCACTTCTCATGGTGCTTTTTCAATATAACCTCGGTGTAATCACGATAAATGTGTCTGTGGGAGTTTAAGCTCATGACATCGTCAGAATCTAGCATGTCTGTTAAATATTATAATGTAGCAACACAACCGGAGGAACTTTTCAGTCTGTCAGAGGAGGCACATATGTACTATGTCATCATGTTGGACATTATAATAACCAAAGACGGAGCTACGTGTGACAAATCATTACCTACATGTTCAGTGTTTACAGTCAGTATATTGTCAGTGTGCTGAGTTCACCTGCTGTATTTTAATATATGCAATCCTGAATAACGACTTATTGCATTTCATTGTTTGCTCTGTGCATCTTGTTTATTGCTGTACTCCTCATGTAGTTCACAAACAACAAAAATAAACATGATGTAAAAAGAGACGTGTGCAGTATGTCCTGTGACATATGTGCAACTGCAGAACTTTCACTCTCATGTGCAGCCAACAGCTTGTTAGCTCAGCTTCACACAAACAGTGGAAATACAGAAACAAGTAAAATCACTGGCGTGGCTCTGTCCCAGGCTTAGAGAATCCGGCTAACTTATTAATTGTGACTTTGCAACTTCTTTAACATGCATAAAAAATAAAGACTTGAAATGTTGTAATGTCCTAGTGCAAAGGCACCTTTCATTTTTGCTCTGCAGTTTTTGTTTGTGTTAAAGATGCTTTAAAGGCAGATTTTAACATGTTTGGACACAATCCGACCAGTTGTGCTGTTCTGCAAAGCTAAGTAGCAGGTAACTGAATCCTTAAAGGTATGCACACTAGAATAAGGGGCAACACAGCAACAAAATTATTACTTATTAATAATTTAAAATATTAAACTCAGAGGGAAATTCCTTCTCCAAGTCCACAAAACACATGTAGACTGGTTGAGCAATGCACTCTCAATTATCCTAGAGAGGGTAAAGAGCTGGTCCAGTCTTCCGCGACCGGGACAAAAGCCGCATTGTTCCTCCTGTAGCTGAGTTTCGACTAACTGTCAGACTCTCCTTTCCAGCACCCTCGCATAGACTTTCCTGGGGAGGCTGAGGAGTGTGATCCCCCATAGTTGGAACACACCCTCCGGTCCTCCTCCTTAAAGATGGGAACCACATCCCAAGTCTGCCAACATAAAAGTGCTGCCCATGATCTCCATGCAACATCGTAGAGGCAAGACAGTCCTACAACATCCAGAGCCTTTAGGAACTCAGTGTGAACCTCATCCACTCCAGGGGCTCTGCCACCAAGGAGCTGTTTAACTGACTCAGTGATCTCACGCCCAGTGATGGACAAGTCATCCCCCTCGTCTCCAGACTCTGCTTCCTCTAGGGAAGATGTATCAGTAGGATTAAGGAGATCCCTTCCACTGCCTGACAAAATCCTCAGTTGAAGTCAGCACTGCATACAGTGCAGGTAGAGGACCACTTTCCCCTCCTGAGTTGCCTGGCGGTTTGCCAGAATCTCTACGAGGCAGTCCAAAAGTCTTTTTCTGTGGCCTCTCTGAACTCCTCCCACGCCCGAGCTTTTGCTTCAGCCACTGCCCGAGCCGTGTTTCATTTGGCCTGTCTGTACCTATCAGCTGCCTCTGAAGCCCAGTAGGACTCCTTTCACCACCGGTGTCCACCATCTCAATCGAGGGTTCCCGCCATGACAGGCACCAACCAGCTCAGTGCAGCATGTCTGTCCAGCATCCTACCCGGCCACCTGATCCAACTCACCGCCAGGTGAGGCGGTGGTCAGTTGACAGCTCAGCCCCTCTCTTCACCCAAGTGTCCAGAATATACAGCTGTAGATTCAGAAGGCCAGATACGCTAAACTATTGTTCGGCTTATAAGCGCAGAGAACAGTCAAGACCCATTCCCTGAACTGCAGGATCAGGGAACAAACCCTCTCATCCACCGGGAAAAATCCAACATACAGGCAGCAGGGAAGGCAGGGATACTAAGATACCCACCCCAGCCCGCCGCCTCTCACCACAGGCAACACCAGACTGAGACAGACTCCAACTCCTCTCCAGGAGACTGGTTTCAGAGGCCAAGTCGTGTGTTGAGGAGAGCCCGACTATATCTAGCTGGTACCTCTCATCCTCACGATTGGCTCATGCTCCTTCTCCACCAGAGAGGTGGTGTTCCATGTCTCAGTCAATAGCCAAGAAATTATGCTTTACTTAAATTTACTTACAGTCTAATTATTTATTTGTTTGCTGTAAAAACCTGACTTGTTACATCCTTATTCTAGTGTCCCTACCTTTAGGAATTTGAAGATAAATATATTTAGATTGTCGTTTCGAATAAAATATATTAAAATCGATTTAATTGTTGGGAAATGATGCCCTTAGTTGTGGGCCATATTATAAAGTGTTGCTATCTTTACTACTCAGGGCCACTGACTCTCTTATCAAGAAAGAGAGTCTTAATTAGAGAGTATTCCAATTCAAAATGTAAAACTGTTCCTTTAACTTTGGCTCTGACTGATCAGACTTGGCCTGACTGTTGTGTCCTTCTAGGCAAAGATTAATTTTCACTTGCTGTCTTAGTTAGTCTGCAGGAAATCCTCTGGATCTAAATTACATTATTGACCCAACCTTGTTCACTTGAGTGAAATAGGAGACCACATGGACTGCTGGGGTGGAAGCTGGGAGTCGTATTTGTTGCATCTGTGCCTGAAACATGCCGGCGTCTGGCCACATTTGAAGTTGCTGGATTTTCAACCTTATTTGGATCGTTGACCACAGTATGTCCCCGAGGAGAGTGAACTCGCTGTGCTGTATTCAGTTTCCTCTGCCAATCACAGTCCAAGACAGAGCTGCATTATATCAGCTTCTGACAACCTAGTGTTTCCATCTTATTACTGTAAACTTGCAATTTACACACATAAAACACATCTAATTTTATGTGGAACATAATATATGACACTTGTTCATGTGACCGTCTGGCATGTGTGTGAAGAGGGTGCACTGTGACACCTCACTGGCTGCCCTGCAACTCATCTCCTGGATAAATGATTGAAGAGGTCTGCGGGGATGTTCATGCTCCCTGTCTCAGCAGGCGCTTTCTCATATTACCACGCTTACTCACAATACACCCAACACTACCCAGGTGTGTGTGAGACTAGGCTTAAAGATCTGAAAAACGCTGGACAAAAACACAACACTGAATCAGGATCTGCAAAGTATTTAATTCATAAAAAGCCCAAAGGAGACAGAAAGGGGCTGACAGTGGCTGATCTGTGTGATGATGCAAGCGTTTAAATGGGAAAGAGCTACATGATATGCCAGATTATTATTAGAACAAACGCAGCTGTCTGAAGAAAATATCAGATCGCTGAACATCACACACACACACAGATGGCAGTGACTGTGGGCCTGCTGACAATGAATGAATGGCGTCTTTGCTCGGTGGCTTAAAGGCTGAATTCTAAGTGAGATGACTCATCCTCTCCTCAGGCCCCTCCCAGGAGAATCACATGAATGGGGAAGCGACTGAAGCAGCAGTTGAGCGAGTCTACTGCCATCTAGCGGCCACCAATTCCCTGACATGGAAGGATTCATTCTTCCCTCTGCAAAAATATTCTTGGACACTTCTCAGATCATTTTTTCATGCTTGCATGGAGTATGTAGGATTTGCCCTGATGTTGTATAAGATGAAATGTTTTTTTGGTGGTCTCAAAAGCAGAGGATGGAGGCTGGTGAAAGAACAGATCAGTCACTTTGATACTGTTGTCGTTCATTATTTGTTAATCTTATATTGGTGTTCCCAATGTTTCAGTTTTTCACTCCATCGGGACAGAGCGGAGCCCGTCGTGCTCAACAATCATGGCCGATGCACTCTAAAGACGACTACACGGCAGGAGAAATGTTTTCCTCTTGCAGCAGCTGCCAGATCGAAGCAACTGGAACAACTTTTCACTTCAGTTGCACAAACATCTGGGAGCACACTCATAAACATTTTCTCCAGAATATCTCCGGCCTCATAGCTTAACCTAAAAAGGAATAACACGCTGGGAGTGATTTATAAAAGTGCAGGAGAAATATAAACTGAGCTCGATGAGATGAAGAACACAACGCAGCCCCGGTGGTGAAACTGCACAGTTAGGTTCAATAAGTATTTGATGATGACACACTTTGCCTCTGTGCACCAACACAAAGGACACTAAACACATTTTTAAGAAAAGCATTGACATAACTGTTCATTTTACAACCATTTACCCCATTTTTAGAGGCTCCTGTCAACATGTTTAATCTTCCAAAAGCTTATAGATCCAACTGTGAGCCACACCTGTTCTCAGGTGTCCTCACTTTCACTACATCCTGATTTAGTTTCTCTTATCTACTCTCTGTAAAAGTCCCTCTGAAGTGAAGAATACTGTTGCTGCCTTTATCTGGCAAACGCAACGTTAGTTGTGCAATCATAAAGATGAAAGTGACCGTCTCCTATTTGTGTCAGAATGAACGTGTTCATCCTGCACACGGGAGACTGGATGTTACTTATGAGAAAATAGCTGAACTTTCCCCCCATATAAGCTACAAAGCCTCTGTTTAATATCGCTCCGCTCAATGCTGCCCTCCGGAGGACTGACGGTGTAAAAGGTTCATCATTCAAACAAATACAAAATAAATACAGACAATCAGAAACGTTTAAAGAACAGCTGCCTTTATTCAAGCACAAAATCAGCTGATGTTCACATTATTATGAGAAACAATAAAAAACTTTAATTAAGATTTGAATTTAATTAAGTTGTACTCACAGAGCCAGCGTCCCACAGTGTGAAGCGGGCTTTTTTTTTTGCGTTCAGAGGGCAAACCACTGAGGATATTTTCATTCTTCTTTGCTTCTGTGTCGAGGGAATGACCTGAAACACTCAACATTTTGATTAGAAGCATCTTTAAAACATGTTCAAAACAAAAAGAACTGGATTTTCACAAAACAGGCCTAAAACTCAGTGAAACAGCAGAAACGTTTCCAGGTGTGCAGGTTTAGATTCAGAGCTGGAGGCGATGTAATAATACTCACACCAGTTGATATTTCTAATGATCACAAATGATGGCAAATTCCTTTGAAGTTAAAAGGCATGGTCCTGGGATACACTCACTCATTTGTTTTTCCACTTGATTTCAAACTGTTTCACTGAGTTTGCTCATTTTAATTTTATTTTGAAATGCTTACTTTTTTATTATTAATATGTGGAGGGTGTTTATAAGACGGAAAAAACCCCAAATATTTTATCAACAGCTGACTCACAGTCACTCATGTGAACATCCTAAGCTTATTAAACATGCATAAACTGTCTCCTCGGCCATTTCCCCCTTTGTTTTCATTTATATGTGACTTTTTAAATGGTTCAGTTCATTCTTGTTGTGGTTTCCACACCTAATTTTAGTTCACTGTAACAACATCAAGCTTCAGTCACCTTTATCCCTGCAGAAATCCAAGCGCCTGCACCTCCTCTGATTTAGCAAGCAATCCCGTTGGCATGAACCTTTGCACCGACTAAACCTGAAGCTGTAAAACAAAATTTGCACGCCTCATGTACCGCGGCGAGCAGCGCAGAATACAGTAAACTAAACAGACTGCCATCATAACGAGTAAGAACTGAGGCTGTTGTGACTGACAGCACCTGCTGATGGCTGATCGTACTGCACGGCATCTATTCAGCACTATTTTCACTGGGCAATACTGCAAGTTTAGTACAAGCACAGCATTGTTAATACCAATACATTTAACTTATAAAGGCAGCTTATGTAGAGAAGAGCAATGTGCAATGATTTATGAGATGAATCATCATCAATTTGCAAAATCTGGATAAATTTTACTGACCAAGAAATCACTGTGATTTTTACTTTCCACAATAATTAGTTAATAATACAAATTTAAGACACATTTCAGCTTTTCATGTATTTTAAAACTGGAAAATGTTTAAGAAATTTTTCTAGTGTATGTCTGAGTTATAGTTTTTCATTTTCAGAACAAATATTTAGTAAAAGCTCAGAGGGTTCATTCTGAACTTGGATGATGGAAAAAGTACTGATCCTAGTATTCCAGTATCCATCCGATACCATCACTGGTATCAATACTATCATTATCTGGATCAGCCGCAGGCCTCTAACATTGACATCTTTCTCTCAGAGCAGGTAAGAGCACTTACAAATTATAATGGTCTTGAGATCTACTTTTCCCCATTTTTGTAATGTTTAGTTTACCGTGTATTTGTATTATATATACACATATATTCAGTTATTACAGTTTTGGATTTTCTTTACCTTCTATTTTTATTTTACTTTAACTTTACTTTCCAGAGTACGTTTGTTCATTTTAGAGCATTCACCAGAGACAAGATTTCAGATTATCAGTGTCGATGCTACAATATAAACACCGAACTTTTGAAAGCAGTCGACTCACAGTCCTGTAGGCTTCCAAAGCCTCGTCAGGCAGGTTGTGCTAACAATTTTTACCAAATTCTAAAACTTTTTTTTTAATTTTAGTTTTCAAAGTTCACAAAATTGTTTCTTTTTCAAAAGTCAATTTTTTTTTTATACCTATTTTAGTTTTTAGTGAACTATAATAATCTTGCCTGCATTACATTGTCCTTCTGTGTCACTCAGAGACTCTCAGGCCTGCTGAAGCATTGTTCTTTAGTGCACCTGGACCATTTCCATTTTCTTGGCTGTTCCCATTTACTCTGTTATTTTATTTATTTATTTATTTTACATCTATGAGTTTCACTCCTGCACATATATTTGACTTACTTTGAAAAATCAAGGTTTCAATTAAAGGCAACTACAGCACCGTCTCACTGAGATTAAACTTTACTCACATGTTAATGCACGCAAAGGGGCAGAGCTTAATTTTAAGTACCTTTTGAAATGAAATTAAATCTTTTGCTAGGTTACAGCAGTTTATGGGATGTAAAACCACAATTTGGTGAGACAACAGGAAAGAAACGTTCACCGACTGTCACTGACAGAAACTGTGACAATGTTAGCTCAACACTAATCTCTGGCTTTTATGCTTTTAACAAAATCAGAATTATTGTAATTTTACTGCATGTTAACTGATTTTTTTTGCTATTTTTTTCTCACCCCTGCACTTACCAGCTTTTACTTAAGCAACAGTGTGCCTGTGGTGCTCTTTGACATTACAATACGTACCCGCTCGTGTCGTTGTGGCCATCAGTATACGTTACCTGAGGGGTGGGAGCAGCCAGGAGGCGTAAAGCTGTTACGCTTCACGCCTCCCCCTCCAGGGGACACCTTGAGCTGGAGCACCGTGCAGATACTTGGAGCTGAAGGGTAGCCGTCCCTTTTGTTTGAAGAACAACCAGGAAACTACGATGGGAGTCATCCTCTCGTCTCTGTGCTTTCATATGCAGTTTGCCACACAATCTTTTTAAAAGTGCATAAATCATCAGATCAACAAACCAACTAAAAGATTAGGATTCCCTGCTCAGGCCTCAACTGGGGCGATCTCTCGTCTCCACTGCGCTTCCTTTCCGATATTTGGCAGACGCCGTCTCACCGCCTCGACCTCCTCTCCGACAGGCTGAGGCAGCAGGTCTGGCCCTAGCACGGAGATCTTCTTCTTTAAAACTCCGATGCAAGAACAATAAGCAACTACACAAACACTGCTCCTGCTGCAGACGCTGAACAAACACACTGTGCACCAGTGCGCTGCTGGAACCAGATGAGGGGAGGAAGAAAAAGCTCCCGCTGAGACGAGCCCTGTTGAGAAACAGCTCTCAGATGAGCAGGTTCTGTGTCACACCTCCGCACGCACAAAGGCGACCGAGGAATAAGCCACAGGTCTGAGGAGGCACAGGGACTCTACATTTTCCTTTCCCAAACAGGCTGCACAAAGTATTCTAGCACCGCCAAATTTCAATCTCAATGAAGGTCATATGGAAAAGCTCTTCACAAGAGAAGTCACCGAACACATGTCGAGCATCACGAAAACACAGAACTGAGAGGCTTTCCCTCAATTCTCACACTTCCTCTCACGTCTGCCGGGAAGCCTCCTGCTGTCAAAGTGAAAGCCTTTTTTTCCCCTTTTCTCTCTCTCTTTTTTTTTTTTTTTAAAGACTTTCACAGAAAATTCCAAGAACAGAAAAAGGTCACAAAAGTTGTCTTCCGAGGCACTCGTGTTTCCCACGAAAGAGTAAATTTATTAAGACAAGATGTATGAAGTGCACGTTGCACTTTGCGTGTTTTTGCTGACAGGTATACTTCTTAGGCCCATGAGCATTGATGATCTCCATTTCTCTCTCTCTTCAGATATCCTGAGTATACAGCACAAATCACTCTTTATCCATTTGAAACACAGTACTCAAATCAAAGCATGAAAAACAATCATTATGAGTCCCTTTTTGAAGGCGGCAAGTATGGCCAGTTGAACATGGCCTCCGTTCCTCGTGTGTGTGGAAACGTACGCCAAAGTCCTCTGATCGAACTGCAACATTTTCTTTTTTGGAAACTCACAATCAGGCAAAGAAGAAAAAAAAAAAAAAGACCTGTGCATGGTATACAGCTCTTCAGTTGGAGGTTACATCATTCTTTTTTTAAAAAAAACAAAACAAAAACAATATGCTTTCTTAGGGTAGTAATTGTAATCAGTGAGTTAAAACATGACAAACTGAGTGAGGCATCTGATCAAACAATAAATGCTCAACCAAACTGTGGATAATTAAAAAAGAACAAAAAAAACCAAACAAACCACACAACGGAGAAGGGAAGGACACAAAAAGCAACCCCATACTTCAAAATAAGAGCCCGACAACACAGACTAGCCTTGTAAAATTTGCATTGAGACTGCGGGGGAGTTGATTTAGCTCGTTACTAAAATATTAAAAGATAACGATAAGCAAAAAATTTCAAACACACACACGAAAAAAATCTAGTCCTCGGGTTTTGGACTTTTGGTCAATCAGGGAGCATTTTTCACAATTTCAGATGGATAATAATAATAATTTAAAGATCAATCAGTAGTTGGATCCTGATACGCCTTTGAGAAATGAAAGCTCGCAGAGCTTGCTGCTTGTGTCCATCCCCTCACAAACGGCTGCTGCTGGTACAAGTGCTTGGTGAAAATTGTGAAAGCACCGATGACAAACCTCCACTTAGTCATAAAGTAACATGACTCATGAAACATGGCACACACACACACACACACACGCGCAACTACACATACACACACAAAAGCACTGGTAATGTAAATTATACTTGAAACTCCTGATGCTCTCGTGTACCTTAACTTTACACATGAATATCCAGAAGGAGTGATGGAGTGATTTGGTCTGTTTAACTGCTCTTTCTGCTATAATTTGACATCTTAAAGATCATTTACTGAAAGTTGGAATTTGGAAGTCTTCAAAATTTTTTTTACTTGGTCACAAAAAAAAGAAAACCAAATACATACGAACATCTGGTGTAGGTCAATTACTGGCCAACGGATACTGCTTTAAAGCAAATGGACTTCCTTAATCAGGAGAAGAAAAAAAAGAAAACAGTGTACATGAGTTTGATTTCAAATACCAAAAATGAGGCTAAATGCTCTCTTCTGGATCTTCAGCTCATTGTTGTAGGCAGGAGTTGTGTGAAAAGCACATAAAGGACCTGTTCTTTTTAAACGATAAGGCAACACACACAGTACTGATTCACAGACCTGTAGTTCACTCTGGACTCACCTTAGGATAGTACCCTTCAGGTAATGTGCATTTAATCTAAATATCTAAATAGTAAAGGCAAACTTTCACCTGATTTAACAATCAAATTCATCAACTTATAAAAATGTACTTAATTCAGTTTGACTTTAATTTTATAAACTTTCACCAGGATGAAATAGAAGCAGGTTAGAGAGCTTAAAATCTGCATCCTGCTGTTTGTCTCCTGCACTGCTTTAATACCACTTCTTCTCCCTGTGTTTACATCTCACAGTTTAACAGTTTTGAGTGTGACATGAAACATGTTGTTGTTGTTGGTTTTTTTTTTCTTTTTTTTTTTTTCATGATGCTCCTCTGATAATAACCATTACCAAGTAGTCATCCTCTGATTTGGCAAAGGCTTTGGCAGAGGCATCCAAGAACTGCTGGGAAAACTCACATGGGGGAAAAGCGTGTAGTACTCCTCCGTGGTCCTTGTCACGGCCGCCCCCAGCGGGGAGGCTGATGATACCTGCCGCCTCTTTCTGCTTCAGGTAGGACACCAGGTTCTTCAGGGGTCTCTCGGTGGAGTTGACGGCGTCCTGGGCACCGCTGTCGTCGGATGTCCAAGGCAAAGCGAGGAGGATGGCGTGTCCGCTGGACCCGGCGGCCTTGATGCGACGGGAGACCTCGTCCAACTTCGGCTGGTCCAGGCGCAGGCGCTGGCTGATCTTCAGTTGGGAAACTTGGCCCCCTTTAGAGCCGTCCACCAGCAGACTGGCAGCCACCTTCATGTCCCCTTCCAGCAGGTGCAGTGAGGTGGGGAAGCTGCTATTCTTCAGCAGGAGGACGCCCTGCCAGACCTGACTCTGCTTCTGTTTTTCAGCATCTGGGTCAGGCTGCTGACCGGGTTTGGAGGAGTTTGTAGAGGAGGAAAGATGTTCTGAGCGGTCCTCCTTCTTCGCTGGGCTCTTGGAGGAGTCACTGACTTTGTGTTTGCGCCCCTTCTCGGAGCCGGAGCGTGGCTCTGATGGGCTGCGTGTTCTCCTTTTTTTGTCCACAAACCCAGCGTCCAGGCTGTTCTTCCTGTCTTTGACTGGGGAGGTTCTGCCAGAGCGAGGCAAGCGTTCGGGGTCACTGTAGCGCCCCCCATCTCGGCTGCTCCCTCCCGGGCTGCGGTCCAGAGAGCTGCCATGACGCCGCAGACCAAAGTTACTGCCGTCAGGGGAGTGCTCCAGCCGCCAACCGTCATCTAAAGGTCTCTTTGTGCGGGCCAAATCTCTGCTTTGCAACTCCCGCTCCCGTTCTAGTGACCAGCTCTCATGGGAGCGCCTGTCCAGACGGTCTGCCGGGTCAAAACCTCGCATCCTCTCGTGTGCACCGAGGCCAGACCATTCAGCAGGGTAGAGATCCCGGTCTCTGAAGCGAGCAGGAAGTGGAGGGGACCGCTCTCTCGCTCTCACTGGATCAGAAAGGCGGTGTGAATATGGCTCGGTGGCTAATTCATAGTGTGGCAGGGGGAGAGGAAGCTGCGTATACTGCTGCTGCTGGTAGCGAGTCTCTGCTTCTGCAAAGTCCACTCTGAGTCTCCTGTCGGGGCCACCGAGAGGGAAGCCACGCATGTGAGTATACCCAGCCTGAGCAGCATCCAGGCTCTCATACTGGATATAAGCCCACGCATCACCTTTCCTGTAGTCTATAGTCCTGATGGTCCCGAAGCGGTCAAACTCTTTGGCAAGTGCAGCAAGTGGAACCCAAGGCCCGAGCCCCCCCACCCACAGCCTGGTCGAGGGCGTAGGTTTCCCATATCCTATTTTAATCGGGCTGTGGCCCAGGATTTTCCCAGCCATGGCCACTTTGGCCCGATGAGCCATGTCAAGGTTCTCAAACTTGATGAATCCATAGGTGTTGCTCTGGCCTCTCACTGTGCGCTTAATGTCCACCTCTGTAATCACTCCAAACCTGTCAAACGCCCTTCTCAGGTCACTCTCCGTCACAGTCACGTCCAAATTGCCCAAAAACAAAGTCCTGTTTGCCCTCTGGTCGTCCTCGGGGCTCAACATGTCCTCATCGCGGAAACACTCGGGAATGTAAGGCGGTCTGTTTCTGCCTTCATACACGGGAAAATCTCTGTCTCTGTCCACGTCTCTGAGGTGAGGAGGCGGCAGAGGGGGAGGGGGCAGACGGCCCAGAGCCAGCTGCTGTAGCCGGTAGTCTCTGAACCCCATGCCTGAGGGAGACAGAGCTTTCTGAGCGTGTAGGGGTCTGTGTCCCGCGGGGAAGCCGTCTTTAGCAACGGGGGAGCGGCTCCTAAGTCTGCTCATGTAGACTGTCTCTATTTTCAGCGGCCGATCGTACAGCACCAGCTTCCCGCGGGCGTGTTTGGCAGCCCGGGCGTCATCGGGTCGCCTGAAGTTCACAAACGCGACCCTCTCGTCGTTTTCTCGGGTCATTTTAACGCTCACGTCCCCAAACTTCCTGAACTCGTGGAACAGGCCGTCCTCTATTTCCTCGTCGTTGAGCTGGGAGCCCAGCTCGCTGATTTTCAAAGTCTTGTACTCACTTCCTGGGTTTGACGGAGGCCTTAGGTCGCTGCGTGAACCCGACCTGGAGGATTCCGCGGCGAGGTCAGCGCCACCGTGCGGCTTGTTCCCGGAAACAACTCCGTAGTCGTAGCCGCTGCTAGTCCGACTGGATGTGCTGTGTCCGTCCGAATCCCTCAGGTCTCTTTTGTCGTTGTGTAAGCTCCTCCTGGATGAAGAGCCGCTGTAAGCAGAGCCGTTACCCGTGTTGCCGCTAACCGCCGACAGGGCTCCGCTCTTCTTGCTGCTCAGGTGGCTTCCTCCTCGGTCTCTGCTATCATCCAGCGCCCGGGAGCGCTTCTTCATCGGCGATCGCTCTTTCCCCTTCATTTCTAAAAGCCTGATCCGCTTTAATGAACTCTACTACTGAAATCGAGCTGAACTTAAAGCGCTTCCCACTGCACTCTCAGGCGAGCAACGTAAGCGCCATGTTGGATTACTTGCACTACTGTACAGGAAGTCCCGCCTACCTTCCTGTAAAACAAGCCGATTGGCGCCGTGGCTTTTCAATCCATAAAAAAGGAAACCAGCTCACCTATTATAAAAGAGGGTGCGGCTGTGTTGCTGAGGTCAAAGTACAGTCCTGCAGGCAGAAGCTTATTTTAAAACAGGTTGTGGCATTATGGTTGAAGCACTGCATAAACAGAAGAGGCCCAAAGCAAGAGAACACTTGGCTTTGAGATTACTATAACTTTTATTTTCTTATTGAAATATAAAATAAAAATCTAATATATTTTTTTTATATTTTGAAGATTTAGTTTAAAAGTGGCGTAATGCCTGCACAGGAAGGCTGCAGGTGCCCTTGAAGTAAGTACACTGATTTTGTGATAATACCAGACAGGAAAACAGTGGCGGGGGGGGGCTGACTGCCATAATAGGATCAAACAAGTTATTTGCATCCTGCGGGGCTGTGTCTGAAATAGCCCGGTAGGTGCAGCTGGCCATTGCCCCTATTCGAAGAACAGAGTTGTAGAAATGTGATGAGCTGAGGAGACAGTTTTTAGATTGAAGTGCACGCTTTAACTGAGAGGTAACTTGCAGGATGATCTGTAAGATTTGAATAGTCTGATTTTCTAAACCGTAATCACACTTTCATTTCTGGCCTTTAGGTATGATGAGAACCAATCAAGAACCTGATCTGTTAAACCGAGTGAATCAGATATTTTCAGTATCCTCTTTCCTTCAGACTGCTCGTGTTAAATGTCACAGTGGCGATTTCTTAGACTGCTCAGTCTGCTAGTTATTGTAAGCACAATTTATTCGCCATTAGAAGTGCAAACTGTGCTTTAAGAAGTGAACAGCGGTTAAAATCCGTTTATGTCCGTCTGTCTGTGACTTGCTGGCCCGCTGCATGCTGAACACAGAAACACCACCAGAGGGCAGAGAAGCTTCTTTTAACATCTTCAGTGAAACAGGAAATCAAAGAACAGACTGTCTCTATAGCAGAAACCTTTGGGTATCAGTGGTAGAAACAGCTCAGCTGGAAACATTTTCATGTCTAGTTACTCTTCTATACTACTCCAAGCAAAATATAAAACCATTATATCCTCCTGAAACCCAGCCTGTTCATTTATGTCCTCTGTAATGGATTTTTAGGTCCATTTGAGCTAACGCACCAAGTCCAGGAAATCCAGGTCTTTCCAGTGATTTCTCATGCATTTCGGTGGCTTCTTTTAGCTCCAACGAGACAGGAAATCACAAAAAAATTAACTGAAAGATACTTTTTTCCTTCAGTTCTCAGGATGATATTACATTTCTATTCTTAATTTAATTGTTACTGTAGTAGCTCTATATTACTCTCTTCCTGGGAAGATGTTTTCCACTTGTGATTAATCTTTCTTACTGTCGAATGATGTTCACACTTGCTGATTATCAATTCATCAAATGCATTTAGCAGCACCTAGCTGCTACTTACACTCTTCATTCATGTGGATGCAGTCAGGATGTGCTCAGTTTCACTGGACTGCAGAGAGTCCTGTGAAACGTTTTGGTCACATGATTGTAGCTCCTACTAAAATGAGATCACCATCTTCCACATTATTCCTATTATGTGGGATTCATTGTTAACATTGATAACACAGAGAGATAAAACCCTGAGGCACGTATGTAGGGCACTCCCACGTGTAGGATTACAGGCATAATGACAGCAGGGCGGGAAATGGTTGTGCAGTTATTATGAACAGAAAAGCTTCCAGTTTCAAAGCATCTCCATCCACTTTCTTCATGCTCATTCAAATATAAATCCATGCCTAGCTACAGTTACATCAATATCATTAACTGTTTGCTCTGTCCAGCCCATCTCCAAATAAACAAAATCATGTCTTTTTGCCACATTTAAACCTGTATATTTGGGGTTTTTTCACAGTGAGTTTGACCTGATTATTTGCAGCACCAACTGTGTTGCACCAACAATGCTTTTTTTTTTTTTTTTGTTAAGAGTGCTTTGCTGCAGGGGTATTTTAAAAGGATTATGTTGTCCAAAAAAATGGGGACAGGAGCTTTGTCCTCAACCCTGTGAGCTGGACAGGCCCCTGTTTGAGAGGCCATCTGGTGAGGTTCTTCCACGGAGAGTCACATGTCCCCTCACAGGTCCAGCAAGGCAATCTGCTGTCCAGTATTAAAATTGGTTTAGGAGTGTCTACAAAAACAGCATGAGTGGAGAAGTGTGGTGCCTCTAATCATTGAAGTAGAGCAAATAAATGACGTATAAACAGTGGCAATGGGTTAAAAGAGATTTTGTTGTAGCATGAACATGTTCATACCACAAAATAAGCAGCTGGAAACAGCAGTGTTGTCAGTAAGCGTTATATAAAGTGTTTGCCAAATTAAATCGTTTTAGGTCAAATTTCCCAAAGCTGCCGCTACAAATTCACAGAAATGTTAAACCTCGACCACAGTGAAACAGATACGAGGTTCATCTGTTAATAACCCCTGAAAACAGAACTGCGTACCAAGGTTTTTGTTAATGAGCTGTCAAAGGGTAAATCTGGATTAGCGGAGGGGAAAAAACAGCTTTTAATGAGTTTCTATTTTTGTGTGTTGCTTTTAGGTGAACATCGCGACCTGATCCACTGCTCCACAGCTTTCATCTGAAACAGATGCTTGGTAACAGATCTGCCTGTGCTTTTTCGGCATCCGCCAACCAAAGGACAGCCGGCCTTTCACCTGTGTAACCTGAGCCAGCATGGATGGAGTCATGATGAATTTCCAATCTTCAATAGAAACTCAATCCCACTGATGTCACTGAAATCACAGTCCTCGAATGAGACCTATCATTATGTCTGATTAATATTAATTAGTGAAAATCTTCTCACACAGCAGATTTTGAGTAAAATATGTGTAAATAATTCTTTGGAAAAAATATCTTGGAGTGAGCGCTGCACTAAGTCTGTCAGAGCTAAGCATGACCCACTTTCTCCTGTGTCCTGTGAACACCTGCACGACACCAGCATATCCCCACGCACTCATGCACAGGCAGCAGTTAATGCTGCCTCAACAGAAAATAATTTAAGAGCTAATAGTACGAGTCATGTGCATTTGCTGTGTTAAAGATACACCTGAATTATGACTGGCATGAAAACAACCTTTGTTTGATTGTAGACGACTTGTGTCTTGTTTTTTGCCCGAAAATAATCCAGCAGAATTAGTGAAATGTCAAACATGTGGACAATCAGTTACTTTGACAAGCCTTTTCACACCTTTTAAATGTGTCCATACTCACTCGCCTACAGTAGAAATGTCAGTGATCGTGTAAGCATGTTTATTCAAGCGCTTGTACTGAGAATAATGGGCTGTGTAAACGAGACCACAGAGCCCAGTGCAGGGTGAAGCTTTTTTTAGCAGTTCAGAGTGACCCAGACAGCGCAAACCACGAACGAAGAAACAGCAGGGAGGGAGGGGGGGAGAAAGAAAGGGATGGGACAGGGGGAATATAAATGAGACTAGAGTAAGGGAAAAGTACTGGGCGGATGTGGTGTTGCAGATGCATAATGCCTGAGCACATGTGAGTGGGTGTTGGGGAGCAGCAATGAATGCTGCGAAACAGCAGGGAGACGACGTGGAGTTGGAGACGACTGAAGGTGAACAGCAGAGATGTGTTGCGAAAGGGTGCTGACGTCAGGCACCAACGGTCGAGAGAAACAACAACAAAAAACCCAAAACAAACAGGAGATATGTTGTTTGAGGAAAAGGTTTTAAAGAGAGGCTCTTTAAGGCGAAAGGAAGGACAGTGAGAACAATCGCTGATCATAAAAAGGTCCAGTGGTTAAGACAAAGAGGAATATAAGACTGGAAATAAACTGTGTTTGTAACACCTACACCACAGTGAAATGTTTAGATTTTTTCAGCTAATTGCTTCTTTGGAATCACCTTGCTGGTGCACAAATACTATTTAATGCCTGTCAAACAGTGTTATCTTTAGAATTTGTTAGGTAAAGAAATGAAACGAATGATGTGTTTCTGTGACAGGTGGGGTAGCAAAGTGCCCCTCCTGTACTGACACATAACACTGGTTTATTCCTTGAGTTAGGGGGCCAACATTAGGGGGCCAACATGTGGGCCAAACTAAATTTAGACACAGGTTTAGAGAATAAACACAATCAGACAAGGAAGGAAGTAAACCTAAACACAAGATAGAAACATGCATGAACTTCAGCACTAGAACACAACCAAGACTAAAAGGCTGAGCAAACTGAGTGCACCTGTACAATAAACACAGCTAAGAAATACAAAATCAGAAAGCAACCAGAGCACCTGGACATGAACTGGAATCTTGAACTCCAGGCTGATCAAAAGTCCTGTGGTGCATATAAAGCAAGAACAATGCTGAATCTACATGGGACTGTTGGTTCATTTGCTAACAAGAGAGGGTGGCAGCAGCACTGTGACAATAGTCCCACAGGTCTGAAAGGCTGCTGATGCAGGCTTAATAACCCTCAACCCCTAAAGACCAATCGTAATGCTGAGTGGAACCCTGCTGTCCAGTTAGCAGATGGCCTGCAGCAGAAACTGAGGCTGCGTAGCTTTGGTCAAGGGCAGCTGAGCATCAAACATTTATTTTACAGTTAATGCCCTATGCCTTGTAAGTCATCACAGGGTTCCTATTATCTTCCACAAGACCAGGTGAGGTAAATGTTCTAGAAGCTAAAGCGGGTACAGCCACTTTGGTGATTAACAGTTTTGATTTAACACAGATTATAGGTTCATTCCTCTCCTTCTTACGGGATGCCACTGGAACTTCAGTTTGCAAACCGGAGAAAGCAAAGTATGGGGGTGAGGGGATGCAGGAAAGAGATGGCAGAGATGAGGCTTGTCTGTCATATGATCCTGGGGTTGCTGTGGCAACTGCTCCCAGTAGTCAGATGAAGGTGTGTCAAGAGCATCGTCAAGTGAGAAAAAAAGGAGAAATGTGTGAGAGCGAGCTTGTCTTGTGTACTTTGATTCCGCCTTAACCAAGTCTGCCGCACAAGAATAAACCTGCTTCTCTTACACTGCAAAGGTCATGTTCGACTTTTTTGTGTGTGTCAATTAAAACTGTTAAACAGGATTCTGGCCTCCGACAGAGTTTAAAAGCAGGTAATTACACTCATTTGCTATATTCAATCAAAATAGAATAATAATAATCGAATAATGTCTTATTATTAATGATTATAATCATTAATAATAATCCTTCCATTTAAAAAGAATCTGATAATGATGCAGACATGTCAAAGTTAAAGCACAGGAAGCGGACATGTGGGAGCAAAATAAATCCATAAACTCAGCATGAAAAATGGCCTCTCAATACTATCTTCTCCCCCTATCTCGGTGGTAATAAAGAATATTCTGCTGGATGGTGCATGATTTATGGTCCCCTGGGTGACTCGGTCTGCTGCAGTCGTGTCGCACGTCCACGTCTCAATAGAGAAATGACCACCCACCTCATGACTTACAGTTTCATCACAGAGATAAAGCTATTAGTCTGAGATTACTGCAGTGGAGTCCATGTTGGGAAATATTAAAAATAATCTCTGTGTGAATAGTTACTGGGTATTTTTAGTTCCTAAACTGGGTTTTACTGACTTTTACAATCATTTCTGGACAAGAAGGCAACAATAACACCTCATCGCCTCAGCCTGAGGTACATGTCTAACAGGAACAAACGCATCAGCCCAGAGTCATGCAGAGGCTCCAGTCTGGTTTCCAGCTGATGCTGAGTCATTTCAATTATTGATTACTGTTGATTTATTAATGCTTATTTATTGCTGAGTAATTTAAAACTTCTCATGTTTCCCTTTCCTGTGTCTTTGAAAACAGTAAGATTATCTGCTTATATGCTTTTTTCTGCTCATATACTGGCTCCCAAAAATCCTTTTATCAAGCAATTTCATTTGTGCAGAGCTAAAAAAAATTCATGGTTAATAGGTAACTATGAGCAGTCTGAGGGGTGGCTGTTCTCCCAAGGAAAATGTCAGAATAAGCCTGTGACCAGCAAATGTTTATGCATGAGACGAAGCGTTAAGAAAGCAAAGGAGGTGATGAGGTGAGTCTGGTAGAGAGCCAGGTCAGTGTGGATGAAGGGGTCTGCAAACCTGACCCTGACCTGAATCTTGGAAACCTGTCCTTCACTGTTTATATCAGGTTTATAATATTACTGTTTTTTGTGCATGACCTTTAATAAAAGCGCAAAACTTTGTTAGACACCACGTTAATTTGAGCTTTATATGGTTGTTTTCTTTGTTTTGTTGCCCAGATCTGCGTGTGATTATTGTTATCAGATATATTTTTCTTAAAATAAACATTTCCTATCAACGCTGACTCTTCTCCGCTATAAAACGCACATTTCAACATTTTGCTCATTTCATCATAATACTGCCACCAGAAACCAGGCTCATTTAGCTCTACCTTAAATATGTTTGTTTTTTTCTTTTTCCTGAGCACTGTTTTTCAGTGTGCCGACCGGTCATGGCTGAACGGTTTCAAATTTCCATCAATTGAAAAGCGAATGACGAAAACTGCGTCAGTCGGTCGTTTCCTCAGGTAGGAGTGGATAACCTTGACAAATCCGCGCACGGTTGTAGCCCCCTTCATTCACTCGGCGTCCTTCTTCCGGCGCAGAGATGCCGTGATGGATCTCAAACAAGTGAAAGAGTGGGGCGTGTTAATTTGCCACTGTTGATAATGAGAGCCACTTCGTGCGTCACGGTGCGCTCTCCACCCTGCACGTCAATTGTTGGCAGTGCAGCATGTGATGCTCCGTCCTGCACTGTCCTGTGAGCGCTCAGTCAGTACCACAGCCGCACACACACATACACATGCTCGTGGTGGATGTATTCATGCCTCTCTCCAGATATTCTCTGACAACTGCGATCGCTTAAGCCCGGATTATACTGCTGTACAAGACTCACGGTGAGAAACTCTTTTCCTGCCATTGCTTCATTTAACATTTCTTTCTGCTTAAAAGTAGTTTTAATTGTTCTGTGTCATACCTGAGATGCTTGCCAACTTTAAAGAGAAGTTGTGTTATGTTGCGAACAAAAAGGCATCAAGATTCAAATGTGCTCCGCGACGCACGCAGGTCTGGGCTCTGGAGTGACCTTGATTCTGCTCAGGACGAGCAGTGAAAACAGAGGCAGAGGTATCGCTGTCATCACCAGATGTCTCACCTGGTGCTCCAGACAGTGATCTCTGTCGTAGTGTTGATGATGGAGATTTTCACATCCTGCATGTTTTCAATTCACACAGTCCCAGCCTCTGAGGTCTAATGCTGCCATTTGGCCATTAAAGACATGCGTGCTTCAGACTTTTAACACTTTTTACTTTGTGAAACAGCTGATTAACCTTTAACTGTGGCTCAGACTTGTAGAGCTCGCTGATAATCGCAGGATCAGCTGATCAATGAAGTCTGGACATCTAATTGAGACTGATTGCAGAAGCTGATGTATACAGGGTTGCCTCTTTATAATCAAACTGCATTTTGCGTCGTGTGTGACACTGTCAATAAGTAACAGCACCTGTGTATGACTGTGTACATGTATCACTAATAACCACCTTCTAGCTAATAGGTGAGGTCCTTCATCCTTATCTGCAAATGAATATAACTTTTAACACACCGTGGTCTGTTTGTATGTCTTTGACATACTGCTTTTCATATATGCTGGTATCTCTTTTTAGCCACAGACTGTTGGCAAGAAACAGAAATCCAAATCATGTGTTTTTACTAGACTGATGATGCAGCTTGTATATCTAAAGCCAGGCCAGGTTGTAACTGTGCGGTGAGAGTCTCTGAAGGACAGCACAATGAATGACCTCAGATAAAGCGAGCCATACCCAAAGGTTTCTTCCAACCTTTTGCTGTAGTATGAAATTGCTCCACACAGACTCGGTCTTAGCATTAGCTGGGGTCATCTGAACTGTGTGCTGATTTTTTTTTTTTCCCAGAGGATTATTGGATGGGTTAGTTGATGTTTGCTGTTTTTATTTTTCCAGTGTTGGCCCCATGATGCAGTCGCTGATTGATATTACGTATCTACTGTAGCGTGGGATTGAATGACAAGACAGAAAAGCAGCACTCGGGTGGTTTTTACAGTTAATGCACACAGGATTATGAAGACTTGTGAATGGCTGCGCTTGGATTATTACATCATGGGATCATCTTGTTGTGCACAGAGGAGGAAATCTGTTTTAGGGATGTTTTGTTTTTTGTGGGGTTTTTTTTCTTTAGGACAGTAAAAGCGCATCAAGAATATGTAGGTTTGTTGTTGTCGGTAGAAGCTCTAAGAGGGTTTGTGGAGCATTTAAGGTCTGCTGAATCGGCTGATACGGAGGAAGCTTGTTTTAGGCTGATGTAAGCAGTGACGATGAGATCTCGGGCGCATCACTGCTGTAGCATCACGTGAAAGGTAGAGCACCTTCATTCAGCTCAAGTGTGGAACTAGAAATATGAGCTCACAATCACAGAGAATACTTTTTCTAGTTAATTTCTTTTTCTTTTCTTTTTCACTTCAGACCTCATATTTTGCAGTTTTTGCATCTCAATTGGAAAACATGATGGAGAAAAGAGCCCACTCAATAAGTAATGAGTCTGTGCAGGCCTGTGATGTGAATAAGGAGAACGTATGAGGGCACTTCATCCAAAGCATCGTGTTTACTTCCTCTATTACATTTGGGTTGAACCAACCACTCCCTCAAAGAGGGGTGGGGATGGATGTTGGCGCAAGGCTCCAGAGGATTAAAGGATTTACATGAAAAAAGCTTCACCAAAGTTAAGCTTTTCAGAACAGGGAAATTAAATAGAACAATTTGCAGGATTGGGAATTTTTGGGACCCGAAAACATTGCATGAGATACAAAGAGCTGCAGTGAGGGGCTTTGTTTCCGTTCCAATCACTGGTGAGCTTTTCTTAAATTCGGATACTGCATACAGTTGCAAGAAAATGGTAAAATGGTAAATGACCCGTATTTGTATAGCGCTAAGAATATGTGGAAAAGTCCTAATAAGCATAACCCAAGCAAACAACACAACAAGACCATTTATTTTTTAGTTAACCGATTCAATATTACGTCCCTATGTGGCAAAGTCGTGTGAATCTTTGCTTTCAGTATCTCAATGTGACCCATTTAAGTGGCACGAAGTGCAACTAAGCATTTGCCTTAACTATTGATCAGCCGTGTGTGATGGTGTGGAGAAGTGCACCCCAAAGCTCAGAGCACATTGCACTCCAACATCTCTGTGAGTTTCCTCACATGAGCGCCACACTTCTGGCCCTTTCACAATACTTTGTGTTGGTAATTTAAAAATATAAACCATCTATTGCTATCATGACTCAGTTTTTCAGTTTCAGATGTCTTGACATTTTTTTCTTTTAGAATTTGCTACCATAACTTAGACTTCATGAGTGCTGGCCCAAATGCAGAAAGGCCTACATCTTGACACAACAAGATCGTGTTTTACAGATGGGATAAGGTTCTTGTTTTTCTTTTCATATGAACCAAATGGTTTTTGGTGTTGTGCATCCACAAAGTCTCCTGACGTTACCACACAGCCCTAAAGGCTGTAAACGGACAGCAGTGATGTTGTCTTTGCAGCCCTGCATTCCTCTGTATTGTTGTTCTCCTGGTGGCAGACTCATAAGCATGTCCAATAGCCAATGTGACATTTAGTTACTTAAAAGTTACCCTGGAATCACGTGTGACCTCTCAAAATGCCCGACTGGTGGAGTCTAAATTCTTTAAAAAGGATTGTTTAATCCTCTCCAGCCTGATGAGCATCAGTCATCTTTTTTTCTCAGGTCCTCGGGTGTTCAGACAACTCATTTCTTCACGCCACGATTCACTTCCTTTTAGTGCTTTTCAGACTATATCAGAGGTCTGATATTTAAATGCTGCTCAGAGTCCACTAACATCTCAGCATCATCGCCTGTTGCTTTTATATTCAAATTTACTGCTAATACTACTCCTCATCACAAACGTATAATATTGGATCAAATTCTGCAATTAATCAATGTGACTGGTTCTGCTGGTTTCTAATTTTTTCCTTAAAGACTTGTAGTAACCTCTGGTAATGCTTTAGGTCACATTTATGCAGAAGCATAATAAAATTGTCCCCAAATCTTATTCGTACAGCTGTCTTTGTGACAAATTGTCTGTGATCCTGTCTTTATGGTGCCATTCTTTATTGGCTCTGGAGAGATATAACCATGTGTTACAATCCAGTGGCTTATTAGGAGGTTAACCAAGCAATAAATGGGGTATTACTTGTGTCAGCTACTGTACAAAGTGTTATTTAACGATCACAGTCAGGAAATTAGACTCACCAAGGGCAGAAACCTTCTACTATTTTATTCACAACGTAGATGCTTAACGTTGTTATCATTTAATAATACAACATCATTACTAAATTAAATGTTATGATGTCCAAACACCATTTTGGGTGCGACTATCGCTCTGTTTTGTTTTTCTGATGCAGGACTGAAGCCAAGAACTGAAATCCAGCAATCGCTCTTCAGCATCGCTCTTCCTTTCATCCCCACCTGACGTTTGGCCTCCGTCACTTCTTCCCGTCTCTCGCTCTCTGTTTCTCTCTCCACTCGCCCCCACCCCCACCCCCCTCCTGACCCTCAGCCTCCCTGATGCCTAAGAACAGCAAGGTGACACAGCGCGAGCAGAGCCATGAGCACGTCACAGAGTCGGTGGCTGACCTGCTCGCACACGAGGAGCCGCTCGACTACAAGAGCAGCTCCCTGAATGTCGGAGGGGCGGCGGGGAAGAAAGTCCCTCAGATAGAGGTCCCTGAAAACGATGGGCGACCCGCCTGGAACAGCAAACTGCAGTACATCCTGGCCCAGGTGGGCTTCTCTGTGGGCCTGGGGAACGTGTGGCGCTTCCCATACTTGTGCCAAAAGAATGGAGGAGGTGAGTCACAGGCAATACTTACAGCATTTACCACATATATACATTCTTCTTTTTAAATATGATTCATAACAGCCTGTCTGGGTCTTGAACTCTTTCAGGCATCCTACTCATGAGGATTTTGCACTTAAATTCTATGGAACTGATGAGAATTACATTTATTTCTTCATTTAATTAATTAACTCCCTTACATGTTACTCCACCAACACTGCCAGGAAGTAATTTATTATCAATTATCATTTATCCACATTCAGTTGTTATGATGATGGAGAAATTAGTTTGTGTCTTTGTGGCTCAACACTTTTCTTTTGACACTTACTGTAGTACTTTTTCCCATATTTAGCAGGTATTTATATTTCAGTCTCTGTGGAACAATTTTAGTCACAAATCTTTACAAACCCAAATGAAGACTGAGGTTAACGATGGCTTTGGTCTGAGAACTCATGATGTCACATTCATTTTGTAAAGTTGTGTTGAGCAATAACTCTTCAGGCTTTCTAAAGGTCTTTCAAAGGTTTTATTTGGGCATCGCCTGCTTTTTTCACTCATTTTCAGTCGTCCTGGTTCCTCACAGTGTTCAGAGCGATGTCACTGACCTATGAATCGTTCAAGCACAAAAAGGCACATAAGGGGATGAACCAGTGTTTTGTCTACACATAACAGACAACTTAGCAAAGAACCACTTATAAATTGTATTTTTAGGCACTTTGTTACTAGCAGGCATAAAATGTATATCTTACATAATGTTATATGTTTTTATAATGTATACATTTTTTTAGTTGAATCTACAAAAGACATCAAAAAATAACTGGGCTGAAAACCAGTGGCAACGGGGTTATGGAGTGATGACTCCAAATTAGAAACGCTGTTTCAAAGAGGTGTTCAGGAGAGAGGTACAACAGTGAGTGTCTACATTTTCCCAGCAAAATATAAGAGGTTATAAATAACAAACTCTAATACAAAGAGAAGCTAAATTTCAAAAGTAAAAAGAACTAAAAGCTACAGATCCTACAGCCCAAACAGAAATCAAACATGAAAACCATCCAGAAGAAATCTTATAAATGAACAGAAAATAACTAATAATCAGCAAGAATTAGCTTAGGGATTATAACAGATGCATGTGGATATTAAGAAAATATTCTTGTTAACATTTTGGTATTGATCGCTCAGTCCTATTCGAGCAATGGGATTTGTTTTCTTTACAGACAAGCATGTTCGTTTGCCACAGAGAGAGCTGTTCATCTCATGACCTTGACTATCAAAAACAACACGACACTTTCATTCATTTCAGCCCTGCCAAGAGAGCAGCTGTACTGTGCATAAAGCAGCCAAGTCTAAAAATAGCTGCATTATTGATTACTATAGCCAGTAGGGCAGGCCAGGCTCATCTGATACCCTGGTAAACAGAGAGCTGTATGGAGAATGAATGTAACTGTATGAGGTTTTATTTTTCTCAGGAATGCATGTACTCTATGTAATCGGAGGCGCATGCAGTGTAAACTGGTGTTCATTGTAGGAAAAACACCTTGTCATCATGGGCTGACAGATCTGCTCTTGCTTCATTGGTCTAAGTGTTTTTAGCTTTACTGCTTGTGCCTGACTTACAGCATATACGTAGGATTTATTGCCTATAGGCCAGATTTACTGCCAGTAATCTTCCACCAGCACTTGCCAGGTTATGCGATTTGACAAGCAGGCATTTTTCATTGTGTAATTTGCTGTCTGCCACCCAATTACAGACACATTAAAGATCAGGGTTGCTGGCCGCTACTGATGTGTGGACTCCTCTCTCGTTTCCTCCTTTCCTCAGGACACGCCTTTCTCTTTCTCGTTCAGCATCCTCTGTCATTCTTCCTCCTCTGAGATGCCTATCCTGCATCACATTTTTTAGTGGCCTCTGGTTTCAACTAGCGGGTGATGAAGTGGATTTCAAGTTTGGCAAGAGACCAGAATCGCTCACTAAATTTAACTTCCTCTTTATTTCAGCTTTCTGGATTTAGCCTTTTGCCTCCTCTCATCTCTCTGCCTCATTACTCCACCGACTGTGAGATGCATGTACTACTGAATGTAATTCCCGCTTCTGATGTATTAATAGTACATGTTTGCCAGCTATAAGTCTTTATATCCAGGATGATGACTCACCCCTCACACATAAAACACAGTTGCGTCCTGATGATTCCTCTCTGGATTAAGCTCCAAAGGGGACAAATTCAGACATCCTTTAAGATTAAACTATATTTCAAAGAATATTTATCAATGAGGCTGAGTTAAACAAAACAAGTTTTATTCCGGCAAAAATGCTGTCAGGAATATACCAGGTTATGCAATGGGTATTAATTTTTACTTCTACGTTACATCTGCGACGTACCCTGTGTGTAGTTAGCAGAGGGATTGCTTTCTTTAACTTGATCTGTTATTTTCTATTTAAATTAAAAAATGAAGGAAATGGACAGGAGGAAACAAAATTACTGAACTGACCAATCACAGTCATTGTGGGCTGAGTCGAAATAGTTATATTTTCTAGAGAGGTGCATCTCAGATCTTAGGTTGGGCCATAGGTTACGGTGTGGGGTTCCAGAAGGGTTAGTACTTAAGACGTACAGTGAATATTTAACCCAGACACAAAATCCACTGTCAGTCTTCATCACAGCAACAACAACAGCTGCAAACCCAAAAAACTGCAGGTAATTTTGTCAGAGACACCCTCCATAACAGACAGCAGTGCATAGCTGCAGTTTAACAAGCTGAAGCTGCACAAGTCACCTTTGTAGGAGTTCTTAAGTCAGTGATCTGGCAAGTAGTCAGCAAACAGCGGGGATGCTCTCAATCCAGTTCATTACGTTTTTTATTTAGTTAATTGTAGTTTTAGTGGTGTGAGCCAATGGTTATTGAAGCCATCGGTTGACCATTTTCACTGTAGTTAAACCAGATGTAACAGACAACAGAATAGAATAGAGTCGCCCTTTATTGTCACTGTACAACGAAATTGTGGGAGGGAAAAAACTCGTGCGCCGCCCGGGAATCGAACCCGGGTCGCAAGAATGGGAATCTTGCATGATACCACTACACCAGCGGCGCAACGGTATACCGCTAATGGAGGCCCATCATAGCATAGCCCGCTTTACCGTGCACTTTATCCTATCGCATAAAACCTGAGAGCAGTGACTGAGGGTGTTTAGTGGGATCACGCGAGAAGTAAAAAGGTTATTTTCCCACAGTTTGATACAACTGTCCTACTTTTACTGTAGCAGCCAGAGGACACCCAGTGCTACCCATTAGCGTAGCACTAGCATTTTACAGCATGAAAAAGCTCCCTATCCAGGGGGACAAGGACTTGTGATTTCCTGTGTAAGTTAGCCAACCAAACAGCAACACTTTTTTCCTAGAAACACCAAATCTTTTTTGTTTGTTTGTTTTTTCAGGCGCCTATCTGGTTCCTTACTTCATCCTCCTCCTCATTATTGGCATCCCTCTCTTCTTCTTGGAGCTGGCAGTGGGTCAGAAGATCAGGCGTGGAAGTATCGGGGTGTGGAACTACGTCTGTCCCCGCCTGGGTGGAATAGGAATGTCAAGTCTGATGGTAAGCTGAGATGCTTCTGTTCCTGTAAGGAGTGTGAGACAGAGCCATCATCTTTTTAACTGTGAGCCAAATGTACACTCTTTCTTTAGCAGTGCTCTTAAAGTCTTTAGCGGCTCCATAGGAAGCAGTTTGACAAGTGAAGCATGGTGATGAGATCAAAGAGGTTCTATCTATTTATCTATCTAGTTAAAGTTATATCTTGATGCAGGTTTATGAAGGTATTGACGTGTCTGAGAGTGGAAGGTAGTCTTACTTCAGAGCTGCAGAAGTAGCTATAAATATCTCACAGAAGATCACTGTTGAAAAGAGAGCACTTCAATTATTCATGCTTCCCTCAACCTTATTTAGCTTCTGAATGTCCTTGCTGGCAAGGCTGCTCCAAAGACTGACAGCAGCATTGGGACATGCACAAAGCACCTGCCTCATTTGCATGTTTTTCTCACTCTGCACAGATGATCCTCTGCACATGTGATGTCTATATCAAACCTGACATCACATATTTGTACCTCATTAAATGTTATCTGGCTGTTTCTGTCGCATAACGCCATCTATCTGTCTGTAGGTGTGCGGCTTTGTGGGTCTCTACTATAATGTGATCATCGGTTGGAGCATTTTCTACTTCTTCCAGTCCTTCCAGTATCCTCTCCCATGGAGTGACTGCCCAATCAGAAAGAATGGGACACTTGCCAGTGAGTTTATATGAACTTACTTTAGTGCAATACCAACATTTGTTAATTGACAGTAAACGCTGTTTCACAGATGCATTTCTCTCCAAAATCTCATGGTAGTCCCTCTCATTAGTTGTGCAGTTACAAAAGATGACTAAAGGATACTGCCTCCAATGCCATTCTGCTAGGATGGCTATAGATAAACAGGAATGACAGTTTTGTGCAGACACAGGTTGCCCAAAATGTAAAGCTAAAGTTTAAAGTGCAGCAACTTAAGTTTAGCTATGTAACATGGTTTAGTTATTCCAAACTGTGATATTTCCTGCATATAACCAAAGTTAAAGGAAAAACCCTGAAGACTGATCTGGACTTAATGTCAAGAGTCTCTTGGCTAAGAAGAGGAATTTGGGGATGGAAAAGCAATTTTCCTTTTAGGCAACAATTTAAAGAAAGGATACAAAAAGAGTTCGTATTTTTTCTCTCATAGGGTTCAGAAATTCACACATGGGTCTTTCAGACAGTGGGAACAAACAGCCAGTATGAGGATTAAGATGAAAGACAGTTTGGATTCTTGAATTCTCGTAAAACCACCAATAACTTGAAGTTAATATTTGGGCCACTCTTCATTACAACATCGCTTCAGTTCATTGAGAATTGTACGTGTTTGTTTATGCGGACGCTGCACCGGTCCGTCGTGGTGAAGAGGGAGCTGAGTGTAAAAGCGAAGCTCTCAATTTACCGGTCGATCTACGTCCCTACCCTCACCTATGGCCACGAGCTGTGGGTAGTGACCGAAAGAACGAGATCGCGGATACAAGCGGCAGAAATGAGCTTCCTCCGAAGGGTGGCTGGCCTCTCCCTTAGAGATAGGGTGAGAAGTTCGGCCATCCGGGAGGGGCTCAGAGTAGAGCAGCTGCTGCTCCACATCGAAAGGAGCCAGCTGAGGTGGTTCGGGCATCTGACAAGGATGCCCCCTGGGCGCCTCCTGGGTGAGGTGTTCCAGGCATGTCCCACCGGGAGGAGGCCCCGGGGCAGACCCAGGACACGCTGGAGAGATTATATCTCTCGGCTGGCCTGGGAACGCCTTGGTATTCCCCCGGATAAGCTGGAGGAGGTGGCTGGGGAGAGGGAGGTCTGGGCCTCTTTGCTTAGGCTGCTGCCCCCGCGACCCGGCCCTGGACAAAGCGGATGAAAATGGATGGATGGATGGATGGATGTTTATGAATAACTCTCTTAAGTTCCCATCGCAGCATTTCTCCCATGTTGAGGTCGGCACTTTGACTGGCTTTTTGCAGAGTCGATTCTTTTCTTTTTCAGACGTTCTGTTGTAGGTTTATTACTGTGCTGTGCTGTGATTGTTGTCGTGACCTAGCTGTGGCCAAGCTTTAGCTGTCGAACAGATGGCCTCACTTTTGACTCTAGATATCTTCGGCATATCGAGAGGTTCATGCCTCACTGAATGACTGCAAGGTGCCGAGGTCCTGTGGCTGCAAAAACAAGCCCAAATCATCACCCTTCCACTACCATGCTCGGCAGTTGGTTTGGGGTGTTTGTACTCACATGCTGCATAGAGCAGGGCGATATGACCAAAAATATTTATCACGATATACATTTGAAAATTTGCGATAACGATATAACTGACGATATAATTGACACTAGACAAAATACTTTACAACTCCACAACTTTATTAGTGCAAAAAAAAAAACCCCAATGTATTTTCACTTAAACAAGCAGCTGTTTTTTATCTGCATTAAAGTTATATAAAAATTTAACAGTGCAAATGCAAATTCCTTGCTGACAGTTTAACCAAAAGGCATTTCCAGTGGAAATTGGCCGACAATGAAAACAAAGGCACTGCACATTTGCGTTTTACCCATATTCTATCGTGATATTTCATTTTCTTATCGTTGCCCAACATTATACCGGTATTACCGTGAGCGGTACGATATGAGGTAGAGCTCTTTGTTTTTCTGCACTTTCTCTGCACAGTCTGCGATGAATTTGCTTGGATGTTCACTCCACGGAAGATTGTGGCATTGTGTTAATACACACCGGAACGTTCCAGTTTTTATAGAGGTGGTCACTCTTGCTACGTACTGTTGTTACTTACAGTCCTGTGAAAATCGTTCTTTTTCACATGACCGTACAGGAAAACTGTCGTAACTGCAGGTCACTGATGCATTTAATGCAGGCCGCTTAGGGTTTGATTTTTAAAGGTTCAGTATGATGAGAAAATCATGCTACTGATTTGGTGAAACATTGCAGATTGCACATAATTCTCACAGTTATACTTCAATGGATTGCTGTGTTACAAAGCTTCAGTCTTCATCAACACTCCTGAGCAGAAGACACAAGCTGTCTTCCCTTCACTACAACTTTCTGTCAAGACTTCACTTGCCTAATCCAGATTAAAACCCACTGGAACTTATTCGATTAGTGGTGATTATATTGTAAACCCTGGGGCAGCCAAAAACCAGCATGTGAATGACTCAGCAAGGCTGGCAGAAAGACGGGGGAAGCAGAGATTCATGCTGAAGGACGCTAATGCTGAAGGACAGCAGCAGACTGTAAAATATTTCACGGCCGCTGTGATGACATACACGTGGAAGCAAATCGATCAACAAACATAGTAAAGAACAACTTGATTCAGTTTAATTTGTGAAGCATTTTCACCTGCTTGTGCTTGACTTTTTTCTGTGTGCCGTGTGTGTCTCTGCACAGATAAAGCTCAGTAATACGTGATCATATTATCACAACACCGCTGCCTCTACTCTCAGCCACACACAGTATATTTCATTTCTTCAAGGTAACAAGTTAATACACTGTGAGGAAAATCTCAAGGGTTGTGACTTTGAGTTGTGTGTTTTGCATACCAAGTACACAGATGACCTTGTGTAAGTGAGAAATATAAACCAGCCAAATCTTGTAATACTGACCCCGAGCAAACATCCTCTGCACCAGTATACTCTCCTTTCGCTCTCCTCAGGCTCCCTGCAGTCTTTTCAAACCTTTTCTCTTCTTGCTTCCTCATTATCACCCAAATTAAACTTTTCTTTCCTGTCATCTACAGTTGTGGAGCCAGAATGTGACAAAAGCTCGGCTACGACCTATTTCTGGTACCGGCAGACTCTGAACACGACCAGCACCATCGCAGAGAGCGGCGGCCTCAACATCAAAATGACCCTGTCTCTGCTGGTAGCCTGGATCATTGTCTGCCTCGCCGTCATTAAAGGAATCGCTTCCTCTGGGAAGGTTGGGAAACCATGACACAGAAACATTTAGGAGAAAAGTGTGGAGGCTTGTTTTTTGCTGAATTGATGTCTTTTTCTTTTGCACCTGTACAGGTGATGTACTTCAGTTCTCTTTTCCCCTACGTGGTGCTGTTCTGTTTCCTGGTCAGGGGTTTAATGCTGAAGGGCTCAGTAGATGGTATCGCTCACATGTTCACTCCCAAGGTTAGGATGGAAGAGTCATTGTTCCTCACCTCTGTTTTTTCAACCATGCATGCTAACAAAAGCCTCTCCTCACATCTCAGTTGGAGAAGATGCTGGAGCCGCAGGTGTGGAGGGAGGCCGCCACCCAGGTCTTCTTTGCCCTCGGTCTGGGTTTTGGAGGAGTCATTGCCTTCTCCAGTTACAATAAGATTGACAACAACTGCCACTTTGATGCCGTGCTCGTCTCTGTCATCAACTTTTTGACCTCCATTTTGGCCACACTGGTTGTGTTTGCTGTGTTGGGCTTCAAGGCAAACATCATGAATGAAAAGTGTGTTGTGGAGTAAGTTGAACACTGTTTTTTGGGGGGGGGGTTTTGGCAACATTGAATGTAACCCCCCAAAAAAGAAACAAAAGTCCGACAGCAAGGTTCATGAGTACTGCATATTAACCAAAAATCACACCTCAAAGTTACAATCCCCACAGTCTTTATGTTATAAACAGTGGCAGTTATCCTTATTTTCTGTCACATATATGTTGTTACAGTGATGGATCCTCATATTTTCAGATACTGTGGTCAGTGCACGTGCGAGCAGTGCTTTCGAGCCAAAAGGCCCATCTTCAGATTGTTCTGAGTTCTTGGTTTCTGATGGTGTTTTTCTGTTCGTGACTCTATCTGATGTCAAAGACGGGGAAAGTCCCCGCTTGAAGACAAGATGATTCTTCTCAAAGTTTTAGCCTCATATAATAAATGTACAAACCTGCTATTCCAACTTATATGAGGACCAGACAATCAGGGGAAAGTTGAAAATTTAATTAAATTATGATGTCTTTTGTTTTTTTAATAAATTTGAAACATGCAAGCTACTCTGGTAGAGTCCAAGAATATAAAATAATAATAATAATAATAATAATACATTTTATTTGAGGGCGCCTTTCAAAAACCCAAGGTCACCTTACAAAAGAACAAAATTAATAAAAGAAGCAATAGTCATAAAATACATAAAATCAGTTAAAATTGCAAAGCAGAACTTGACAACAGATGAAATGAGCACTAAAGCGAATAAGTCAGTTTGAACAGAAGTTTTGAGCTGTGACTTAAATGCGGGAAGAGAGTCTATATGTCTTATGGCTGGAGGAAGAGAGTTCCAGAGCCGAGGAGCAGAGCGACTGAAAGCTCTGTTCCCCATAGTGGTGAGACGTGCGGACGGAACAGTAAGATGAATAGCAGATGAGGATCTGAGCGGGCAGGAGACAGTGGTGATATGGAGCAGGTCACACAAAATAAGGGCAGGGATAGCTCAGTGGGTAGTGTGGTCACCTCATGATCGAAAGGTTCCACTGAATGGTTACCCTGAGGTACCCCTGAGCAAGGTACCGTCCCTACACACTGCTCCCCGTGCGCCTGATTTGCGGCTGCCCACTGCTTCACTGTGTGAATGGGTTAAATGCAGAGAGAGTAATTTCTCCACGGGGATCAATAAAGTATACATTATTATTATGTATCTGGAAATGAGCATAATTTGAACTATGGGAGGAAGCCAGAGAGCTTATTTTGAGGTCACAGCACTAACCACTGCATGAAAAATGCATGTATCCATTTACTCTTTTAAAAATACATGTTTTTGGCACATTAACAAGTTAAAACTCCGTAAATTTGTTCCAAACGCAAAGTACAGGAGTAAAAACCACAATTTTTGTTGCGCTTTTTACCTACCTAATTATTTATGAGGAAAAAAATCACATCCTTTATAAAGAATATGAGGATACCAAAGTGTAAGCTAAATAGGTCTAAATTGTCTCTATTGTGATCATTTATTAAATTACTGAGTGGTAGGTGAAATTGTAAATGGATGTTTGTATCTAATTTAAGAGACAATTTAATCTAATTTAATTTAATCTAATCTTTAAGTAATTTAACAGCAACAGTTTTTTTTTCAAGAAATTGTACCTTACATGGCTTTTTGTCAGAGCATCAGTCAAGCAGTGTGGCACAAAATATGTATTGGATTCATTGTGATTCTGACCTTTTCTGTCTGCAGGAATGCAGAAAAGATCCTGGGATACCTCAACTCCAACGTCCTGAGTCATGATCTTATTCCTCCACATGTGAACTTTTCCCATCTCACCACGTCGGACTACGCTGAGATGTACGGGGTCATTAAAACGGTCAAAGAGGACAGCTTTCCCCAGCTGGGTCTGGAGCCGTGTGTTCTGGAGGATGAGCTGAACAAAGTGAGCCTTTGGCACACATAACTCAGCTGAATCCACAGCATGTTCTGTGTTTCACACCTCTCAATGTCTCTCTGCAGGCTGTCCAGGGCACCGGCCTGGCCTTCATCGCCTTCACAGAAGCCATGACGCATTTCCCAGCATCTCCCTTCTGGTCAGTCATGTTCTTCTTCATGCTCATCAACCTCGGTCTGGGCAGCATGATCGGCACCATGACTGGCATCACCACACCTGTCCTTGACGCCTACAAAGTCCAGAAGGAGCTTTTTACAGGTACGCCGCTCCCCAGCACCACCGCCACACTGACTCCCTCAGCCTCTGCGCTATTAGTAGTTGAAACCCCTTGCTCAGCACTTAGAAAGGATTAAAGTACATCTGGGAATGAGCTGCATTAGTATTTATGTGCTGTGAGCAAACTGAATGGAAAGCAGAAACAGGAAATAATAGCACTTAATGGCAAATAAAACCTTTTTAATTCTCATCTGTTTTTTCAAACTTTTTCCTAATCTTTTCTTCCAAATGAGCTCCAATTGTTTCTGTGTTTGTTTCAGTGTGTTGCTGCATCATCGCTTTCTTATGCGGCTTGTTGTTTGTTCAGCGGTCGGGAAATTACTTTGTCACCATGTTCGATGATTACTCGGCTGGTCTGCCTCTCACTGTAGTGGTCATCCTGGAAAATCTGTCTGTTGCTTGGATATATGGCACCAAAAGGTGAGGCTAACTACAAGATGCTGCTCAAAGCTGTGTATCAAACTACAAAAGTGTATCCAAGGAAAGGATCCTTACTGCAATTTGTTGTTCTTCGTCAGGTTCATGCAGGACCTGGAGGACATGTTAGGTTTCCGACCTTATATCATCTATTTCTACCTTTGGAAGTACGTCTCCCCTTTCTGTCTTATCGTTCTCATCTCGGCCACTGTCATCGAGATGGCCATCAGCCCACCAGGATACAACGCCTGGGTTCAAGAGCTGGTCAGTCTGTCTGTGTGTGTGTTTGTGCTGTTTTGGTGTAAAAGAAGTTTTCAAATGCTTCACTCAGGGAAAAGAAGCTAAAACATGACACGAAAACTGCTAAAATGTAAGCAAAATGTCCAACAGCAACAGTCGTATTTGACAAATTGTACTTCGTTTTTCACAGGATTGCATACCGTGTCTCTGTGTGAGTAAGAATAAAAAGCACAGAATAAATTCCCACCATTACACAGCCACACAGGGTGTACTTTGTAGGAGTGATTGGGGGGTTAGTTTTCACCTGGAACGTTTGAAAAGTGTTTCCTTTTCATTTCACCCCTCTGTCATTTTAGGCTCAGGAACGCTTCCAGAGCTATCCTCCCTGGGCTCTGGCCATGTGCTTCGCTCTTATCGCTGTGGCCATGCTTCCGCTCCCTGTTGTCTTCATCGCCCGACACTTCAACTTGATGTCAGATGGCTCTAACAAGCTGTCTGTCTCTTACCATAAATCTATGATGAAGGACATATCCAACCTTGAGGAGCAGGATGAGGCTAGATTCATCCTTGGAGGCAAACCAGGCGAGGCCCCATCATCAGGGCCAGCACGTAAACCCTTCCTGACACCTGGAGGAAACAAACCCATGGACTCCCTGTCTCCAAACATCTGCTATGGTACTAGCTACCAAAATGCTGCCATAAGCCCCACCACACCAACTACACCAAGCACACCTCTCACACCAGAGTCTGACTCTTGACTGTTGCCCAGCCTTGACAGACTCCCCTCTGACCACCCCTGTAGCACAACTTTACCCATGAGGTCTCCACTGGAGCTCAGCGCAGCTCCAGGAATCCTCACCACTGCCCTGCTAACGCCACAAAACTGTATGTAGCCATCCAGTTTATGAGCGCTTCCAAAATAACACGAAGGAACTTCATGAGAAGATTTCCAGAATGTTTCCAAGCATCTGGAAGTTAGAAAACAGGAAATAAGGGATGCATTTCACTGTTTTACAATAAACGAAACTCTGGAATCAGGTTGAGATTAACAGTGACACACTACATCTGTATATATTTAAAAACATCAGGTTAATGTGTTCAGAATGAAGTTCTGTGATCTGATTTTCTTTGCCTTAGTTTAAGGATCCCCTAGCAGACACCGACCCCATAGTATAAGGACAATGTCTGCACAGTGCAGGTAGTGTGAAAGAGTGAATGTAGTAGAGTTTGTGAGGTTCTGCTGGTTTCCTATGTAGCAATAATGGGTGTCAAAGCCATGTACCACTTAATACGCAGCAGGTTTTCTTTATATTAGATGTTATGCAGTCGACAAGGTGCAACTGAAAAGTTCCAAAACCATACCTGATTCAGATTTGGACAAATTGTTCTTCAAGGTCATGCTCAGCACAGCTGTGGAAAGTCCCATTTTCACTCCACAGTGTGCGCTGTGAATTCAAGTCACAACTAAACTCTACTGTAACGTCCTGAGGTGTCTGAGGAAGACATTCACAGCAAACCACCTGACCTGTGGTGTTTGCCACTGTGTGATGGCACACAAGGAATCAAAAAAAACAAAACACTCAACTCTGTATGTTTAAGAAAATGACTTTAAAGGTGAGCACTTCCAAATTAAGATCAGGTAACGTTTTTGGCCACAGACTCGCAGCTCTGTTCTGATGCCGTGAGATTTGTTTTCATAGGACTATGATTTGTAAAATATGCTAAGACGACTCTAAAGGCACCCGTTTATGTTCCAATCAGACCCCACATCCACCTCCTCCTGTAATTTGCGTGTAGAGTCTGTTGTTGTTGTTCATTTTGTAAAAACAAAAAAAGGTGTAAAATCACAATGTACAGTATAGTTATAGTAATGTAACATACCTTTAGGACTCTGGGTTTTATTAACCGGGAGCTCAAACCACTGTTTCATTATCCATCACTCTCACGTCTTCGTCTCCGTGCTGTAGAAACACACTCATTTCAGTTTCGCCACCAAAGAGTTAAAAGTAAACAACAAAACACTTGAAATCTGCTCCAGAATAACAGACCTGTTACACTGGACTGCAGTGAAAGTGAACTACAACCCAAAACACAACGCGGGCACGAAGCTCGCAAACTTTGCTTTTCTCCTCCTTCAAAAAAGCACAAAGGAGATTTTGACTCACTGAGCACAAGCAGATTATTGGCTGGAATTGTCTCAAGCATTGATCCACATTTTAAAATGAACTCCTGCCGAGACATATTATGGGACACACAGCAATATATATTTATATTGGCGCACAAACTGTGTTAACTTTGAACAAAAAAAATGAACTTAAAATAAGAAAAATAGCTACGGACCAAAAGATTAAAAAGCAAAAATTCCAATTCTGTGAACTTATCAGCCGACCTGATAGTGTGCACCTTTGAAAGCCTTAGACTCCTCATGCACAGACAGAAGTACACATGCACACACATACACACTGCTCTCTGTGTTACAGGGCCTGCTGTGGCGCAGCAGGGATTACGGTGATGGTCGCTGACTTGAGTTGAAACTGAGCACATTTAAATTCCTATTTAAAGGAATCTTTAATTTATTTTTTTAATCACAATATTTACAGCCATGGTGTTTAGGTATAAATGGACTATATTTATATTCCTGTATATTTGCTGTTACGTAGGCGTGATGAATTACAAAGATTTATCTTTTACAAGCGTTTAGTATGTATACTGTGTATTTTAATCTTGTGTGACGCTTATTGAGTCTGTACATTTTAGAACTGTTCTGTAGTTTGTGGAGCTGATCGTGGACATGAAAATGATGCTGCACTGTGGAGCTGATGTACGGTCTTGTTTAGTCGTGTGTGTGTCCACTTCCGGTTTAGTGGTCTAATCGTTCACCGAAAGATGCTCTCAAAATGTCCTGTTAGCCAACAGGTTCATGAAAGGCTGTCTCTAAAATATGTTTAGCGTAGATGACACAGCATGCTAACATCCTGAGCAGATATCTTTCCAGATGTATACAAAACTTGCAAGCACTTTTTTTTTTTAGGTTGAACCACTCTGAGGTCACCCATTGATTTTGGACTTTGTTCAACTTTTTAATCCTCGGGTATTTGGACAAGAGGGTGGCATGCTAAGTTATAAGCTAAAGTTAGCAAGCTTGCTACTAAGCTGCATTCATAATCTGTACAGCTTCAATGCACAATAATAAACACCTGCTAATAAAGCTCAACAACAAGGTTCCAGAAAGTAAATTTCTCCACAGGGATTTTAATTATGAGCTATAATGTTTTAGCCGTCTAAAGTAGACTCACTACGAGCTACGACATAATCAAACAATAGTGCGACAATTAGTGATGTGCGGATCGATACTGAAATATCGATTCCTCCGATACCAGTCATTTATGTTCTAGAATCGATTCTCACATTAAAATATTGATATTTTAGTAATTTAGGGTAAATTTGTAGTTTATCATTAACAGGAACACAGTGGAAATAACCTATTTCATTCGGATTGTCTACAATTGGAAGGAACTACTTCCTCTTCCATTCAAATAGCGCACAACTTCAGGTTTTTTATTTCTATATGATGAACTCTGCATTATTAAGTGATAAGAACAAGTAATCTGATGTCCTGTAATCATTATGACACTATAATTTGAGATACAATAAATAAAATACGTTTTTGTACAAGGTATCGGTATCAGATCAGTATCGTCGATACCACCCTGAATTTTACTTGGTATCGGATTGGAAAGGAAATCAGTGGAATCGCACATCACTAGCGACAATCTGCTCCTGTGGAGACCAAAGAGTCTGCATGAGATGGAAAAGAACTACACTACCCACAATCCTAAATTGAAAAAGTGACATCTCTGATTATGGAGGTTGTTGTTATCCAGATATATTAGATTAAAAAACATGTAGCCAGCACAGAGTCAATAAAAGGGAAATTTATCCATAGAAGCAAAGAACATTTTTCATTTTTAGTGCTTCAAAGGTTAGCATCTTAACATGGGAGCCTATAGGGATTGACTCACTTTTGGAGCCAGCCTCAAGTGGCCACCAGAGGAACTGCAATCCTGGAGGTTGCTGCTTGGGTGGTCCACACCTTTGCAAATTTATTTAGGGGCAGGTGAAAAATTGCTGATTCAAAAACACAGCATCCAACAAGAAGCAAGATGACTATTATCAGCGTCCTCCAAAGCATCTCCATCGACATCATTAAAATAAGGTGTCGTTCATACAGAGTAACGCAACAGGCATCACTGGGTTTTTTATGCACTCAGAAGTAACATTGATGAAATACTCACTTCTGCCCACATCAGAGACAGACAAACACTTTACTGGAAAAATCATATATATATATTTACTGGATGCAATCTTTTGCATCCAGTTTGGGGGGGAAAACACAGACACATGTATCAGGAATATGCTGTGTTTTTTTCAACTGCTCTATATGTGGAAAAATACAGTTTCCTTTAACAGTGTAAGGATTCAGAAATGAATGTAACATGGTAGGTTTGATCCACAAAGTGGGATTTTTCTTTCTGTTTGATTGGTTTTGTTTTTCTCTCTGAATCAAACATTTTCAGCTTCCAAGCACATTTTTCATCCAAGTTTGCACGGAGAGACCTGAGCAAAGGATTTGGCTAATCCTCCTTTGGCAATGTTTTCGCCCCCTGGTGGTAGCTCTATGAACAGCAAGTTGTCACAGTCCATTCAGGAATTAGTTTTCTGCTGTGTAATGAGTGGATCACTAGTGTGGTTACAGATGTTTTGTGTTTGGTGTGTGAGCCGTTTTAGTGTAAGAGTGTATCACGCAGACATCTCTGGTGTGTTCATGTCTGTAAATAATGTTATGTAACCAAACTATTCTGGAGACAGATTTTATTAACGTGATGTAGATTAATGTCTTAAAAGTTTTAGCAGTAAGTATAACAAAAGTTAGAAATGAATGTGATCAATGCACTTTTTTCACAAGACTGCAAAAAGCTAACGTCTGTTTTCGTTGTCTTGTTTCCAGTACATTTAAAATTTGATGAAAAGCAATATGATGTTATTTAAATGACAGAATAACTGTGGCTGAAAGCAAATCCTGTCTGTGAAAAGCAATCCTTAGAAATAACCCCCAACACTGGTGTGTGCACATGTGTGTGTGTGTGTGTGTGTGAGATGTGAGTTTGGCTTGGTGTGTGCAAAGCCTTAGTGAGCACACACTTCAAACAGGAGACACATGTCCCTTTACAGCTTCCCTCTCTTTCCTCTTTCATTTTATGAATGTATCATACTGAGAAATACTGTAAAAATTGTGACCATAAAAAAATTATTCTAATAAAGAGTGGACAAGCTGCTGTGACGTTTCTGGACTTTTTTGGTTTAAATTCATTCTCGGTCAAAGTAAACATGATTTATCAGATGTTGGTGGTGATCGATACATCAGCCAGTACTATTTTCTAGAGTACTATTTTCAGTGTCGGCATTTATTACAGCCGATAAATGAACATTTTAAAAGTGAAGAAGAGACGACCTGCAACGCTGGGAGTGTTGATGTTACATAGTTTGTTTCGGCTCTTCAACTTCCCTGTTGGCAACACGTGTCTGGAACATAAACGCGACTACAGATCAGAGCAGAGTCGGGTGTAAATGAGTTATCCACAAGTATTTTTAAACTGTATTGCTTTATTATGTTAGTAAGCACTCATATATAACTAGACATAACAAATGTTAGGGAGATCTGTCTGTTTAAATATAGTTTTTTAAACCGATTTTTTAAACCGCCGCATATCGGTATCTATATCGGCCTTAAAAATCCCATATCAGTCGTACTCTAGCTGAGATCACATGACTGACACAGCCAGTCCTCATTTATTTATTTGGGGCGACCGTGGCTTGGGCAAGACACTTTACCCTACCGCCTACTGGTGTTGGCCAGAGGGGCCGATGGCGCGATATGGCAGCCTCGCTTCTGTCAGTCTGCCCCAGGGCAGCCACCAGTGTGTGAATGAATAGTGGTATTCTAAAGCGCTTTGGGTGCCTTGAAAAGTGCTATATAAATCCAATCTATTATTATTTCTTTGCCTTTTGGGTTGCTTGAACATTATGTTTTGGGTCATTATCCATTCACACTGTGAAGCGATTGTCTCAATAATACGCGCAGAGAGTATAGCCCTGTACACTTCAGGACTCATCCTGCTGCTTCCATCAGCACTCACATCATCAACCATCAAGTAACCAGGTTCAACTGGTAGAATCGATATATAAAGCACTGTTTTTAGAGTCAGAGCCTTTTAAATAATCACCATAGACTTTAAAACACGACACACAGTTTTAATATGCAGAATTAGCAATTAATAAAAAGATAAGGACCAAACAGTCTATTCTTCCTATTCTGCCATACCGAGCAGAACAGGAAGATTAGACAATGAGTTCAAATGCAGACTAATGACAATCTCCTCGAGACTCTCACCAACCAGCACTGCAATATCAAATCTACACAATTTCCCTGCCTGCTAGAATAAATTATCTCCCTTTAACCACACTGTTAAATCCATCATCCTTAATCAAACATGCATTTTAAATACAGAGTACTTGAGTAAAGCTGGACCAACAGAGGATTATTAAGACCAGCACCAATATCTGGTGATTTATAAGTCCAATATATCAGCTAATGCGTTAGACAGATTTCCAAAACGTTTGTTATGTGGACGTATTTATGAGCCTTACTGAGATAATATATGGCAATGCAGTTTAAATAAATCTTGTTTTATTGTGTCAACAGGTCATAGATGACTAATTTATTACTAATTTCCCACTGAGTGTTCTGGTGTTACCAACAGGGAAGAGCTCAGAGGGCCCTCTGGTAAGCAAACTATGTTACATCAACAATCATAACACAGTTCAGGGGTGTTTCTCCCACCCTGAAGTGGGCAATCAAGAGAGACGGCCTCTATTTTTATTCATTTTCTTAATTAGAAAAATATTTCAGGATTCATTTAATTACATTTCTATTTGTCCACTTGTTTATTTAGTTCTTTAATATTGACTTGACTGAAATTCCATACAAGGCTATTAGGCAAACCGCAGACACATGGCGCCCTCTTCTGGACACAGTAATTTCACAAAGCAATGTTAAATAGAAACAGAATATACATATATACCCTCAACTATATGTACTTGCTAAATCCTGCCTTCGGAGGTTACGTAGAAACAAGACATTCTTCTACATTCAGCACTCTGTCCACAGTAAAACATGTCCAGCATGAATAAAAACGCAATTTTATACTATTGAATTTATACAAACTTACACATATAGGCAATTTGGGCTTCATATACTGCAGAGTTATCAACCACCCCACACATCATAGGAAACAGACATGTCAGTGCACTGTGCAATCTATACAGCAATCTATACATATTATTTTTAATTTCCCTTTAAGTAGAAAGAAGCTGTTTGCAGTCCTCTTCAGTTCTTTTACAGTTGGCTCTGTCTCAGATCACAGATCCTGATGCAACATTTCTCTCCGAGCCAGAATCCGGGATACAGCGGCTCTCTGAACTCGGCTTCAACCTTGTACAGGAAGTTCATACTGTCCGACACCTCATAGAAAGACAAAGTTCCGGTTTGAAATTTAAGATAAATTCCAACCCTGTGATGACGGGGTGGTGTAGTGAGCTGGATGCTGTCAGAATTGTGGCTCACAGAGTAATGTTTAGATAGATCCAGACTCCAGGAATTTGCATTGGCCCCGAAGGCTGACAGTGTAGTGCGGGATTTTCTGTTTATTCCTTTGTAGGTTAGAGCGATCTCTGCTTTGTCTCCTTTCACCTCTACCTCATAGTAGCAGTCAGCTTGCAGTCCCTCCCTGCACAGCACCTGCCGCCGATGTATAAACCTCTCTGGGTTACGAACACTAGGATTCTTGGACCTCTCATTGCACAGCTTAACCATCTTCCCTCCTTTCAAAATAACCAGGTCCTCATGAGCTGTCGTGGGGTCCAGAGAGAGCTTACACGCATCTGAGATAATGAAGAGAACATTTAAGGACTGAATTCTAAGAAGACAGCTGTGGTTGGATGAGTCTGTGTGTGGGTAAAGTCATGGTGAATGCAGGTTGGAAGATAAACTTACATTGCAGGAACTCTTCTCTGGTTTTAGGCTCAACTTTCTGTTTAGCCAGAGGCCTGCTAGCTGTAAAGAGACACGGGAGACGACATCAGAGCGTCAGTGAGCGTCTCTGCTGCATCATTAAACAATACAGGGACCCTGAAACTGGCCTGTAAGTACAAGTTATTCAGATGTGTCACCATTTTGCCAAGGTCTGGAAGCAGACTCAAACTTTGACCCTCAGATGAGAGGACATGTTTAAGGATGTTGAGGAACAACCCAGGAACCACCGACTCAAACCTGCCATTAACTGTGAACTGCCAGCACCCCTGTCCAAGGTGAAATGATTTTTACACTGGCATGTAGAAGGGTGCCATACAAGAAAGAAGACCCTGCTCCACGTTCAAGCTGGACTAAAATTTGCTGCTGCTCACATGGACGAGTTTTATAGTCAGACAAGATAAAGACTTTTTTGGCCACAATGACATGAGGTGTATCTGGAGGAATAGTGCTGAGGCTTTTAAACCGAAGAACACTGTACCATCTCCGAATCATGCTCTGGGCTATTTTTAGCAGTGGTACTGGTATCAGGCACTCCATGAATTACGGGTCGAAAGCTTCATTCAGCGCTATGAATTGAATTATCGTGATTGACATGTAGAAGTGCAGAGGGTTTTGCAAAGCATGCTTACACATCATAACTGGTTAGAAGTCCAGATTATATTTTCTGGGCCAAGGGAGTCCGAACAGAATGTCCCGAACTTAGATAATAAGTGGAATCAGTAGCCTTAGGATTGCTAGGTTATATTAAAAATCAAGGCTAGGCAGGGAGGTGTTTTCTTTCTGTCTTATTTTTCCAGGAAGAGGAGAAGATACAAGACGAGGTCAGCTGGGAACAAAGAGAGGAGAAGAGTCGCAGGACTGCCACGTCGCTTCCGCTTTCATAATAATACGTGTTTTTGTTGTAGTATAAAACTGGACTGCCCACTCTGAGAGTCATCCTCTGTGTGAAGCAGATGGCTGAGTTCACATCAAAGTCCAGTGCTGTAAACTTGTAATTTCAACTGCTGAAGCAAATAAAACCTTTTAAACGACAGATGTTCTCCTGTATAAACGTGTCACTGGTACATCATAAAATGGATGGAATAAGGAGCAGGACTACCTGCAAATTCTTCAACTTATCCATCCATCCATCCATCCATCCATCCATCCGTCTTCATCCGCTTTATCCGGGGCCGGGTCGCGGGGGCAGCAGCCTAAGCAAAGAGGCCCAGACCTCCCTCTCCCCAGCCACCTCCTCCAGCTTATCCGGGGGAATACCAAGGCGTTCCCAGGCCAGCCGAGAGATATAATCTCTCCAGCGTGTCCTGGGTCTGCCCCGGGGCCTCCTCCCGGTGGGACATGCCTGGAACCCTCTCGTCCACCGGGAAAAACCCCAACGTACCGGCAGCAAGCCGAGGGGATATTAGAATACCCACCCCAGCCCGCCGCCTCTCACCAGGGGCAACTCCAGACTGAGACAGAGTCCAGCCCCTCTCCAGGAGACTGGTTCCAGAGCCCAAGCCATGTGTAGAGGTGAGCCCGACTATATCTAGCCGGTACCTCTCAACCTCACGCACTAACTCAGGCTCCTTTCCCACCAGAGAGGTGACATTCCATGTCCCTATTGCCAGTCTTGGCAGCCGGGGGTCAGTCCGCCAGGGCCTCCGCTCCTGGCCGCCACCCGGCACACAATGCACCTGACCCCTATGGCGCCTCCTGCGGGTGGTGGGCCTGCGGGAGGATGGGCCCATGTCTCCTCTTCGGGCTGTGCCCGGCCGGGCCCCATGGACTAAGGCCCGGCCACCAGACGCTCGCCCTCGGGCACCCTCCCCGGGCCTGGCTCCAGGGCGGGGCCCCGGTAACCCTATCCCGGGCAGGGTAAACTGTTCCCTCGGTGTCCTTTTCATAAGGGTCTTCTTCAACCTAATGTCAAATAATCCGGACAATGCGGACACAGCTGGTTTTGGAATGGATGAAGGAGGCTCACAGTAACAGGACATTTAACAAAATATTATTGGGGGCTGGTTAATATATTTGAGGCTGTATGTATACTTTTGACTCTGTGTGAATTAAAGAAATCCAAAATATATTCAAACTTCTCTCTTCGATTCTTGTTTCTCAAAGCCATTAAAGATGTGTGCTGAACAACAGTTTAAAGAAACCATTAAAAACCCAAAATTAGCATGACGGTCATGTCCATGATGACGAGTGGGTGTAAACTTCTGACCACAATTGTAAGATAATATTAAAATTGTTCTGGAAACTGTTTGAAGGACAAACCATGGAGCTGTGAGACGCTGGCTTCACTTCTTCGCTGGACATCATCTTCCTCCATCTCTGATGCTGATTCCTGCTGCTCCTCACCATCAGCTGTCATACGCAAGGACATAGATATTCTTACATTCTTATAATTAAAGAGAGATGTTTTCCACATAACGACACATACCAGTGTTACAGATTGAGGCAAATTCTTTGTCACAGAATCCCTCCAGTTGCTTCCCAAGATGCTCAACGGCTCTCTTTGTGAGCTCAAAGTGGAGGAGTGGATCCTCTGAAAGCTCCTGGAACGAGGGGTCACAGAGGAGCTTCAGAGAGGGCCATTTCTGTGAGGATGGAGGGGAGAAGTTCAGGATACGACCCGTCACTCAGAAACAGGCAACGTTTCCAGCGCTGTGTTGGGAGTATACCTGCAGGAAACGGATGTGGCTCTCAGTCTGTGCCAGGTGGTCCAGCTTAGCATCCCTCTCCTTCATCTGCTTCACCTCCTCCTCCAGGCTCTTCAGCGAGATGCGAACCTGAGCTGCAGCCGCCTCCTCCTGAGCTGCAATCACTTCCTTCACTGACAGGTAATGTTTCTGAAGGGAGTCGATGGCGCCCACTATGACGCTCTCACAGAAGGCTTCTGTTTTTCTCGCCTCGTCCTGTTTGATACACATGTGAGTGGGTGACACACTACAAACACTTCAGACAACATAACTTTTTGGTCACATGTTCCCCTCACCTGAATCTGTCCGAGCATCTCCCCCATCATCTCTCTTTTCCTTTCTTGCTTCTGAAGAGTCTGCTTGAACTTTGTCTGCATGTCCTTAAGTTCCTTCTTCAGAATGTGTTAGTTGGAAGCAAACACATAATTTGTTTAGATTTTGTTAGTTTTTTCCTGGATGGCACTTTTTACATTTGTATGAATCAAATGCATCTTTGTCTAAAACTGGGTCGATGCTGTAAGTCATTTGAATGTTTTGTAAGGCTGTCCCAGTACTCAGGAATGATTTGTTTAACCAAATAAAGTGGAAGTGTCACCTGTCTGAAATACAGACAGCCCATCTACTTTTAAAATTAGGCTTAAAACGTCCCTTGTTGATAAGGGATTATCAATAGATTTGGATCAGATAACCATGAATCTTCCTTTAGTTATTCTGCAGTCGGTCTGTTCTACTGGGGGCTTCCCATAATACACCGTGTTTCTTTTTCACTCACTATGTGTTTATACACCATCCTGCATTTAATAATTATAATAGTTATCATCAGCCTCTGTTTTCGTTCCACAGGGTGTCTGTTCTCCGGTTTTCCTCCCCTCACTTCCAATCGAAACTTAGTTTCAGCAATTATTCATTTTTTTAGGCTTATGTTGAAGTTTGAATCGTCGATCTGTGTGCCTTAGATGCAGCGTGCACTTTGCTTTCATCTCAGTTACATGGCTAAAATCATTGTACATATATATAAATCACAAGATATGCAAAAGTTTCCAAATATCCACCAGGATATAAAACATTGTCAGCAATCTTGAAGTTGCAGGAAATCACGAGCAATTGGTTAATGACAGTTTCCTGGATTTACCCAAAGAGAAAACATGTTCTTGTAATATTTTTGTTATAGTCAGCTATGTCGCTGCATTGTCGTTTCAAAACTAAATCTGGAGTTGGAAATATTACAGTTTTTTCTGAATGCTTAAACCCTAACTGTGATTCCTGTAGCACAATCTCTAAAACTATTCAGACTTATAGCAAAACCACTCACTGAGTTTGCAAAACTAAAAGCACAAAAACTGCTTTGCACTCAGTTTGCAATTTTGTAACACACACTTTGCAAAACTGTAGGCACAATTAACTACACAACACTCAATTACCAAATTTCCAACACACTCCTAGCAAAAGTATACACATGTATGGCTATCATTAAAACTAATTTGCCAACTGTCTGGCACACTTTCACATGTGAAAACTTTTTTAGATAATTAGTTCACTTTGCAATCAGCCTAAGCACTATAATACAGGTAAGCTGTGTGTGCGGAGTACAATGGAGGGAGCAGAAAGAGTGAGAAGTAGAGGAGGCCGAGGAAGAGGACGTGGAGGTGAAGAAGTAGGATGAAGAGGACGACAAGGACAAGGAGGAGCAAGAGGAAGATGAGGAGGGGGGAGAGGAAGATGAGGAGGGGGGAGAGGAAGGGTAGGAAGAGTAAGAAATAGAATTGCTGATGACATCAGAGCTACAATAGTGGACCATGTAATCAACCGTGGAATGACCCTGAGGGTAGCTGGCCAACGGGTCCAGCCTAACTCGAGCCGCTACACTGTAGCAAGTACCATAAGGACATCTTGAAATGAGAATCGGTTAGTACAGTCACTTCGCACAAAGATTTGTAGCACTGCCATATGCCAATGAGAAACACACCAATACCACTGATGTAAAAATACTGAAATTGTTACTTTACAGTATCAGAATCAGAATCAGAATACTTTATTGATCCCTGGGGGAAATTATTTTTTTGCTAGATGACCAGATTGCTAGATGACCAGATGCTGGGGGCAGAGGAAGCATGTTCACTGCAGACCAAGTAACCCATATAGTCATTATGGTGATTGCAAATAATCCTATACTTGGAAATAAACACTTGTGTTTGTTTTGATGTGTTTGAATAAACACCAGTACTTGAAGTTTGGATCCCTCTATGCTTATGGATCTATGACAGCAGTATGAGCTCAAACTGACATAGCCTACCTTGTGCACAGAGAAAGCAAAAGCCAGATGTGTTTTGTATTCATACCATCAGTGTGCAGTTGCCGCATTGTGTGCTTAGTAGATGATGGCTTGTGTGTACTGTTTGATACGGAAACACCATTTTTACGAAGGTGTGAAGAGTTAATCTAGCTGTGTTTGCTTTTGCAAGAGAACTACGATGTTTTGATTATTGGGTGACAGGTTTTCTTATTTGTGTGAAGAGTTTTGCAAAATTAGCCAATAGTTACAAAAAATGTGCTTAAGCAATCAGAAAAAACTGTAAGTGCTAGAAGGTCTAGTATTATGCCATAAGACTGCATGAATTGACTCCTGGGCTAATTCACCAAAAGCTTTTCAGGAGATTCTTCCTTCAGTTTCTTCTTCCTGCAAATTTGAGCTTTCAAGTAGGATTTGCACCTTTTTTTTTAATCTTGTTTTACAGTTTTTTCTGATTGCTTAAGCACATTTTTTGTAACTATTGGCTAATTTTGCAAAACTCTTCACACAAATAAGAAAACCTGTCACCCAATAATCAAAACATTGTAGTTCTCTTGCAAAAGCAAACACAGCTAGATTAACTCTTCACACCTTCGTAAAAATGGTGTTTCCATATCAAACAGTACACACAAGCCATCATCTACTAAGCACACAATGCGCCAACTGCACACTGATGGTATGAATACAAAACACATCTGGCTTTTGCTTTCTCTGTGCACAAGGTAGGCTATGTCAGTTTGAGCTCATACTTCTGTCATAGATCCATAAGCATAGAGGGATCCAAACTTCAAGTACTGGTGTTTATTCAAACACATCAAAACAAACACAAGTGTTTATTTCCAAGTATAGGATTATTTGCAATCGCCATAATGACTATATGGTAAATGGCCTGTATTTATATAGCGCTTTACTAGTCCCTAAGGACCCCAAAGCGCTTTACATATCCAGTCATCCACCCATTCACGCACACATTCACACACTGGTGATGGCAAGCTACATTGTAGCCACAGCCACCCTGGGGCGCACTGACAGAGGCGAGGCTGCCGGACACTGGCGCCACCGGGCCCTCTGACCACCACCAGTAGGCGACGGGTGAAGTGTCTTGCCCAAGGACACAACGACCGAGACTGTCCAAGCCGGGGCTCGAACCGGCAACCTTCCGATTCCAAGGCGAACTCCCAACTCTTGAGCCACGATCGCCAAAATTCCAACACACGATATGGGTTACTTGGTCTGCAGTGAACATGCTTCCTCTGCCCCCAGCATCTGGTCATCTAGCAATTCTGTAAAGTAACAACTTCAGTATTTTTACATCAGTGGTATTGGTGTGTTTCTCATTGGCATATGGCAGTGCTACAAATCTTTGTGCGAAGTGACTGTACTAACCGATTCTCATTTCAAGATGTCCTTATGGTACTTGCTACAGTGTAGCGGCTCGAGTTAGGCTGGACCCGTTGGCCAGCTACCCTCAGGGTCATTCCACGGTTGATTACATGGTCCACTATTGTAGCTCTGATGTCATCAGCAATTCTATTTCTTACTCTTCCTACCCTTCCTCTCCCCCCTCCTCATCTTCCTCTCCCCCCTCCTCGTCTTCCTCTTGCTCCTCCTTGTCCTTGTCGTCCTCTTCATCCTACTTCTTCACCTCCACGTCCTCTTCCTCGGCCTCCTCTACTTCTCACTCTTTCTGCTCCCTCCATTGTACTCCGCACACACAGCTTACCTGTATTATAGTGCTTAGGCTGATTGCAAAGTGAACTAATTATCTAAAAAAGTTTTCACATGTGAAAGTGTGCCAGACAGTTGGCAAATTAGTTTTAATGATAGCCATACATGTGTATACTTTTGCTAGGAGTGTGTTGGAAATTTGGTAATTGAGTGTTGTGCAGTGAATTGTGCCTACCGTTTTGCAAAGTGTGTGTTACAAAATTGCAAACTGAGTGCAAAGCAGTTTTTGTGCTTTTAGTTTTGCAAACTCAGTGAGTGGTTTTGCTATAAGTCTGAATAGTTTTAGAGATTGTGCTACAGGAATCACAGTTAGGGTTTAAGCATTCAGAAAAAACTGTAAGTACCTCCTTCCGCCTCCGTTCCTCCTTCACCAACCCGATCCTCCATGCTCAGCTGAAGCACACTGTGCACATATGATCTGCTTATCTGTGCAGCAGTAAACCTCCAGGGGCTTGTTGTGTTTTCCACACAAAGTGCTCTCTGATGTTTCTGCACAGCTCCGGGGTCTCTTCAGGACTTTCCGATTCCCTTCTGAGGACTGCTGCTCTTTATTACAACTCATTTCTGTCTCTCTCACCACCTCAGCTAGAGTTGTGTTCTTGATCAGCTGAGGTCTGGATGGAAACTCATATTTACATTCGGGGCACCTGCAGAGACTGTTCCTCAGCTGGTCACAATCCCATTGGTCCTGGATGCAGCGCATGCAAAAGTTGTGTCCGCAAGGAATCATCACAGGATTCCTGAGAAGGTTTCTGCAAATTTGACAGCAGAGGTGGTTCATCTTCGCAGGAATGTTACGCTCCGCCATGTCTCTGTGGTAAAAAGGCGGGCTGTCACAAGTTTCGTTTCGTTTCCTGCACAAATGACTCACAAGTGTGTGTTTGTGTGTGGGAGTGACTAAATCTTTTGAAATTCTTGTAAAAAGGAAGGCGGAGTCTGTGTCTCCTCCACACTGGCTGTTTGAATCTCAAAGACCAGACAAATGTAAACAACAACCTTCAGAAAGGACAAATAAATCCAACATGAATGTCTTTATTACAGTATTTAGGTAAACATAAAACAAAGAAAAGCAGTGATAAATAAGCTTTGTAATTTACATGTACTTTCATTTCCTGAATGTTTAAATAAAACAAAGAAACTCATATCTGAAAAAGATGTAGAAGTATAACAGTTCTGTAACTGGCAATTTAAATTCAGTTGTACCCTTCTGTTCAAAAACAGCCGTCTGATGAATAAAACCAGGCAACAAGAACCACATTTATGAGACCAGAAACACTCTTTTCTCTCACAAGATCCAACACACACAGTGCAGGTGTGTGCACAACAAAGAAGACGAAGATGCTGACGAGCTTCTTGTTTGTTTGTTTTTTGTCTAGACTGGGATTTTAATGTCCATTCAGCCTCATTGATGGTCCCAGAGCAAAAGCACTTAGTCAGGTAAAACAGATATGATATCATCCTGAAAATCCAGCAGGGCAACAAAAAGGTCCAACTGTTAAAGGAGCAATGATCCGACTATCATGAGTGTACATAAAGAAATCCTGACCTTTCCTTCAGTCTCTCTGAAGATGATGAACTCGTGAGATGGAACGAGGAATGTTTTATTCATGTATTCACTGTGCTGAGCCTGGCCTAACACGTAATACCTAAAATGAATACTCTATTTAAACTTAAAAGTGAAAGTGTGGTCATGTAGTTCTTCCTGGTGAGTTGCGAACCTACAGTAGCAGGTAAGAGGCACACAGAGGAAATATCTGTAATGTAAAGAAGGAGCAGAGTTCAAGTCCGCAAATGGAGTTTTAGCACTGAGGTCATTATCAGCTATTTCATTAAAAAACTGGGAACGAGGCAAGAGACATCTCAGAGAACCTAAGTACAAAAGGATGATCTTTTTTTTGGCTAAAAACTACACAGAAATCATAACAATGCAAAATTTCTCAAAAGGCAAAAGTTCAAACACCAAAAGCATTTAGCAGGACCCCCGACAACACTCCTCCGTGCTGGAAACTGAGAATAAAATCCATCCGTCACCTTCAGTCTATACAGAATGTGTAGCATACTGTTCTGTTCAGAGAAGAGTTCTGTTGATCAGTGAGAGCACTGGTGGTGCTTCATCTGAACACCTGGCTGAAACTGTTTAAAAAACAAAACAAAAAAAACAAGAATAAACGACAAGAATGTTGACGGTGGTCGAGTCTCACTGTAGCAGTTCTTCCCAGGAAATAGGTTTGGAGAAGACTTCCCTCTCCAGCCAAAGGTCGTAGTTCATTTGGAAGTCCTCGGGCAGGTCCACTCGTTGGCCCAGAACACTTTGCAGACAGTTATCCACAGGCAGGAAGTCGGGATTGCTGTGGCTCTTGTCGTAGCGGCGGCTGTTGAAGCGCTCGATGTTGGCTCGTAGAGCGCACTCCTCGGCCTGGAAGTCCCACGGACGAGCGTCCAGATCTGCTCACACAAAACAAACAGTAACTGTAAGTTAGTGGATTTTGTCTGCTCTGAGCGTAACAGCAATCTGCAGCAGCCCACAAATCCTGATCTCCATTAGGACATAAAAACAAAACAGCAGGTTTGTCTCAAAAAGGCGACAAACACATGAAACATTCATGCAGCGAACAGACGACTGGTCTGAGAAACACGAAACACTTTGAATGTGCAGCTCATCTTTCACTCACACACCAGCTGTCTCACCTCAGGCAGTCTGCGGCACTTTTCCCAACTCATGACATTTATTAAATGCACACTCACCGGCCACTTTATTTGCTGTCTAACAGCTCGTTAACACACATCTAATCAGCCAATCACGTGGCAGGGTTTACAGAGAATGGTCCAAAAAAAAGAGAAAATCTCCAGTGAGCAGCAGTTCTCTTAGAGGTCAGAGGTCAAAGAAGAATGGCCAGACTTCTTTGAGCTCATAGAAAGGCAACAGTGACTCAAGTAACCCCTCATGACAGCCAAGGTATGCAGAAGAGCTTCCAGGTTTGACTGGTTCTCTGAATATAAAAAGGATTTTATGGTGTTCAAATATCACCTGCTCCCCACTTTTTCTAGAATGATACTTGAATAATGCTGTCCTATGTTTGTGTGTAGTGTTGTATATTCTGCACGAAAGCTGTTCAGATTTTCCTCTCACCGTTTCCGTACGCCCAGTCGTCATTCAGGCGATGTCGGACCTTCTGGTAGATGGCAGACATGGTCTTCATGTTGCTCTTCCTCCACTGACGTCCGAGGTATTTTGTTTGCACTTTGAGCAGCTTGAGGACATACAGCTGCATCATTGCCTGCTTGACCTTCAGCGCCCTTTTCAGGATGGGTGCCGACTTAAACACGACCAGCATCTGGCAGAAAATGTCAAGGAAAAAAAAAAGGAATCAAAGCAGAGAGTTATATCCTGTCTTTTCATACGTGATTCGTGTGTCACAGCAAATGTGACGTGACGTCCTCTCACCATTGTTCTGGAGTGCTTCCATTTGGTCAGTTTGTTGAGGATCCTCAGCAGGTTAATACAGGAAAACAGATTCCTCCAGCAAAACTGATTGTTGTCTCCCGCTTCCTGTAACAAAGAAATCGTCCACAGTAAACATCCAAATCCTACAGTCACGTGTCAACAACAACAAAACAACAGAAACAAGGGGGGTAAAATTACCAAACTCTCTGCGGTTAACTCTGGGAGCTCGTGCACCACACAGTACGGAAAGTCGAGTACTGAAATGCTTTGAGGAAGAAAAAAGTAAAGTCAATGCAGTGAAATACAGAGCCATGTACATTTAGTTTATTGATGCGCACTGCAAACAGGAATCATGACTTTGTTATGTAACGCCATACTGAAAGTACCTGTTCTTAGCTGTGATGTAAGACATGATGTTCTGGTTGAAGAACTTGAGAATGAGGGGGATGCAGTTGGCAAACACCAAGTGCTGAGCCATGTACTCAAACTATGAACACCAACCACACACACAGAGGGACAGCAGTTACACAAGGATTCGTTTTTATATCAGTACGTGTATGTAGTTTGTATTTTGGTTACTACTGAACTCACGATTAACACAACAACTGTTCAACTCTGAAAATAATCTAGGATTTATTTAAGTTTAAGAAAAGAAGAAACTCGCCTTTTATATTTAAGTGGATTTTTAAGACTATTTTTTAACCCAATTCCCTGTTTTAAAACTTAATAAAAACAGAATGCAATGACCCGAAAACCTCATAAGCCCAGATTTTATTCAGAACACAGAAAGCATATCAAACGTTTAAACTGACAATAAATGTACCATTTTAGGAAAATTATTAGCTTGTTTTGAATTTGATAGGAGGAACTGAGGAGACCAGCTGCTGGACTTTTGGGAGAGGAAATGACTCTACCTGCTCAGCCGTCCTGGGTCTTTTTTGTGGTATCTTTTGTTTTTGAGTTGTTTAGTTGGTAAATAATCTGGACTGCAGGCAGGTCAGTTCAGCACCCAGACTCTTCTACTATGAATTTTAATTTCATAGTTTTAATAGAAGTTTTAATAGCTGCAGTTTGCAGTTTAGCGTCTTAGTTTTCCTTCCATGAAACAGACGTGGAGCATATGTCAATCTAAAGAAGCCAGCACCGGAGAAGACAGCAGTGTTTCTGGATCATGTCCACTTATGGCCTAATTTTTGCCTGATCAGGCTTCACCCTAGATTTTCAGATGGCACCATGAACTCTGTTTACAGACAACAATTTCTGGATGTGCTCCTGAGCCCATGAGGTTTCCTTGACAGCATCATGGCTGCTTTTAATGCAGCGATGCCTGAGGACCCGAAGATCACAGCCATCCAGTACTGACTATCAGCCTCATCCCTTGCGCACAGAGATTTCTCCAGATGGTCTGAATCTTTGGATATTGTGTACTGTAGATGATGAGATAGCCCTGGTCTTCACAGTTTTATGTTGAAGAACATTATTCTGAACTTTTTCCACAATTTGTAGATGCAGTTTTTTCAGATTGGTTAACCTCTGCCCATCTTTACTTCTGATAAACTCTGCCTCTCTAAGATGCTGTTTTTATACCCAATCACATTGATGACCTGTTGTCAGTTAACCTAATTAGTTGTAAAATGTACCTCCAGCAGTTTCTGCTTTCCTACTTTTCTAGACTTTTCTTAGTGTGTCCACTAATACTTTTCATGCACAAGTAAAATGTCTCAGTTTAAACATTTGATATGTTTTCTGTTTTCTACAGTGGACAGAATTTAGTTTAAGAGACGTGCAAAAAATTTTTGGTCACTTTTTTTGAATCAAAGCTGTAAATACTGTAAATAAACGTGAGTTAAACTAAACCTGCTGCAGCGTGAAGGGGAGTGAATCTGTTTTATCTCTATTACCATGTTTTGATATTTGATGTGACTCAAAATTATAATTTAAACTGGAATAATAACAATGTGCAACGTTAAACAGGCGTGTGGCGTGCGCACCTGGTAGATGTGGTTGAGTTTGAAGTGTTTCAGGAGAAGCAGCAGAATTGCAGAGATGGCTTTCACAATGATCTCTTTGTGCCGATTCACATCAACACCAAGTTTCATGCTTTGCAGCACTGTGGTCCTGCAGGGTCAGACAGAAGAGATCAGATCAGATAACCCTCAGTCTGTTCTGCTCGCAGGTAAAAACTAGCACCTGCCTGTAAATCAGAACGTAGCAATCTTAGAGTCTACTGTTCTCAAACATGCTCAGGCAAAATAACCTGCCGATAAACCACATCTCCTTGTTTAAAAAAAAAACCAAACCAGTTCCAGCTCTGTATGTACAAGTGTGCATGACCTGAAAACCTGTACTCACCCTGAAATGTGAGTACATTAGATAATGGAAATGTCTCTCGGTTAGCATATGTTCCCTCTTTATCACATAATGGCACAGTGGATAAGAAACTGGCAGGCTCAAGGCACTTACGGCATCTCCTCCGGCAGCACGTCTGCCAGGATGTTAATGGAGTCGGTTTTAGCTTTGGATGTCGGAGCAGCAGCAAGCAGGATCTTCAGCAGAGCAATCTACAGAGAGACCAAGCATGATGGAGTGATTTAAACACTTTAAATCCAGCCTGCCAACACTGAGGTTTCTAAATCTTGGAGTTTTATTTATGTACTTCAAATGTATCCGGCATATAATTCGTAAAATCTAACTAAATGCTTTAGTATAACTAACAGCACACCACTGATCTGTGACACAACACTTTACACAAGTGCTGCAATAGAGTATTTGTGCAATAATCTTTATCGCCATCCCTGAGCAGACCCTGCTCTGTTGTTGCTTTCACACAGAATTACAGGTTTTAAAGCCTTTTTACTCTACCACAGCTGTAGTATGAGTAGTCCCACAGTAGCACAATATAAACCATGCAATACTAACCATGTATTGAGGCAAACTGGGCAGAATCCCCTGGTAAAGCAGCTCGGTGGCACACGTCTCCACTTCCTCTTCACCCTGACGACAAGAAAGAAGAAAAACACAAAACAAGAGACGTCGAGTTGAAGAATTTACTTTGTGTGTTTTTCTTTAACTGAATAATTAAAATGGACCTATTATGCTTACTGTGAGAATAATTTCTGCATGGCCAGAGTTTAAAATTATGAGGTCAGTGTATGTGCAAAGGCTTCAGACAGGCGTCAGGCAATTTGTTTCTGCTGCTGGATGTGTACGATATGAATGAACAAAGTTGTGTTTCAGATAGAAGATGAACTAAGAGGCTGCACCAAGGCCCATTATATGATAAAAAAGGATTATTCTGAACTGAGTAACCATGCCAACCAACCTTAATGAAGTCTAATGAGAGGTACCACGACAGATCTCCTTTTAATAAAACTGTATCTGTTTATACTTACGCCAGAAAGAGGGGTTTTCTGAAATTCCTCCTCCTTTATGATCTGTAGTTCAGCTATAGAGACATACTTGTGCTGAAAAATAAGATAGCATTTAATAAATTAAGGTTCAGGAACACTTCAGGTGTGTGAAATTAAGCCATGCTTCAATATCCCAACAATGAAGTACAGCACAAAATACTGCAATACCTGCTTTAAGGTCTTGATGCTCTCGTGAATTGGCCTGGGTAATCCAACCACTGTATCTGTATCACTGTAATGTGTGCACAAAATAAACAGTTCTTAACATGTCAATATTTCTGCACAAAAGCTAACTGTCATCTCTTAAAAAAATGAAGAAAACACTACCTTCCAAGAGTGTAACCAATGAATTTACTTCTACTTGATTCTAGGAAGTTTTCAATATCTTTTTCCCTGTTGGAGCAAAACAGTAACATCAATAACAAAAAAAGTCTTAATTGTATATTTGTGGGTATAAAGGAGGAACTAACATCATTACAGTTCAGCATTGCTGTTTGGTGAGACTGAGCAGTACCTGACTTTAGGAGCCCACGGCAGACCTTTTGGGAAGGACACCCTCTCCGACGGAGGATGAGGAATAGGTGGAGGCATCACCTCGTCCCGCTCTAGAGGGAAAGTTTCTGCTTCTATAGAGTTATCATTGTCATCATTGTCATCTTCATCTTCTCGTGAGTCATCCGCTTTGTAAGGATCCTTTTCATTGAATGCATCAAGGTTATCCTGTTTTATCAGCGCCTGTGTTTGAGTTACAAGATAATTACAACTAGACTGAAGCAAATACTAAAATTACTCAAGTATTACATCTATGAAGCCACTGAATGCAGAGAAATTATTGCATGAATACATTGTAAGCAGAAGGCTCGTCATCTAAATGAAACAATAATGCAAGCTGGTGCTCTAAAAAAAAACATCATCATTATTATTATTAATTATAATAATGTCTTTATTTAGCTGTTTTTGGACTGCAGTCATCTTTTCCTCGCTCGTGCTCGTGTTCCTGGATTTGTCAGTTTTGTTTGCACAAAGAGGGAATGGGTGCTGTAAAGTGTGTGCTGCTGCACACAGTCCATCGTACACACCAATACAAGTTTGTGAGAGCAGTGCTGTTCACTTTGAGGTGTTTTGCTTATAGCTGGCTTTAACCTGATGGTAGCAGCTATAACTACCTTGTGTTCACGACGTGCCCGCTTTTGTTGCTGCTCAATGAGGTCAGATGCAGATGCAGGAGGAGAAGCCGCTCTCATGCTGCGAATGACTCGGATGCTGTCCTCCGGGAGAGGAGGGAGACCCAGTTCCTCTCTCTTACGGACCTTTATGCTCTGCAGCCGCTCAAACCCTCCGAGTGTGAACTGAAACAGAAGACAGGAAGGTTTTTGGAAGATAAGATGGGATTTAGGAGGAAAATAAAGATAAACTCTTTGGGATATCAGTATCTCTGTGAAAGGCTGATGTTTGAGTCTCTCACCAGTATGCTCTTCCACAACAGCAACAAAACTTTCTTCATGGGGAAGTGAGGCGCATGACCGCTGCAGAATTTGGTAACCATACCAAAGAGCATAACGGAAATGGGCTCGTTGTTGAAGAGAGGAGATCCTGGATCAGAGAAGCATGCTCATTTACAAGGCTGATTCTGCACATAACCTCAATGAGTCTTCAGCTACTCTGATGAAATTTACCCAGTTCTGTCCTGAAGGTCTCCTTGATGGTTATCCATTCGGGCTTGTCGGTTGGGTCGTCCTGTTGGATGGTTTCCACCATCATGTACATGATGTTAAGCAGCACCCTGAGATCTGTGCTGTCAGCCAGGGAGATGGCTGGTTTCCTGACAGCGCTGCTGCAGGCAGCACTGTTACTGAAACACAGACAGCACACCAGGAAGCTGGTTAACCTGAAGTCTACCACAGACAACCAGTGATTCTTCTTTTTTATTCTGAGTGAATTCATTAGTTTAAAAAACAAAAACAATAAAAACAAACAAACAAAAAAACCAACAGACAAATAATGTGTTTCCCCCGTCCTAAATTTAAAGTAAAATTGCATGCTGACTGATTTATGGCACCTTTGGACATCAATAAATGCTTCCAGAAAGCTATGTGGTAGGAAAAAATGGCTTCTTTGTTTTGTTTTAATTGGCATTTACTTCTGCAAGGCTAAAAAAGTTGATGGAGAGCATACTCAATCTCCATGTTGAGCAGTTCCACCAGAGCAGAGAAGGTCCCCACATCGAGCAGCAGAAATATGTTGTATCTCATCCAGTGCTGTACCTCCACCTCAGAGCTGCACTCAGCAAAGGTCCCTAAAAACAGGAAAAAAGAAGACAGTACATGAAGTACATGAAGACAAACTATTTTCTAGTTAACTTGAAATCATGGAAATGTGTGATGGACTGACCCTGAGCCATGTAGAGAATGGCTCTAGCAACCTTCAGCCTCTTCTCCCGGGCAGTGACTTCAAGACTGTCCAACAGGCGCATAGCGTGAGCTCTGTGCTGAGCTTCATCGAGCTCTGTCCACTTCTTATCAGACACTAAGGCACAGCAGAGGTGAAGAAAATAAACTACGATGCATACTTGCTTCATCTTTTATTTGTATGGCTGTGTATGTATATTCTGAGTGCTTACCATGAACTCTGAATTCCTCTTCAAAGCACTTCCTATTAAGAGCGAACTCTGGTCCTTCAGTATAACTGTAAAGCTCTGCAAGACACATGAAGAGTTCATAAGTAATATGAACACATTATTAGGTGGTTACAGGTTCTTAAAGTGTGACACACACACACACACACACACACTTACACACACGTACCTGACAGCTCTGCAGCCCACTTATCTGTGTCCGAATATTCAAACTCCAGATCTGGAAACTCAGACTGCCCCTGTGCACAACACACCACAGAGGTTAGAAAGAGAGCTACTAGATAGAAAGAAAAAAAAATGTAATTAATCCAATTTAATCACATCCGACTGATGTTAAGAAGTCACATTACCCAAACTCTACACACAAGCACATAAAAAACTGTTTTCTCATTTAATAAGTGGTGGTATTTAGTTAGAAGTGTTTAATTTCCTTTCCAAAACTCTCCATAACAACAGCAACAACATCATCAAGAGTCAAAGCACCAAAATGTCCAAGTGACTCTCGCTAAGAGAAAGTGGTGGAAGTAGCATTTTCACAATTTACAATATCAAAAAATAAATTTGACTAGGAAACCTTCTGGATTAAAAGCCCACTTACGTTAACACATGTAAGCCAGCAAGTTGTACTTCAAGTGTGTAGTAAAAATGTTCCCCGTTAGTATTTTACTGTTGGATTAATATTTCTCCCGCATTAATGTCTTTTGAGGCTTTTTACTGCTGATAACACTGTTTGAGGTTGAGCTTATACATTTTTGTTGGGTTGTTTTATCTACAGCAGTGCATCATAATCACTATGATCTTCCTTTGTAGAGTACTTGAATCAATGCATTTAGCTGCATTTCACCACATTTTAGTATTTAGCTACAAGTGAAACACTCCTCTGTGCTGGCAGCTACTCTCTAACAAAGCTTACATCTTTTAACATATATATATATATATTTTTTTAAATCAGGCATGTTATCCACTTTATACGTGCCTATAAAGCACGGTATAAGGTATAAAGGTATAAAAACATCCAGTTGGCAACAACAAGCAATACTGTTCGAAGTAGTTCAGGAGCACAAAGTAAAAAATAAGATGCAATCAAACACTGCTGTAATAGCACTATGTCCAGTTTAAGACTGGGTGCACCTGAGTGGTGGGAGTGGTAAAGGTTATAAAACCTCCACTTTCAGTCTGCTTAGTCTCTTTGGAAAGTTTCATCATGACACTGTTGGTTTGTTGGGTTACTTAGTTCTGTCACACTCAGTCATATTTTCAGTTGTCCATAAACACCGTGCACAGCTGATGTCCGTTACTTTAACACCTCACTATATTTTGGTTACATAAACCGCTTTGGGCACTGTTTGTTATAAGAGTGTACCAATAGTAGTAGTAATAAACTTGTATTTGAGCATTTGTTACTGACAACTCTATAATCTCTTATTCTATAATTTACATTTCAGACTAGTTAATGTAGTCTCTGATTTGTAATATAAAGTTTATGAATCAATAAACAATATCATGTGTACCAGCTGCAACACTGAAAGTAACAGTAACACACTGAAGCTGCCATCATGAAGCATTACAACTAAACACAGGAGGATTTACTATTGCCGCTGTGAGCCTACTTTTAAGAAAAGACTGGATATAATACACCTCTTCAAGACAGACAGGGAATCAGTGCTACCATGACTGTCTCCAGTGGCTATTTAAACCACTACACGGAAACACTCAGCTTGTTTTCTTTAAACGTCACACAAATGGGTGACCAATTTTGCATATATACAGTAAAATTACACTGTAATAGCCGACTGTCGCATTAGAAAGATTAAATGCGTTAACCAGGACCTAAACAATCAGTTTTCAACAGGTCCTTAGGTTTCTGACACATACACAAGCCTGGCCTGTAGCCGGCTAACGTCAGCTAGCTGTCTCCTGCTCGCTTTTCAATGTGTTAACACCGGAAAACAAACGGAACACCGTACAGCTAGGTACACGTACAAACACCGTAATGAAGGTCGTTTGCTGCTCTTAACTCCCGAATCATGTTAGAAATACTAATTGTGCTACAATGACAGAGCTAGCTAACTTTACACTAGCAGCAGGAAAGGCCTTGTCTCTTTAGCTAAAAAAAATACACGCTGGAAATCAACCATAAACATCTGGATACGTACCTCTGAATCTTTTCTTTGATTGCGGGTAAATTCGCCCCTGGTTTTGTTAGGTAGCATAGCTCTCTGCTTATTGTTTACAGGTAGCCCACTACCGTTTCCACCGACGTCCATAATTTTTGGGGGCGCAGTGAACTCTCGCGAGATGAGAAATGGAACGTGACTGTCGGACTCGCTTCAGCGCATCCGCAGAATCTTGTCCGAAGGTCCGCAGCAGCGGCCCGAGGTGTGGTTGTGTAGAATTATTTTTGAAATGAATTTTTCTCTGCCTCTTCAGGCCTCAATCCCAAACTGACGCTATGATGATGAGATCAGAAGTCGGAGCAGAGCCTGACATCTGCTGCAGGACTCATTCAGGATGAAGAAAGTTCACAGCTCCGCTTCTGTATTTAGGATCTGCCGTAGCTACTGTAGAATTAATGCGGGACTACTCAGAAACTTCTCTTCTACGTGATGGATAAACATCTAAAGATGTTTAAAATCCTCCAAAACAGTTATAATTAAAGAAAATATAGAATTCGCATTTATTGTAAATTATGGATGAAGTTGTGGTCAGATGTTTGCATTCACTTATCACGGTGCATGCATGTGATGGTAATTTTTTTGTTTTAAATTATTTATTTAAACTGGGGGGGGGGGGGATAGCTTCTAGAAGGGACTTCCCAAAGCCCCGAGCTCAATCCTGTTTCCTGGCTCTTGCTAACTTAAGAGCTAGGAAACCAACCAATTTAAATGAAGTCTACATTTCTGCCAAGAGTGGTAAAATATTCAGCCAGAATTATGTCAGAAGCTTGTTTATATCTGCCGAAAGCGTCTGGTCGAAGTGCAACTTACTAAGGGACGATAATATTTTGACCCTGTGTGGATTAGAGAAAATCCCAAGCTTGTGCTACCAGTTTTTGTAAAGCCATTAAAGATGTATTCTCTACAATCATAGGCTTGTTCACAGGATATCATTAAAAGCCCCAAATTGCTGCGTCATTCATGCCCATGAGTAGATGTAAATTTCTAATCACAACTCTAACCATCATAATTACATTATTTTTCAATGGTAAGTGGACTAGTTCTTATTCTGCGTTTATTCAGCACTTTACATAACTAGTTCACCCATTCATACAAGCACTTTTTTCCCTATGCTCTTTCTAGGTAAGTGCTTCCTGTCCAACATGCACACACGTTTATACTTTAATGGATGCATCAGAAGTAACTTGGGCTTAGTATCTTGCTCAGGGATGTTTGGTATGCAGGCTGGACCAACCTTGCAATTAGAAATGACCTGCTCTCCCACCTGGCATAGTCACCCCAGTTATACATATGCCCAAAAAAGATTATGCTGAGTGAAATGAACACAAAAAAAATTATTGTTCCATTTGACTCGCTGTCACAGTTACCCACATATTTTTGCCTGTGGCCTTAGTAAGTGAATAAACACTCACTATGTGTTTATATGCTTCTCTGCATTTAATTATTAGTTAGTATTAATTTCTGGCTCTCCACAGCATGTTTTTGTCCCGTCTTCCTCCCCTTGTTGTTGGCCCCAAACAGTTGCAGCAGATGGTCACCCCTCCCTAAGCCTGGTTCTACTGGAGGTTTCTTCCTATTAAAAGGGAGTTTTCCTTCCCACTGTCACCAAAGTGCTTGCTCCTAGGCGGCCATAGGATTTTTGGTGTTTTCTATTTTCTTTGTAGGGTCATTACCTTACAATATAAAGCACCTTGAGACAACTGTTGTTTTGATTTGGTGCTATATAAATTAAATGGAATCAAATTGTGTAAAGCTTATTGTCTGTCTGCAGGAAAATGATGTTTCTGAGCCATTTTCAAATTTAAACTGGAGTTTATTAAAGGAGAAAGTGAAGAGAAATTTAACAAGCTGTATTCAGTTGACATTATGAAAACAAACTAGAAACAAAGTTGAAAAATAAGCAAACATTATAGGTACTATATAATGTAGACAACCTTGTATTCAAATGTAACAATGTACAGCTTCCAAATCACAGTGGTATACTGATTAACTTCAATTTAACAAAAGTCAAGCTGTTTGTGCCAGTAGTATAACATTCATTTGTCTCTATAACAGAGGAACAAATAGGTTAAAGTGACTGTCACTATTAGTTATAAAGCGAAGCATTTTCCGAGTGCCATTATGAAAGTAAATGTGCCATTATTACAAGAACTAACATAGAGAAGGTAAAAAATAAAAAAAAAAACCATCACAATAAATGTAAAAGGTAAATATCAGAATGTAAAATGCTGCTTATTCAAACTGTTTACAGTATTATTAGCATACCTTTTATGGAATTTGTGAAACACTGATTTTTACAGAAGAAAGGCTGAGGATTCTTTGCTGCATAGCTATAACTGTATATTGCAGGGTCATAACTGCGACGGGCAATAACATGGATAAAAAGAAAAACGCACAGATGGTCCATGTGAATATAAATTACTGAGTTACAAGGCACTGTCAACTGATCAGTAACCATGGTTGTAATGCCCTTAAAGCTGTTAGTGCAAAGATGAAAAGCACTTAGCAGTAGCACACTGTAGGCTACTATTCAATAAACAACAACAGGCGTAACTGGGGGGGGGGCAACCTGTTCATTTCAAATTGAAAATTACTGCACAAATGAATTACGCAGTTTCTATAAATTCAGGTTTAAGCTTAGTGCGGTGATGAAACAGGATCCTCAGTCATGTGGCGTGTTATTTTAAAATGGTAACAAGGTGTCAAACACTTGAGAGGAACAGCGGTGCTGTCAACTGTAAAGCGATACAGCACAATGAAATGTGTTGAAGTTCAACAAGATACAACTATCTGTGTAATACCTAGTTTAGACATAAAATGAGTTGCTCAACTCAGTCATCCAAAGTGCCCACTGTTTAAAAAAAATATCACATGTGAATATAACAGAGTAAAATGTGACTTTGCATTTAACAAGCCTCACAAGCGTTTACGCCTCACAGTGCGTAAGCCTTTAAAATGATCATAATCTTCTGGAAACACACATACTGTGTTGGATTAGAATAACTACAATACCACAAGATAACGGGAGGTAAAGCTAATACAACAAAGCTCATCCGTGTCTAGTCCCAGAGCATTTAGGAAATGACAGTTACTTCTCCGTTGTTAGCATTCTTTAACAGAGTCCTGAGACAAATCTAACAAGACACAGCATTATGAGAGCAGCTCATCAGACGCTGCTGTATGTACAGTATAAATGTGTTGTATGTAACAATGCTCAGCTAGCTTTACATAGCCGCCAATTTCAATTTACTCTCAACAGCTAAACCTGACAAATGACACGGATCACAGACACGATTATATCCCTCTAATTTACAGAGGTGCTGTAAATATTCAATTCAAACCAACAGATTACACATGAATACTAAGATTAGATAGTGCAGATGCATTGACATATATTTACAAATAATTAGAGATATTTGAATGCCCTGAGGTACAGATATAACTCTCACCAGACACCAAAACCTCATAAATGGACAAATTCTTTTTCAAGAAAAAAAAAAAAAAAAAAAAAATGGCAAGCTCTTACATTTGATATGCTCAACAAGCGCTTATGTTTCTGTTATACCCAGTCAAGGTTAGCACTAATTGTGAGGATACTACAACAGGAGTGCATCTTGTGTATGGAACGTATAAGGTGATTAAGTGCTTTAATATCAAAGCAGGAAGAAACGTTTAAAGCAGCACAGAGCAATTTCTGACCACTGGACAGTAAAAATACTCAGAGGAACAAAACTTTGATTTACAGTCAGCTCATCAGGTTATTATGGCTCATCTGTAAGCAAACGATTGCCTACTCAGCAGATACACAGGAAAAACTGATTTGACATCCGATTAATGCCAAATCATTGGCTAGTTTAAAAGTAACATTAAGTCTCATATCGACTGGCCTTTCAACTCAGATTTGGTCCACCTACTCCTGAGAGAAGAAATTAAAAAAAAAAAACAACAACAACAACAACAACAACCAGGAGTTTAAATCACGTCACTTTTTTTTTTGCAATTGTTGGCTTGTCTGTTTTTAAGGAAAAGACTGCAAACAGTTTTAAGCACAATATTGATGAGAATTCCAAAACAAGGAGCTAAAAGTGCATAAAAAGCACAGTAAGCTCCTGAGATTCCTGGGTTTGGCATTTTAAGTGACTGCTTTGCAGTACATGGAGGGAATGATTATACAAAAATAGTGCTCCGTGTGGGTTTAACATGTTTAACAACTAATATTTTTGAACAACCACAACCCTCCTCTCACAGTCATTTGGCACAATATGCTGATATACTCAACAGCTTCCAGAATGGAAACACATGCAATAAAAAAAAAATAAAATAAATCATATTTTCTTTTTTTTGCATGTGTTATCTCACATGAGCTGAGTGCATACGCTTCACTTTTCATAGCCAGCTTGGGTGCCATTGGTAAAGCAGCAAAACTTTCTACAGTCACTAAAATACGAGTAAAAGAGCTATGTGTCCCATGAAGGGTAAAAAATACAATACACAAATCTTTTTTTTTTTTTGCCTGGAGGTCGGGTACTAATCAGGAACCATCCACATGCTGTTGTTCTCAGGTGAGACAGACTAATACCTGTGAATAACAACAACAAAAAAAGATAATGTGAATGCAACACAATTCTTAAAAATTGTTTATGTGTTGGCAAACAACCTAGTGCAATAACAATAAGTTAATATAAGTTTCAAAATATTTCCCCATTTTAAAATTTTAAAATGTGTAAAAGTGTACCTGTAGTAATTGGGTTTAAAAGGGCCGTTCTTATTCAGACCCAGGTATTTTGCCTGCTCGTCACTAAGCTCTGTCAGGTGGGCATCAAACGTGGCCAGATGCAGACTCGCAACATATTCATCTGAAAAACAAAGACATCCTTTAATAAGAAAGAAATGGGCGCACACACAGAAGATGTGAATCTGTCAGTTCATGCACTCCATTCTTGCAGGCGTCCATAAATAATGCCTGTAGGCTTTCAACATGTAAATAATACAGGCAGTGGTTAAGTATTTAAATCCTTACCCATCTTTTTGGGAAGCAAGTAAACGTCTTGCTTGTAACGTCCCTCTGGAGCGTTGTACAGCTCGATGAGTGCCAGAGCCTGAAAACAAACATCAATAACACTGCTGAAATTTTATTGCACATTATGAATTTAATGAATAGCGCAGGATTAAATTATGAACTGCTGATTATAATGACAGAGCGCATCTATGAACAGAAACAACGTGAAGATGTTGAGTGTCCTGTGTATTATAACATATCAGGGTCAGCAAATGAGCTTATTTCCGAGGACGGCCATCTAATTACAGAAAATGGAAAAAACAACAACAAAAAAACCACACCGATTCCTATGTACTCTGCTATCTGCACCAGACATCAACAGCAAATATGGCCTAGCTTCAGCTGCTGTCAACATCCATTTACATGTTACCTGAGTGGTGGCTGTGATGGACAACACAAAGGTAGGGACAGTGGAACAGCTGAGGTTCAGGAGACGTCCCTATTGGACAAAAAACAACACGTTATCGCAGGCTTTAAAAAGTAATTTAATCAAAGGTCTACAGCACAATTGTTACAGTCTAGCATAAGCTGAAAGTGATTTGATATGACAGCACATTAAAGAGGAGAATGGATCGGACTGGATCAACACTGTTTATTAACAAGGATGCTATCAACCTGAGATCACACGTGCATAGCTGTAACGCAGTTTAATGTTGTGTAGCTATAACTGACACAAATGCATAAGCGAAGGCACACAGACACAGGCAGTCACCTCAGCCAGGAGGATAATTCTCTTGCCATCGGGCCAGATGACATGATCCACCTGAGAGCGGACTCTCTCCCAGGTCAGCTCGGGGGTCCGTAGACTTGCCTAGTTGAGACGAGAACACAAGTAAACCTCGTTTTGTGATAATTTAAAATGACAGAATATTTATTTGATCTTTACTTATGTTTGTTCCTGCTGGTTATAATCGTGGTATTAAATTTTAAATTCTACCATCATACTTTAAAGCACTATTTTACCACATCAATCTCAGTGTTGGAATGTCCCATGTTGCAGACAATGGATCCATTTTTCATTCTGTCCAGCTGGTCCCTGGTCACCACATTCTTATTTCCTACAGAAAGGCACAAACATATACCATCCTCATCTATTACAGGAGAAATAAACGCTCTGGAGCCCTAAGAAGCAGTGGAAAACTCCATGAACTTAAAACTTCTTATGTTATATTAAAGAAAGAAAGAAAGTGTACTTTATTGATCCCCGTGGGGAAATTCCTCTCTGCATTTAACCCATTCACTCAGTGAAGCAGTGGGCAGCCATTGGGCGCCCGGGGAACAGTGTGTAGGGACGGTACCTTGCTCAGGGGTACCTCAGGGTAGCTGTTCAGGGGAATCGAATCCCTGACCTTCCGATCATGGGGCCACCACTCTACCTACTGAGCTATCCCTGCCCCCTAAAAAGCTATAAAAATGTCAGTGTATTAAATGTAGTTACCAGTGCATGTGATGATGACATCTACTTGGCGAATGACTTCATTAAGCTTGACCACTCGGAATCCGTCCATGCTATTTATACACAAAAGAAGGAAGAGATTCTGAATTCAGCTCAGGCCTGGACAGTGACAGGCTGGAAAATCTTTTTACTGACAAGCAAATCAATTGTTGATTGGGTGTGTAGTGCATTTGAGTTAAAGCTGATCATTAGTTTTTCATATCTTTGTCAGATAATTAACACGAACAGTTTTCTGGACAGCTCGGTTTTATCTCTGCAGCTTTTTCCTGTTCATATCGCTCGATACATTCATCATGTTTTCCTCACCAGGCCTGCAGGGCACAGATGGGATCAATCTCTGTCACATAGACAATGGCTCCCAATGCTTTCAGAGCAGCACAACAACCTTTTCCAACCTGAAAAGACAAAATAATAATTCATGAATGGCAAACTACAGAAAAGAGTTTAAAGGGCATGTTTAAAATGTCTCACACATTTTCACAACAATGCGATTATGATTACTGCAGAATGATAAACTGAAAGGAAACAACTCACCTCGCCGTAACCACATACGACCACCTGTTTGCCTCCGAACATGACATCTGTGGTTCTCTTCAAACTACAGACGTTTAAGACACAAAATCAGCACATTTTGTAGAATTGGAAAACAAAACTGCCAATCTGTAATGGTGTTTGCAAAATTATGGCACACAGTAAAATGTTATTTGGCACTGCTTGTATCAGAAGTCCCTGTAATATATCCCAAATTTCCACATTGTCACACTGGAGTCTGTGCGCTCTAGTGATCCTAAGAGCCATGTTGTCCGGGGAATTTTTGTTGCCCCAAATGGAGCAGTTTAAGTCTCTCATGAATCTGGGAGTTTGACTGACTGATTGACTCTATGTGTTCGATGATGCTGACAATGTCCCGGTCTGCTGTGCTAAAGACAGAAATGAGTGTGAAAGCAGGTCGATCCTCATTCCTACCCTGAACACATGGTCACAAGCTCTGGGTAGTGTTCAATGAGATTGATACTAGCGTCAGAACTGAGCCTCTTTCGTAGGATAATTGGGTTCAGCCTTAGAGACAGGATGGGACAGGATGTGACGTGGAATAGAGCCACTATTAACCAACATTGAAAGGAGCAATTTAAGGTAGTCCAGGAATCTGATCAGGATCCTTCCTGGGTGCCTCGTAGGTGAGGAGTTCTGGGATTATCTGTGCTTATATTGCTGCCCCCACGACTCCAATAAGCAGTAGGAAATGGACTGTTCGACGAGTTAGACCAAAAGTAGTATTAAGACTTAAAAAGATTTACAGATGTGTCCTACGGAGCTATTTTAATTATGTATTTATGGTTTCTGTGCAGAATATCATCAGTTATCAGTTTCCTTAAAAAGGTTTGATAATGCCAACATTCATGTAATAACATGTATCATGTTAAATGCATGCAATAAAAACATCCTACACACAGTCATTTATAGCAAGTTACCATGTTGGTCCCATTATATTTATATAATTCAGTTAGTCATTCATATTAGACTAAATAAGCTGTGACAGCAGGAGTGCAGTGGGTTTCTGGGTTAAGAACAATCCCTCGGCAGAGATGCAGGCATGAAAAGTGAGCCCCTCATGTTGTCTGCAGAGAAACTCCAGCCACTTCACCAATCCTTATCAGAAGTGGCTCGCTGTTCTCCACAATATTCATTATAGTGCAATAACTTTAATAAAGGAAACAAGCTGATTAGGCAAGGCACCAAAAATATGACAAATTACACCTGTCAAATAGAGGGTATTAGAAAATAAGACCTGCTTCCAATACAAGCCCACTTCAAATTAAATTAACACAGTAATGTGGAAGCCAATTTTCTCAGTTAGCCCTGGTCACTAACCGAGGAAATATCATTAGTATTTCATAATGGAACACCTGCTACTAGACAACATTGTACCTGCTGATAATTAATCCAGAGGAACAGCAATAAATTTTCGGCAGTAAGCAAAGAAAAGCACAGCAAGCACTGTTCCCATGCAGAAATGTGCACACACTGTTAAAGAACACTAGACCTTTTATGCTGCCAAATAACAGTAGGGTTATAAATGTAACTGTGCTGTCAGGCTGTTTCAGAGACTGCAGAGTCTGCAATGTTCACACTAGACAAGTTTTTACAAGGGTAACATCTCTTTAAAAATCAAGTTTAGATCTTTAACGGCAACATTCTTTGTGATAGCAGCATATGAGGCTGTCCGTCCTCCAGTAACATCAATTATGATTGTTATTAATTCATTAATAACAATCAGAAAAATAAGCATATATCACAGCATTATTCATAATGCTGTGATATATGCTTATTTTTCTTTACAACGTGGTCACGAGACCCTTTTGCAACACAAGTGATGCAGCTGAACAAAAAGATTTTCTCCATTTTATTCCTCACTCTCTTCACTCCTGTGAAAAGCTGACCCAAAAGCCAAAAGAATTACCCACAGTCCAAATCGACCATCATCCAGAGATTTAAGCACATTGTGTTTGCCCCCACTAACATGATGCTGAGATGAAAAGCAGACCATAAAGGGCCTGTTCTGCCAGATTTTCCCACTTGTAGACAAATGATAACACAACACAAAATTACCTTGCTTAGCTCCCTCTGATCTTTATATTACATTGATTCAAATATAAAGTACAAGTGTACATAGAGATGGATTTGTATAAAGAAAAGCACATATATCTAAAGGTTTTAAATAAGTTGATAAGCTGTTCTCCTTTATCACTTCTAGAAAAGTTACTAAAATTACTGGATTCCCCCTTCCCCTCCCCCCTTAAACCATGTTATTTAAGTTATCCAACAAACAAACTGTAATATTGTTTATACATGAGCAAAACATTTAAAACCCGAGCTTACTCACCCATCCAAGATGGACTCTCTGCAGCAGTACAGGTTATCAAACTTCTGCTTTGTCACAGAGTCATTTACATTCATCGCAGGCACGCACAGTTTTCCAGCTTTAGACAGCTGATACAACCTAGACAGAAACATGATGGAAACATGTTGGCTTGCAACTAAATGTGTCAAGAAAGCAAATATCCACATATACAAAAATAAATTACCTGTGAACCCCAGTGACACTCTCCTCCACAATGCCCCTGATCTTCTTGAATACGTTGGGGTATTTCTTATACATCCAGTGTGTCAAGTCTCCCCCATCATCCAGGATCTAATAAGCAGGAGGAAAAGATTCGTCATCTTCTTATCAAATCAAATCACTTTTATTGTCACATCACATGTGCAGGTACATTGGTACAGTACATGTGAGTGAAATTCTTGTGTGCGAGCTTCACAAGCAACAGAGTTGTGCAAAATACAATAATGTAAACAAGCAAAATACAAGAATGGCTACATCTGCTACATCTTATAAACAGAGCGTGGCGTTTCTCATCTTCTCTTCAGTAATTAAATATTTACAGACTGTTATTAATGAACGGGTTCTTCTTCTGGTGTTATTTGGGGCTTTTCAACATTGCTGTTTGTGCACATCATTCACATATTACACCTGGCAAAAATGTTTTCCACCAACCATATTAGGTTGCCAGCCCTCAGTGTTGATACAGCGGTCAATACACCACCAGAAGTCATCTTCAGACTCCCCCTTCCAGGCAAACACAGCCACACCTGAAACATAGCAGATGGGCGATAATATCTCAGTAGCAGTACGTCATATCAAGAAACCACTTCAATGTTGATGAGCAATTACGTTGTCTCGTTCATTTCACAGAGCAGAAACTGGATAAACTGCATGAAAGCATACATAAAGTCTTAAATAAAGACAGTGAATACAGTCAAATTCACCTCTTCGCTTGATAACTGGTATTATAGATGTAATATCTCACTCATCCCAGTGGAAACCAAAGATTTTTCATGACATAGTATTTGTTCAAATGAAATGTGTCATACTCCAAACAGATGATACCAATATGATTACTGGGTGTAAAAGCAAGTTTGAGACCAGTTTAATAGTGGCAGACATTTGTACTCTCTATGTGCCCTTCAGTTTAATGAACAGCTCAGTACAGTACGTACAGCAATAATTAACTGAGCACTAGACACCCTGTAAAAAAATAAAATAAAAATGCAGGATCACTGAGACTCCCCCAGCCTTCCCGATCATGACGAGTCTACTCTGAAGATTTAATGCACACTTTGACCATCACATAGCAACCGCAGATAAAGGGCATAAAGAGTGCTGCTAATTCACTACATGGACAGAGTTATGTGTTCCCATTAAGTCTGCAGGGATGAACTGTCATGAGTTTAACATTTACAAACCGTAACCTTGGTTTTAAAAGCCACGAGATGCTCGCACAACAGAACAAACCTTTGCTCATTAAAGATTAAAAAGAAGCCTTATCTGATGCTGTGTTCTGCTGTTATCACAATGTTGTTTGCAATCAAGCTCGCCTAGAAGACTCAACGTGGTCTATGAGCTTCTTCACCATCTCTGCTGCTTACCTGTCTCTGACAGGGCAGCAGCCACTTCATTCTGTGTGGAGTATATGTTGCATGCGGTCCAGCGGCACTGAGCTCCGAGAGCAACCAGAGTCTCAATCAGCACCTGAAAACATACAGTACAGTCACAATAAGTGTATTTTATTGTTATATAACACATGAATTTACCATGACCCACGTCTACATACATCATCTTTAACTCTTTGGGATCATCTGGCTGTTGACAGCCCATGAACACAGCCAGCTACATACATTTTAATTGAAATACAATAGATTTTCTTTTTACTCATTTAATTAAAAATAATAATAATAAGAGGAAGCACGAGCTTGTGTGAAGTAAGAAGCAGTTAAATAGTGATTTAAAGTCCTATATGACGAACAGACACAATCACAGTGCGGTCTTTGCTCAGGCGTTGAAGCTCGATGTCAGAGATGAATCTTACTGCAGTCTGGGCAGTGATGTGAGTGCAGCCCACAATCTTGGCACCTGCCAACGGTTTCTCACTCTGTGCTCTCTTCCTGAGTGAGATCAGTGCCGACATATCTGAAAACAAGATTACATAATGAAAATAGTCAGTGGGAAACACTGCAACGCAGACGATGCAGTAGAAAAAAAAAATACATCCTTTTCTTTTAGCAAGCGTTACAGAATAAAACTAAACCGTTAACCGTTAAAGGCAGTTATTTTTATACAGAGCTACTGGCTATTTTTTGAAAGATGGATAAAGGGACTATTTGAAATATACAGGTTTTACTTTTCTGTCTTGGATGGAAATATGTAGTGTTATTGTTGTTTGTGTTTTGTATTTCTTAAATAAAGCAAGCCTCTAGGCCTGTGTGACCAGGGCTTAAATAACAGCAGCAGCAATAGCAGCAGCACCGAACAAGCTTAAGTTTCCCATCTGCTTCAGTGACGTTTTGCCAGCAAACAGACCTTTAAAATGCTGCTTTAGGTTCCAAATGTTAGTGTTGCTGAATAATGCAGAGTCTGTTTATGAATCATGTCCAGATTTTCCTTCTCTTTTTTTTCATGTTATAGGAAATACTACAGGCAGGAATCATGTTAATGTTTTATTGTCTGAAAATTATAAACAGATGAATACTGATTGATAAATTTAGTAAAGATCTTAAGTGTGAACTATAAATGTATCATGAATTTTTTTGTTTTAAATTACGATTATAAAATATTGTTGCTACATTCGTAACTGGCACATTAATAAGGCCTGCTTCTCAGCATTAAACACTTATCTGCACAGATACTTAAATCTTGTATGATAAGACTAACAAGATTTTATTCTGTATCATATCCAGACATGATTAAAACCATGTGGCTCATCTTATTAAAGCACAAGTTCTTTGTGTCTGTGAAGGTTCTCAGTCATCCAGGTCATCGTAGTCAAAGGAGCTTGCAAAGAAAAGCGTCTGGACTTCTATAGAAGTCCAGACGCTTTTCTTTGCAAGCTCCTTTGACCACAAGTTCTTTGATCCAAAGCAAGAAAGAATGGACAATGTGCTAGTAGGGCTGTGCGATATGACCAAAATCTCATATCCCGATATAAGAATTCTATCGTCCGATAACGATATAAATCACAAAAATTTCAAATTATCTGTAAATTCTGTGAATCTCGGGCAGCTCGACTTGCGTGAAGTGTTTCCAGCTGCGCGTCCTTTACCCAGAGTCGAGTGTTTTAACCGATGCATGAAACTATACATTTTTAGACATAAGTTGTAACGGCCGCCATTTTCTTTGTATTTATTACACAGCGCGCTGCGGGTTGCCTGTTCTAACGTTTGAGTCTAAGGTTTATTTTTTTAGCACCTGGCGGCTCATTTTTTAATTGTCATCCGTAAATAATCTGCTCTTTCACGTGATTCAGTTTATTTTGGAAAGTCTCAACAGGATCTTGAGCTTTATTGTGAAAGCTTTATGTGGAACATAAACAAGCGGACACGCGATGCTGTTACTGTTGCTGTTGATAACGACAACGCATAAAAACAGGCGCTTGTCCGTCAGTAGTGTGGTTATATAAAATATAAGAGAAAGAGAGAACTTTAAGAATTGAATATAGCCACTACAGTGACCATCAAAACGATGAAAATATATTGCCGTAAACAGTTTATTTTGCGACACCACAAAACAAATGATGGGGTAAAATGAAACTATAGATGTTTTTATATTGTCATCCGATATATATTGTTATATCGAACAGCCCTATGTGCTAGAGATCTTAACATCTTTTGAGATGTGATATCATGACAACTACTTTCCTTTTTACAAACAAATTAATATCACTTACAGCAGCGACAGACTGAGAAAGTTACTCACATTACTAAATAACTTCAAATAACCTTATGTTCAGGGTGAAATATTATACCCTTGAAATGTCACTTCAGTTGTGTAAGGGGATTTATTTTTAGGCGACAGTGTTATTCATTGCTACTTAAACATTAACCTTTGATTCCTGTTTTGTTTTCCTCCACAACACTTGTAAATTTAGTAGCTGTTGCTTAAATGAAATGCTGAGATCACTTCACGCTCCTCGTGCTGACCTTGCTCTGCGATCTCAATCTCCCGCCTGCCAAATTCAGCCTGCTTGATGTTCTTGACACAGAAGTCACTGCTGCCCTTGCTGTTGACCTGAGTTTTGTCCCGTGGCGAGGTCTCATCATCAGAGCTATCCGTATATGATGCAGCTGTAAAACAGGGTTTTATTATTAACACCAACCAAACTCAAGATTCAGGAAGTTAAGCAAACATTTTTGCTGAAGGTCAAAATGAGATGAGGATGACAAAAAGAAGCATTACCACAAAACCTATAACAAAGAAATGTACGAATATTGATGTCATCAAATGGCCTAACAGACTCCTCTCATTATCTCCCTTTCCACACTGTACAGCTTAGTAAATACAACACAGTGTAAAATCTTTTGCATCTACATCACAAATGACACACACGTGATTCTGGCTCCTTCTTACCAGAGCTGTAGCTGTCTGTGGAGGACTGGGAGATGGAGCGGGACAGGGAGCGACGGCCTGCCTTGGTGGGGAACCTGCTGAACTCCTGCTTGTCCTCCACAAACTGGATTTGCTAAAAAAAGAAAAAGAAAAAAAAAAGAGGGCAGACAATGTAAGCCACACACACACACACACACACACACACAGACAAGCAGTTTAATGTCTTGTGATCATTTTCTTGTGGCTCAGCTAAATGTTAATTTCTTACAGTCCTTCAGGAGCCAGAGTAGAGCTGTTTTTGTCTTTCTTGTATAGTATAATGACTTTAATAGATTTGAATGGAGCAGAATCCAAGAAAATTACTGGCAATATAAAAATCCCCCTCAAATTTGTGAGCTCATTTCAGTTTATTACCAAAAATGGATGTCTGGCTATAGCCCAGCAGACACTGCATCATCAAGACTGATGTTCCAAAATTAAGCTGCTCAAGCCATATTTTGATTTCGATGACCCCATCTGACTCGTGCTTGTGTAACGATTGTTACTATCGACTCTCGGCTTTTCTGACGTCGAAAAATTCCCTGTCGTGTTATTTGATCCCCTGCAGGGGCGTACACATGGCAGGAAAAAATAAAAAAATAAATCACCTTATATGACCTTTTAAAACATAAACAAAGCTCTCCAGCTCTGGTTCCAGCACAGTGTGTTAAGCCAAACGTGACATTTTGCTCACATTGTTGTGGTATTTAAGCAACTGACGTGAAATGAGTGCAAGCCTGAATTGTACCTACTGATTACTTTTCAGAACTATGAAACAGTCCTACTCCCTGTGTGTGCTGCAGGCTCTCATCTTGGGGGGGGGGGGGGGGGGGGGGGGGGTTGGCCTCCAATAAAATATTTCTCTGCACGATAAGGGTTTAACCTTGTCCCTTTAAAGCAAACGGTACACAATTCTGCGAGATGAAGAAACCGGACTGGTATCTTTGTTGTGTGTACCGGTAACTAACTTCATGCCTGGACAGTTTGGGGTATTTTTGGCTTTATTTATTTTTTATTTTTTTTGCAGCAACAAGAAAACGTATGTTGACAGGGATTTTCCACTCTCAAGGTGCTCCAATGCAAACAGAGGACAGGGAGATTGCCCCACCTCAGCAGTTTCTGGAATGTGTTGGAGTATCAGACCCAAGTATCCAAGTATCAGATTTAAAGATCACCCTAGACAATAAATTATATACATGCATAACAATTAATCTGTGCTTTACTTCCACAGTTTGCCATTTGTTTTTCTTCCCACAGTTGCCAAGTGCTAGCTCTCAAGGGGTCGTCTGATTGTTGAGTCTTAACCTTACGATATAAACGCACCTTGAGGCAAATGTTTTGTGATTTGGCGCTATATAAATAAAACATGAATAGAACAACTGTAAATGAAATATTCTCATCATTCCAATTAATTATCTTGACTTGAGGTGCCCCATCCACATACCTGCTAAACACCATGGTAACAGAAGACAATGAGGAGCAGTCTTCTTGTGATTTAGGTGAAAAACACCACATAGTTCAGTAGGGTGGTGTAGGTTTCAGGGTCCCAAGGCCCAACTGAATGAAACATACTGTTTTATGTGAGCTGTTGGGGGGGGTTACCAGAATGATTGAGTACGTATTGAGTCTGTATTACTATATTTAATCAGGACTCTGTGCATGTTCCTATTATTTCCGGCCATTTGATAAACAAAATGTATTTCAGAGGAAATGAAACCTTTTTTTTTGTAGTCATGTTTTATGTAGTGGGAGGAAGACACATCCGTCTGTATATTCCCCACATGGAACCTAAAGTTAAAGGTGAAGTAAGGGCTAGATATTTAAAAAATGAATCTGAGCACATACCATTTGGCAATATTTTAAGGAAAACTTAAAACTTCTTTTTGTGTGTGCTTTTTTTCCCCCCCCCCCAAGTGTGTTACAATACTCTTCTTTGCCATCTGTGATTTAATCACACTTGTTGCTTTATTTTAAATGCCTGTCAAAGAGATTACAGTCTTTCTGATATCAGAACTCCAGGAAGCCCAGACTTAACCATTATCCCTCCAATTCCAACTGTAAATAATTAGTAAGCTTGAAACTTAAATGTCTTACACTAAATATGTAAGAATACATAAGCATTACATTTAAAATAAAAGGTCAGTAATCTCAACTGTGCTGTCATAGAGGACATGCTGATAAGTGTCCTTTATGTTCACATTTCCCAATTCTTCTTGATATCAGCTGAGCACAACTATTTTGAATTCAACAATACAAAAACTTAGGGTCAAATGTTTGGCTCCTGTTTGCAAGCTAGTGATGCTTCAGTGTAAAGATCCTCCCTAAAACAGTATGAGGATGTGAAACAGTCAAGTATAACAGGAACGTCTGCCTAATATGTTCTTGGCTGAGCATGCTGACTCTTGCATTTGACAGACTCCGAGCCCCATGTCGAGCTATATGCTTTCCAAATGCAAAAACTGTTGCATTGTGCATTGTGATTTGTCCACTTCAGTGTAACTTATATGGAGTGTGCAAACACTGTCCATTCAGCCTCAAAAGTGAAAGGCGCAGCTCTTCCTTGTTCCTGGAGTGTGTCAAATAACTTTTTGCAAGTTTTACAAGGAAAAAGTGGTTCTTTTGTTTCGCAATTTCAGGTCAGAAGCCGCTGCTGAAAGTGTGCTGAAACTGTAGTAAATTTGGGATTTGTAATATGTGAATAAAAATGCACAATTATAAAGTTTTATAGTTATTAATAGAGGTGTGAGCCATTATACACATGCAGAAAATGCTTAAGTTTCTTTGGACTTGACGTGTGACTCTTTAATTACTTAATGTGGGTTTAAACAACTTTTTAATTCTCTTGTCACACGCAATAGCAATGTGTGTGGACTGTTATTGGTGCACAGATACCTAACCCCCTGTGACATATAACTCATTAGTACCAAATATATTTTCTTAAAATCAGAAGTCTTTGAGCTCTAGTAAAATGTATTCACGTTGCAAAAAGAAGGTTAAGTCTGACAAATACCCTTAAACAAAGAAGATACAGCACCTATAAAGTGCTGTTATCGCGCTAAAAAGAGCCTTGGAGGTTTGTTTTATTATCCAAGGGTCCTCCTCGGTGCCGTTATGCTTACACCTGGTGCAGACTTACCTTTTTAACCGGTTTGTGAGTGGGCACAGCGCTGAAGACAGTCGACAGCTCTCCCATGGTTATTTCGCTGTTTTTGCTCACGGTCATGGCTGAATATTTTTCCGCTACGTTCTCGCTCTCCTTCACCTCTTTGCTCGCTTGCTTCACCTCCAGCTTCGCCTCTCCGACCGGTTCGGACATCTCGCTGCTGGCTTATCTATCTTTACCCGGACAGAAATACAACAACCAACCGTTGAGTCTTCTCTAACGTCAGAGGCTAGCGTTATGTTATGGGTGTCCTCGAACTGCTAGCTGGTTACGTCGCAACTGCTGACGGATAAGAGGCTGTCAGATTGCGAGCACGTGAAAGCAGGCAATAAACGCAGGATTTAAGCAGGTGGTTTTGGCTAGTCGACTTTGATTTGGTTGTGAATCGTTACGTAGTCGACTTCCTAACGCAGGCGGGACGTGGTCCGTGCTGTTTCCCGGCTGGCTCTCCTGTCACCTGGCTGACCAACTTTGTGGGCGGTTACTAACAGACTGAGTGGGCGGCTCGCGTGTTAAGCTACGTTCAGGGTAACTGGGATAGCACGTAACGAACGATGAACACGTCCTTTAATTTATATTTTAATGTATATATATATTGCCCTTTTGGCCAAATTTGACATATTAGATCCCGTTATAGTATAGTACTTTCGGTTTTGTGAGATATGGCGGACGTATGTAACTTTGACTTTACAGTTACAGTTTCCCCCACATTTTAGTCGTAGTCTAAGCAGGAAGTATGTCCCAATTCCACACTGTAAATAAACACAGTGTGTACTCATTTGTTTTGGCAGGGAGTAAAGCAGCCTTTGTACTCAGGAAATTGGATGTGTATCAGTTATACGTGGATCAAGCTATTATTTTGGAAAACCACTGGCAGAAAAAACTTAGAAAAATCTTGCCAAGAAAATACAACCATAACACGTTTTATTTATTATTTTTCCACTTCTTTTCTGTGATACTGCGAATGAAGTTATCTTATTAGCCACAACTTACTCTTTTCAAAAACAGAAAAAAATGTTTTCAAGTATGCATTACATTTGTACATTAGTATCTCAGTAATAATATGGTAGGAGTGAAGGATGGGTTTAAGGTGGGTGGGTGATTACATCAGAGGATCGGCAATGTAGTCCTTTCTTGTTTGGAGGGGTGATGGACAAGCTAACAGATGAGGTCAGACAGGAGTCTATGTGGACTATAATGTTTGTAGACAACATTGTAATCACTAGTGAGGGTAGGGAGCTGGTGGAAGAGGTTTGGACACAAAGTTAGAGAAGCAAGGCTGAGATGGATTGGACGTGGGATAGGTGGGTTAGTGAATATATTTTACAAGGGATGTTGAAGATGAAGGTGCAACGCAGTAGAAAAAGAGAAAGACCACAGATAAGATTCATGGATGTAGTGAAGTAGGGCATGATGAGGGCTGGAGGCCAGGGATAGGGTGAAATGGAGACAGATGACCAGATGACCACTGTGGCGGAGACCCCTAAGGGAGCAACCGAGAGAAGAGTCCTAAAATGCTTTATTGTACAGAGTACAATTTATTTATACCTTTATTAGTTCAAATATCTCTATTTCTCTTAATATCATTTGAAGAAATACTTTACATCAATTTAACTATGCTATGTAACTCGTTAGTATCATAATTTTTCCTTGAGCTCTGGTAAATGTATTCACACTGTAAACAAAACATTCCTCTGAAGGTCATGTACAAGGACTGGATAGAGTGAAAAGGCAGCCAAAACTTGGACAACTGTTGTTCGGGAGGGGGGGCAAAGGAAGGAGGCGACATTAAACCCGCCCTCTCGAAAGTGGCATCCTGTTAATCCACTGACGTCACGCCATTTTCCACCGAAGACGAAAAGGCACAATTTAGCCGGATCACAATCGATAATCTGAGCTGATATTTACACCTAAAACGGTAGCGTTTCAATGTATTGCGTTGTTATATGTTTGCAAAACGACCTGTTGTGAGTTTACTTCACATATGTGAATGTATAGTATAAATTTCTGCGGCTGCTAGCAGAGTGCTGCTACCGCTGAGTAGGCCTCGGTAGGCGGCAGCCATTTTAGCTCCCTGTAAATAAGCTATTAGCCTCGAAACACAATGCAGCGTCGAATATGCAACAATATAGTTGGAGATATAAAGCAAACGAGTTAACTAAGGCATTTGGGATTCGCTTCGTCTGGCTGTCTGTTTTTGTTTGTTTGTTTTTTAAGTTTCCGTTAGCATAACCTGCAAATCCAGCGCAGGAAGTAGGCCAAGCTCTCAATTCGTTTGTGAGTAAATGGCTAAGTGAGAGAGAGTGTGACCAGTCTTTGTAGTGTATGTAGTGTAAAGCGCTTTGGGGTCCATAGGGACTAAGTAAAGCGCTATACAAATACAGGCCATTTACCAGTCTTTGTCTTAGAGCTAAAACATTAATATTATTCTGCTCACTTTTCAGATACAGTCATGCATCGTGACTGTCCCCTTGACTGCAAGGTCTACGTTGGAAATCTCGGCAACAATGGAAACAAGACAGAGTTAGAAAGAGCATTTGGCTACTATGGTCCTCTCCGGAGTGTTTGGGTGGCCAGGAACCCCCCAGGCTTCGCCTTTGTAGAGTTCGAAGATCCCAGAGATGCAACTGATGCCGTGCGGGAGCTTGATGGAAGGTAGGTGGCAACCTATGCAAATCAGTTTATGCATGCTCAATCATCCAGGTCAGGAAAGTGGATTCTGTTTATCTGCACATGGCGTTTTCAGTGGAAGATGATGAAACGTTTCTCCTACTGAAAACGCTGCATCCACATGAGTAGTCTACTTAAATGAAGGTATTGCTATTGGATCGGTACTACTCTTTCCTCCAAGTTCCTGACATTGCTCCCATTCTGCAGAAAGGAGAGTTCCTCTCATGCAGTCACACTTTTAACAATGATAACATGTTATTGGTCATCACATCTGTTACATTAGCAGACATTTAGACTACATTTAGACATTCAAATGATATATTCAGCCCACTGAAGTGTGCTAAGTAAGTCATTTTATTGGAAAAACGAGGAAAAATACTTTCTATTCATGTGTTTGTTTGTTTTTGTTTTTTTTTCTTTTGCAGGACTTTGTGTGGCTGTCGGGTGCGTGTGGAGTTATCTACTGGCGAGAAGCGTAGCCGCACTCGAGGCGCTCCCCCTTCATGGAGCAGGCGTCCTAGAGACCGAGACGACTACAGGCGGCGTAGCCCACCACCCAGACGCAGGTGACCTACATGTTGTTGTTGGCCAGTAGACACGATAACCAATCTATTCTGCACTTTATTCTTGCTTGGTCACTTACCGGTTCAACTTTCTTGCCCACAGTACAGTTCCCTTTAATTGCATTTGGGTTTCCAGTGTAGGTATTTCTAGTGTTTGTGACCTTTTCTGGTGATTATATATTTGTGGGTGTTGCAATGCCTAAGACTTGCAGATTCATCTTCATTGACATTAATGGTCATTTTATGGAAGGAGCCACACAGATAGTCATTCACCATCATGTAGTGGAAAAGGGGCATTATTTCAGAATATAGAGAGGGCTGCCTTTCTGTTTCTGAGGCATCTAAAGTGTGGTCTGCAAGACCTAGGTTATACTTAAGGCACAAATGCTTCCTTTGAAACGCACATTTTTGTGCAGTCTCATTTTAACTGTTTTAAAAAGGCAAAAATGGGTGTGGGGAAACAGATTTAGGCAGTCAGTAAAAGTATAGGCTAAGTATAAGTATACATTTTGGGGGGAATAAAAGTGCCAAATGTGATGCAATTTTTTTTCTTTTTGTTTGAGGATGCTTTTTATTTTTCATCTATATTAATAAGAATGAACCCGTTGCAGAGCCACCACCATGCCTCTTCTCACCACCCTCTGAGTCAATCAACTAGTCCTCTTTCAGCATCATGTGACTGCTGATCATCGGGCCGCAATCAGCTTGGCTGGTGCTGTCACATGACCCAGGCATGGCCAGTCGTCAGGTTGCACCAGCCCATTGGTTCCTCAGCATGCCGTTCTCAACCTCCTCCTCCTTCAACCTTAACCCAAACGGCAGTGGCCACCTCACATTCCCGACCAATCAGCGTATTACGTTCCCAAATGTCTACAACCTACCAGCAGCAGGCTTCGGCTAACCAATTAAAGCAGGAAAAAAGCCACAGCCAGCCCCCATCTGCCTGCCACCTAATCACCTTGCAGCATCTGGCCAGTCCTATTCAGCCAATTCTACCCACCCGGCCGACAGTCTGCCTCCCTTTCGTCATTTCTAGCTTGTTGAAAACCAAAAATACTAGTAAGTTTTCCTGCTTCATTCAGTACACTGCTGATTACAGTTTTAAAAGTGAAGAGACAGCTGGTTTAAAAGGGTTGTTCTTTTTTTTTTTTTAATTATTATTATTTTAATCATAAGTTTGTCATTTTGTCGTCCACCATTTCTGTAGTCCTTGTTTCAAAGGGGGATGGACCAACATCAAATATCTGGAACGTCATGTTTCCAGAGATTTCGATGATAGATAATCATCTGGTATGTCTTGGGGCTCTGAGCAGAATTATGAAGTCACATCAAAACTTTCCTTAAACACCCCCTATGAATATCAGATCTTTGTGTGTGTGTGTGTGTGTGTGTGTGTGTTCCCGGTTTGAGATCTTAGCCTGGCTGTTTCACGAGGCTTATTCCCTGTGAAAAATAAATTTTGGTACCAATTTCCATTTCTGTACATTTTTCCCTTAAAGTGCAGTGGACTGAATTCATACAGATGGTGGCCCAAATGGTGTGCTGGGTTTTTGATTCCCCACATCAGAGCCGATCCACAGTACGATATCAAACTACCTTAAGATGAAAATCCTGCTGGGGTTTCATGCCTCGGAGCTCTGAATCTACTGCTTATGAATCACGGGACGAATCCTAATCTGCATTTCAAAGTTAGACTGAAATATAATTGGACTTTATTGAAAGGTGCATGTGTTACTGTGGGAAAGGTGAGAGGTGGTTTCCTCTGCACCTGCCATCTTTATGTGCTGGGTCCACTGCCAGTGACTTCTGTTTTCTGGTTGAAGTCTTTGTTTTCCTTGGAAAAACATGCAAGTCGTTTACTTCCATTTTGAGTTCTTGAAATAGCCAAAGGGCTGTGCTGAGGGAGCCCCGTGTAAGAAAAGGAGTAAATAATGTGGAGCTCTACACAGTGATCAATCTATCTGTCTTCGTCCTTAACACGTTTGTATTTTCCCTGCGCAGATCCCCACGCAGGAGGAGCTTCAGCCGCAGCCGTAGCAGGCAAGTCATCTTTCACGCTGCATGAGATTAACTCTATAATTTCAGCATTGTGTATGCATGTGTTTTATTTGTAGCATACAAATGTGATGCAGAAGTGTTGCGCTAAACCTGACCTGCGTGGAAGCTGAAATGTTTTTTGCAGAGGTGCTTGTTTAACTTTACAGCCTGTTTGAACCTTTGTTGCTGTTTCTGTGATGATGCAGTGTAAGCTCTGCGCTAATTGATATGATGTGGAAGGCAAAGTGGAGTCGGCTTACACTAAGTGAAAACTGAGTGTGTACATATGCACACTTAATATATTCATGTTTACAGATTTCAGACCTTGTTTACGTGCATCTTTACACTAAATTAAATGTAATTTGAAAGCAAACCACCATCTTTTTAAATATATCTAACTTTTGGTTAAACTGTTTTTGTTTAAAAAAAAAAAAGTTATAAAAAAGTTATAAAATTTTTATAATGGGATGTTTTTCTTCTTCAGGTCTTTCTCCAGAGACAGGAGGAGAGAGAGGTCCCTCTCCCGGGACAGGAACCACAAACCTTCGAGATCCTTCTCTCGATCAAGAAGGTACTTGTACACCTTGAACTGTGTGAAGATTATTTCAGTCCATTAAAGTAGGGTTGTTAGCGACTCATCAAATAGACAAACATTATTTATTTAAATAAAATATTGGGATATTAATTTACAGTGACAGTGTTGGTTCATAGCTGACAAACTGAGATAAAGTCAGCTCGACTGAAAAGCCATCCAACACCGGATACTCCTGTCAAGGCTGCCTCTTAATCCAGAGCAAGCAAATGTCTCCATCCCACCAGTAAAAAAACAGGACAGCCACCTTCTTAAAAAAAAAAAACCACGACTTATTGCTATTCTTGGTGACTAAATGGTTGCCCAAAACTTGGGGGTGTTGCAGGTTTGTTGATATCTGTTTTATCCAGTTAGTTGAAGTAGGCTTTGAAATTTAAAAAAAGAGGGTTATCATAGGGTGTTTGGTGGCAGCACCTGTTTCTCTGCTGAAAGTAAAGAGATGTATGACCCAGAGTAGAGCTGGGCGATATGAGAATTTTTCATATCGCGATATGTTTTTTTTTTTTTTCATTTCAGGCGATAACGATATCTATCACGATATAAGCCAAATAACTATATTTGTAAGATTTAAATGTGCTGTTGCTCACAAGTAAAATGTGAAATAATCAGCAGCTTGTTTTGATTTAAATATTTATTTCCCATAATAAGTTCAACAGGGTAGATGTACTTAAGAAACATGAGACTTTTTCAGATAAATAAAGGCAAATATTGCAAACTACACAAAAGGCAGTCGCTAAAGCGTTTAAGTTTCAAAATAGAACAAACAAAACAGACTAAATTGTCAATTCCACTTAGAAACAAAATATTAATTCTAAAAATAAATCTTAGTTTGTTTTACAGAAGAACAGACAAAATTGACTAACTTTTGCCAATATCAAATAAACTGAGAACTAAAAGGAAATTCTCAATCTCTCCTTGTTGTATAGCTGAGCTTTTCAAACAGTTTTAACAGTTACTTTAGTCTGACAAAAGCCGAATGACGAATTAGAGCTTCCAGTCAGAGATTGAGCATGCACCGGTTTATTGCATTTCCAGACTTGCTTTCGGCACAATTTATAGTGCGCGCTACTCTTTTTGTGAGACTTGAAATAGCCGAAATACCTTCACACTATGGAACTTCTATGGCTCTTCCGTTCGACAATCTCTCCGGCATTGGAACCATCATCTGTTTTCTCTTCGGTAACCTTCTAGTCGGCACACTCATTTCCTCCGTTCCCCGGGCGGCAAAGCGGCTGGCTGCTTCCCAAAACAAATACACATGTGCGGCTTGGCACTTGTGCTGTACGTAACAGGTCACGTGAAGTGACGCTCCGGCTGTGATTGGTTCGGCTCTGCACTACTTAATTTGGATTGGCTGTTTTTTGTTTTTAAGAGGACAAGAGCGGTGAGGTCTATCGCAATAGTTTAATTTTTCTATCGAGAAAAGGTTATTTCGCAATACATATCGTTATCGTTCAATCGCCCAGCTCTAACCCAGAGTATCCGCCTCAGAGTAAACCGATCAATAACCACTCAGCTGAGTGTGTGAGTATGTGTGACATCAGTCTGCTGCTGTTGGTCACACGATTAATGAATCTGGCATCCTGTGGGTGTGATGTTATACGCAGCACAAACACATTTCAGGTGCATTTAAAACCCAATTTGATTGTTTGTGATTGGTGAAGGGCGCTTTAATGCAAAAATGAGCTGAAATGTGTTTATTTTTTGTCTTGTTCTCCCTCACAGCCGCTCCAGGTCTAATGGCAGAAGATAAGAGGTCTGCCAGGTGTAAAGGGAGCTGAAGATGAACGGTTTTACGGGCTTTCCCGTTTCATATGATGGACTCATCATGACCGTGAGGTCACTTTTGTCTTCTTTTTTTTTTTTTTTAAAGAAAACAACAACAATCAAGCATTTTAGTGTCCCTCCCTTTTTCCTGTTGTGGTGACTTTCAAATACAGTGACTGGGCGTGTACAGGTATAATAGCTCACCTGTGCCATGTCTGTCTTGCTGGTCCTGAAACAGTAGTGCCACCCAGCATTCCAGTTCACCAGTTAATCTCTGAGCTTTTGTTTTCTTGAAGAATGTTCTGTGTAGTTAGACATCGTGTGAGTAGTCCGTCATTTTTCACTGTGTAAATGTCAGCATTTTTTAAAAAAAAGAAAAAGATGGGATAAATCCCTTTTTGTTTGTTTGTAAGCCAACTATTTTTTTTCTAGCTACACTCTTCATAATGAAGTTTTCCATCTGTTAGTGGTTGGCTGTTTTTGTTTATTTAAAAAAAAAAAAAGGCAGCCTTTTCAAATGCAAATCTGTCCAGTGAATCAAAATAACTACAAGGAGCAGAGGTCAGATTTTTGTCTGTGAAGTTTTTCATTTTTTTTCTTTTGTTTGATACTATGTGAAATTGTCTCAATTAAAAATACTGGTTGGTTTTAAAAAAAAGTTGGGGTTTTTTTGTATTTTTTTCCTCACACCTTTCCTAAGATTAATAAAGTACCAATGTACTCTGAGCATTTAACCCCCACCAGAGGGCGCTCTTGATGTGTGAAGAAGCCCAGAGCATTGTTTCAGCTGAATTAAAGATGTGCCTTTATTTAACCCTAGCTGCTTTGTAAATGAGGCTTCACTCTTTTTAAATAGCTTTCATAGCTTTATTTTCATTCGCAAGTATTACTTTTTTGCATTTAATATAAATCTCAAGCAACTCTCTTCATTATAAGCAGTGCAATGAAGGTAAAATGAGTTTAAACACCTTGGGTCAAATATTCAGAGCAACAGAGTCCAGGAAGGGTGGAGCAGGTGGAGATGAGTGTCAGGGGTCATTTTTGATAGGATTCAGCGAGAGTGCTCAATGCCTCAGGGAAGAGACTCGATTGGAGGGGGTTACAACGGGGAACGTGGAAAATAAAATTTGCTTGTATGCAGACATAGCGCTAGGAAACCCGGAAGAGGGAATCCCTCTGCTTATGGAAATACTGGAAGAATATGGCAGACTGTCCTGTTACAGACTAAACATTCAAAAAACTCAAAGCTTGACGTTCTTTTGTAACCCCTCAAGACAATTGGTAGCAAGATATAGATTCGGATGACATCAATCTCAATGGAGTACTTGGGGATCCTGCTGACAAAGACCTTGCATTGTTATATGAAGTTAATTATAATCGGGTGAAAGAGAAGATATATAAGATAAGATAACTCTTTACAGTCATTGCACAGTCATACATAGTACAGTAGTACAATGAAATTGGAAAACTGTCCTACGTCGGCACTACATATAACACGACACGATATGACACATCACAGCGCAACACAAACAACACAACACAGTATATTAACTTATTAAAAAAAAAGAATAAGTGTATTTGTATTGCACATTAATTATTACTGCACCTTGTTATAAATATAAATATTATTATTGTTACTGTTTTTACCGTTGTTACCCCCCCCCCCCCCCCCCCCCCCCCTAAAAAAGTCCAGGTAGGTAGCCAGTCAGGTCAGCTGTTTGCATTGATCAGGGTATTGCTCTGTTGTAAAAGCTGTCCTTGAGTCTATTTGTCCTCAGCAGCCTGAACCTCCTGCCAGACGGCAGCAGCTTAAACACCCGGTGTCCTGGGTGTGTGCAGTCCCGTAGGATGCTGCGTGCCCTCTTGAGACAGCAAGTGCTGTACAGGTCCTTCAGGGAGGGAAGAGGATGTCCAAGGATTTTTTTGGGCCATATTGATGACCCTTTCTGTGTGCTGTGGTGCAGCTGGAGAACCACACACCGATGCAATATGTCAGCACACTTTCAATGGAGCAGCGGTAGAAGACGGTCAGCAGCTCCTTCTTCAGGTCCATTTTTCTGAGGATTCTCAGAAAGTGGAGACGCTGTTGGGCCTTCTTTAAGACCGCAGAGGTGTTAGAGCTCCATTGGAGGTCTGTGTCTATGTGTACACCCAGAAACTTGAAACTGGACACCCTTTCCACACACTCCCCGTTTATGCTGACAGGCTGCAGCTCGGACTTCCTCCTTCTGAAGTCAACTACCAGTTCTTTTGTCTTGGTGGTATTGAGGTCCAGGTTGTTATCTACACACCAATCTGTCAGCCTCTGAACTTCAGCTCTGTACGCCGTCTCATCTCCCCCTGAGATGAGCCCCACCACGGTGGTATCATCTGCAAACTTAATGACTGTGTTGTCTGGGTGGGAACTAACACAGTCGTGTGTACAGTAGGGGACTCAGTACACAGCCTTGGGGAGAGCCGGTGTTAAGGCTGAGGGCTGAGGAAAGATGAGGCCCCACTCTAACTCTCTGTACACGGTCTGACAGGAAGTCTCTGCTCCAGCGGCAGGTGGTAGAAGGAAGTCCAATTTCCAGCAGTTTATGAAGATCTGGAGAGGTGGGGTCTGCTCCACCTCGATCTGGCCAGCAGAGTTAGAGCGATAAAGATAAATATCCTCCCAAAGCTGCTATATTTGTTTGCAGCACTTCCAGTGGAGGTTCCAGCAAAACAATTTAGGGAGTGGGATATGCATTGCTCAAGATTCATATGGGGAAATAAAAGGCAGAGAGTGAGATATGCAATATTGCAGCTGCCTGGTGAGCGGGGGGGTATGGCCCTACCATGCTTTGAGGATTACTATCTGGCAGCCCAGATCAGACCTCTAGTGTGCTGGTGTAACTAAGTATGAGGCAAAATGGAAGGACATTGAGCTTTCTTTGATTGATTTCCCAATACAGTTTGTTCTGGGGTCTCTTGAGAGTTTGCCACAGGCATATCAGATGCAAAATTTCTGTGTAAGTTTTTCTCTGAAAAAATGGGCAGATGTGATTAAAATTTTTGGTCTTAATAGGGAAATAGGGTTGCTGGGATGGCCAGCGTATCTCCCACGCTTCCTTCCAGCATTATTAGACCATAAATTTAGGGAGTGGTCCAGGCATGGAATCACTGCAGTCTGTAAGATAGTGAAGCATGGGGAGCTGATAAATTTTGAGGATGTGTCAGATTTACGAGATCGGCAGGGAAGATTTTTATCGCTACCTACAGGTTCGGAGCTTCTTCCGGAAGGAAGTTAGAATGCCTGACGCAGATGCTAGTGGGGTGATCCAAATATTTATGGATGCTTATGGTGAGAACATTATAAGAGGTACTACAGGCAAAGTGTATAGAAGTTTTATAGCTATGAAAAAGACCTCAACAAGATATGTCAGTCATCGATGGGAAATAGAAGCAGGTATAACTATCTCAGAGGAAGATTGGTCGCGGATGTGGAAGAATGTGTTATCTACCACAAATTCTTTAACATGGCGAGATTTTGGATGGAAGAATTTAATTAGATTCTTCATCACACCAAAGCAGAAATCCAAAATAAGTGGTTCAGGCGCTTCATGCTGGAGGGAGTGCGGGGAGGTCGCTGCAGGTTGCTTCTATGTCTTCTGGTCATGCCCTAAACTGAAGACCTTTTGGGAGGAGATTAAACAACTGGTGATGGATGTGCTGGAAGTAACACTGGACTTCTCCTTTAGTACCATGTACCTTGGGAATATCCCTGAGGATATAAATAAAAGAGACTCACACTTACTGAAAATAATTATGGTTGCATGCAAAAAGGCAATTACTAAATGTTGGTTACAGACAAGCCCCCCCACACGGAAGCTGGTCATAGACATTATTAACACAATTCATCATATGGAACTGATTACCTTCTCACTGCGGCTGCAGAAGGAGAAAGGAGAGAGTTTGGGAGAGATTGGATCATTATACGTTAAAAGACTAGAAACTGATACCTGTGTGATGCAGAGGGACAGCTGTGGATTTGTTTGAATGGAACATGCACCTGTGTAATATGTAATATATGCAAGTAAAACGAGGCGATGTGAACATATGTGAATGTGTTGGTTTCCCTTGCCCTCTTTAGTTCTGTATGTAACATAAGATGAAAATCAATAAAGAGAAAGTATTACAAAAAAAAAAGGATTCAGCGAGAGTGAAAGGGATGGTAGTGAGATCTGCTATATGGTTTGGAGAAGTGAGAAAGCTGAGCAGAAAAGAGGAAAACCTGAGAGAAGATTCTTGAAGGAGGGCATGCGAGTTAGTGAGATGGAGACAGATCCACAATGGTGACCCTTAAAAGAAGAAGACCACATTTAACAAAAAGCTCACTCAGAGCAACCTGTTGAATCCACTTCCAGCTAGTGGCGCTTTGGGATTTTTTCCTTCTGATTTGTTGAACATCATTTTCTGTTTCACGGTTTCACTTCAGGTAGTTCAAACTCCACATCAGTACAGGTTTCCCCATATTTAGTCCTCGTTTATGTAATAAATAATGCACAAAGGGTCTTTTTTAAAAAAAAAAAAAAAACTTTTTAGTGTTTAAATTCGATGTAAAATTCCCCTTCAGCCAACTAAAATTTTAAATAACGTAAATGTGATATCTTTTATAAATAAAGCACAGGCTTTAATATTGACTTTCGAAGACGATTAGCTGAGTAGAGGAGCAATGAGAGGACTGAGGAGGTTATTACTGTTCCCGTTTGCCAGTTCCCAGTGTGTCAACAAGTCAGGATTAAGAAGGGAAAAAAGCAACCTATGGCAGGTTCATGTTCTCGTAATTTCCCTCCTTTTCTGTTGAACGTGGTGTTTAGTAAGAGGCTGTTATGTAATAGGTTGACTGATTGTTTAACCCTTTCAGCAGGACAGATAACCAAATCAAATCAAATCAAATCACTTTTATTGTCACATCACATGTGCAGGCACACTGGCACAGCACATGCGAGTGAAATTCTTGTGTGCGAGCCCCACAAGCAACAGAGATGTGCAAACACAACAACACAAACGAGCAAAATACAAGAATGGCCAACCTGAAACTAATAAATATATGTACAATATATAATAGTGTATGCATTTCTGGATGTGTATACTAAATATTTTCCTACGTGTGTGTGTGTGTGTGTGTGTGTGTGTGTGTGTGTGTGTGTGTGTGTGTGTGTGTGTGTGTGTGTGTGTGTATACACATTTTTACAAATTAAATAGTAAAAACAAACAAACAAACAAACAAAAAAAAACAATCCAAACAATGATGTCCTTGTGCTATTTATAAAGTCGTGTGAAAGCGTCTGAAAACCGTGCTAATACTGAAAATAGTAGCTAAGAGTGAAAGCGTAACATGATGCATAAGGGTGCTTCACACAGTTTCATTCACTAAATTTAAAGCTGCGGGTGGCGGACTTTATTTAAGACATCCCGCCACAGCTCTCACGCTATCCAGTAACTTTTCCTGGGTTACACCCAGCTCCAGCTGTTCACGCTCACAGTCCACGTGAAGCCGGCATAACGGAGACTTGAGTTCTCAAATCTGCGCGCGCTTTCCCGCAATTACTCAAGCCCGTGTGACGTCACTGGAACGATGACTCTGCATCCACGGCGACGGGAAGCCACTCTTTGAGCCGTGGTATTTCCACCCAAGCGTTATGTAACGCATTACCTGTGGGTTTGACGCCCACGGAGCAGAGGACAGGATGATGTAAAGCACACAATGGTGCTGCAGCGTGTTAATTCTAGACGAGGTGGACAAAATGGTGGACAAGTTAATGTTTTTATATTTTTGGGGTCTTTCATCAACAGTGAGGGGTAAACAGGAAAAGAGAAGTAGAATGAGCAGGGGAAGACACGCGGGAAAGGGTCACACTCAAACCCAGGCCACTGCATCTCATCCATATATGGCATGCGGGCGCCTGCTCAACCAGTGAGCTAAACAGGTGCCAAGGATTAGTTAACGTCTCCAAAACCTCAATCAGACTGGAAATATTTTGCAACCACAGCTACTGCCATTTGTTTTAAACAAATGCATTCTTTTTTAATTAAAAAGAATGCATAAGGTAATTTCTAAGACCCAGAAGCTGTATTTATACACGTGAATGGAGCACGATCCTTCATACTGTGTGTAAAAATCAGAGCAGCTGTTTGGTGGTGAACCTTCTGGAAATCTCTTTCTGCGGTGAAAACATTCAGCAACTCAGTCTGAGCCTTTTGGAAACATTGGTGCAAATGACCCGGTAACTTCCTGATTCGGATCAGTTAAGTTCTGTCCTGATACCGTCACTCATTTTATGCTTTTTTTTCTCTTGCCTTGTAAATGCACCTCCGCAGCTTCAACACGTGTCTATACCTGCAACATTTGAGAAGACTTTTTTTTTAGCCTTATGGACATTTAAGCATTGATTCTGAAGTAAAAACAATGATCCACAACAGTTCGTTATACTCTTAGACATACAAACAATATCAGAAAGCCAAGTTTTAGTTGAAGCAATTGCGAGGTAACAAAAGAAACCCAGCATTCAGGTTAAAAAGTAATCCACAAGGAATTTGCCTTTACATGTCTGTCCTTTTCATTGGCTTGTTGCACGAAGAAGCTGCTTTTATTTGCGTGAAACTGAACTCGGTCTGAACTCAGCCTTAATCTTGGGACTGCTGCAGATTTAGATAGAAAAACAGTTATTTGCACATCCCGTATGCATGTTGTAATACGGTGCTGTCATACGGCACACTGGACCGATAGTTCTGTAAATGTTTCTCCTCTGTGTTTATGCCAGAATTTGGACACTTTGGCATATCTAAATAACTTTAATGTTTTTTTTGCAGCGGGATGGTAAAATCAGTAACCCTCTATTCATTTTTGAAGGCTACATAATTGTGCGCTTTGCAGGGTGCTTTGTCAGGACATGCTGTGCTCCCAGGTCAAAGTGTCAACATCCAGTATGTACAGTAGAAAGCTGAAGCAAATCTGTTTCCCTGAAATGCTCCTTGCTGAAATATGGGTTATTTAACTGTAAGCATAATTAATAACAAACAGTTTTTAACATTTTAATGAGATCATACACAAGTACTTGATTTTGATTTTGTTGTATGTTTTCAGTATTACATAAGCATGGTGTCAGGTAAAATTGCAAAGAGCGGGACTTCCTTGATAAATATTTAACTAAGTGGTAGCTTACTTAGTCTATGCACTTCATTTGGCGCTATCTGTGAAACAAAGCTTTTACGGTGGGTGCAGAACAAAGACCTGAATAACACAATTTGATTAGGCCTGTGCACTGTGCCGCCGCCTCAGAGCTGAGCGATAATAGAGTGTCCACTCAGCTGCACGAGTGTAAAAGCAAATTAACTCCAGTGCATATCTCCACTGAGTATAACTTCCTAGCTGGTGTGTTGGTGTGCATGTGTGTTTCTCTTGTGTCTCATCACTCAGTTACTTAACAAAGGACTCACTGTAGAGTCAGATCAGCTGGGCCTTTATACACCGAAGCCTACAGTCTGGGCCCTTATTGTTGATGTTCTGGGAACTAGGCTAAAGGGCAGCATGATGGGGCTGGAGAGCATTGGGGACGGGGGTGTATAATGTTATGTAATAATAACACCCTGAAAGTGTCAGCAGGGAATACAGTCTGCATGTATAGTTTATTACTGTCTTGTCACTGCTGCTAGTATAAGATTGGGTTTATTCTGTAAAACTTGAAGATATTTTCTGAAATAATTCTGTTTTTCTTTTTAGTTTTTTTTTATGTCAAAGTAAGTTGCACTCATGGGCCACTTCTTTAGTTACATTAGTTGCCTTAAATTTCCAATAAGCTGACTGAAACTAGTTTGAGATGATTTGAGCTTTGCGACATGGTGCATTGGTCAGCAGCAATACTCAGGATGTGGTGTTTAAGTGATGCTCAGCTGGAACTAAAGGACCTAAAGTGTGTGAAGAATATATCCCTCCAGGCTATTACACAATCGACTGAGGTGTTGATACAAAGCTGGAGCGCAGATGGATCCATTCTTTTGTGTTGCTTACAAAAAATCCTGAACATACAACCTGAATGTGGCAGCAGGAATCGAGACTCATCAGACCACGCAACATGTATCCAGTCTTTTAGTGTCCAGTTTTTATGACTCCGTACCAATTTTAGCCTATGTTTCCTCCTCTTAGCTGACAGGAGTGGTGCCCTGTGTGGCCTTATGGTGGTCTTCCTCCCCTCACCTTCAACTGGTTACAGCAGATGGTTGTCCCTCCCTCAGCTTGCTTCTGTCAGAGGTTTCTTCCTGTTAAAGGGGAGTTTTTCCTTCCCAGAAGTGCTTGCTCATGAGGGGGTGGGGGTGTCCTCTAACTGATGGGGTTTTCTCATATTACTGTAGGGGTTTTACCTTACAATATAAAGTGCCTTGAGGTGATTGTTGTTGTTATTTGACACCGTGTAAAGAAACAATTTTAACTGAACTGAGTTGAATAACTTGAGTATAACGTGTGGTTATGTGAGTTTATGTTGCCTTCCTATCAGCTCGAAGCAGTCTGTCCATCCTCCTCTGACATCAACAAGGCATTTTCACCCACAGAACTGCTGCTTGCTGGATATTTTCTCTTTTCTGGACAATACTGCAAACCCTGGAGATGTTTATGTGGGAAAATCCCAGCACAGCAGCACTTTCTGAAATACAAAGACCAGCCTATCTGGCACCAAATTCCCTTAAATCACTTTTCTTCCCCGTTCTTATGCTTACTTTAAACGTTACCAGGTCATCTTCATCGTGTCTACACATCTAAATATATTGAGTTTCCACCATATGATCGGCATATTAGATATTGACCTTAACAAACTGTTGAACATGTGTACCTAATGAAGTGGCCGGTGAATGTTGTCATAGTGAAGTGGTCGATACATATAGTGAGTTTTTTGGGGAGGGGGGGTTACCACAGGAGGGATATATTTAAATTGGACACAGGTACAAAGAGCGCATGAGTGCAGTTGCCCAGTGTAGTTCCATTTACTGTTTACGAGTTTCTCCACTTTTACTTCTACTTTCTCCTTCGCTGCTGTCTGCTCTGTGATGTCAACAGAAACCGAAACGTCGCGTGACTATGGAATCAGAACGATGCCACCTTGAAACGAAACCGAAAAATGGATTGAAACCGAAAAAAAATATTGTAACTGAAATAAATGTACTGAAAAATCTTGTATTGAAACCGAAAAAAAATTGATAGTGAAAAACAATTAATTGAAACTGTAATTTTTTTGTTTTCGCTTACAATTTTTTTTTTTCGGTTTCAAACCATTTTTCAGTTTCACTCTGCTGGCACTGTTTTGGTGTACGGGGGCGCTGGGGGCGGGGATTCCGACCCGCATGTATTTGCATATATTATAATGCTGACCAATGACTGGAGAAAACACTGACGACGCGGCTGCGGTCACGGACAAACTCGCACGTGTCTGTTCGGGAATGGCAGATACCGAGAGGTCCAGCGTTTACATTACCGACTATTTCAAAGTGACAGCCTGAGGTGTTCTTCAGTAAATTGGACTACCGGACAGGAGGATCTGAGGCCCCACCGCATTATTTTTGGTAAGTTAAATGTGTTTGTAAGCTAATCCGTAATTTAGGTCCTTAGCTAGCTACCTAAGGACCTAGCTAGCTAAGATGAGCACTCGGCTGTCGGGGAAACATGTTTTGTAAAGTTCGTTTAGCTACCCCGTGCAGGTGAATGAATTTACCCTGACTAAAGAAATCAAGAGAAACGCACCAGGCTGCTCAGTGACTAACCACGGTTACTGTACTTTTATTATGAGTATTATACTGTAAGAGCAACGGGCTGGACTCTGCTTCTGCTCCTGTGCAGAGCTGATTATTAAATATGTGCAAACAGCAGCATGTTTTCTGTCGCTTTCCACATGTGGAAGGACATTAAAGCCAACTTTTAAATTCCCCTCATTAGTCAATAGCTACGGATTAAATAGCAAAGCCCGATACTTATGTACTGAAACCAACTACTTCCGCTTGTCAGCTTAACTTAAAATGTTACATTTTTCCCCTGATTATTTTTTTTAGCTTTTTTTTTTTTTTTTTTACTGAGTTTGTTACAAATATTCAGGTTAAAAAACTGTCCAAATTATTTTTAATGAATTATGTTCACAAAGTCACATGTTCAGTACTCTGTACAGCTTGCATCCTTTAGGACAAATAATTTGAAACGTTAATATTTCTTGTTCAATACTGAGCTGATAACACCTCTGTATGTTGTGACCAGGATGCAGCAGCAGACTGAACCTCGACTGAAACCTGCTCCATCATCTCATCTTTGCAGATGTCCATTTATAAAGCATCAACAACTCAAAGGTAAACATGATATTAGAAAAAGTGTTAGTAAGGCCTTTAAAACAAATAAAAAAATAAACAGCTGTCGGCAGAACTGTAGGACTGAACAACTTCAGATCCCGAGTGTGTGAGGACGGAGAAGGATCTGCTCTATTTCAGATTTGAGAGATAAACTTTATATTTCAGTTTGTGATGATTCTGTTCTGTTTGTGATTACAGGAGCCGTCCTCAGATTCAGACCTCAGCACCACCCAGTGACAGCAGACAGATCATCCTATATCTTCAATCTTTGTAGTAACTCCAAAATTAACTGAAGAAAACAGTACAAAGGTTAAAGTACCACATGTGCTGTCAGTGAAAGCTGCAGCTGTTTTATTGATAAATTTAAAGACAAAAAGTCAAAAGGATTAATCACCCCTGTAACTGTGTCACTATATATCAGCATTAACAGTACCTCAGTTTGGTGTTTCAGAAAACTGCTGATCTCAGACCTGCACAACTTCTGTTTTAAACACTGAATGTACTCAGCTACATGAAAAGCACGTGATGTTTTCTCTGACACAATTAAATAAAACCTGATTAAAAGTCAAAGGTTGTTACTTGTATTTGAACTAAAAACTTGTGATCTGGAATTCTTTCACTGTTTTTTGACAATAGTGTGTTATTTATCATAAAGTAATTCAGAGTCATTCATACCAGAGTAACCAGTGAGCACAACATATATTTAACTTTCTACAGGACTTAAAGCTATTACTATAGCTTATAGCTATAGCTATTACTTAACTGCACTACTGTATAGTTCTGTGTAAATAATCATTCTGTACATATGATGATTTTTAATCCTACAACTGTTTATAATTTGCATAGTTCACATTTCTGTATAACTGTATATCTCAGATTTCTGTAGTTTTTCATATTTATATCCTGTTCATAGCCTGTACATAGTTTGTACTCACTACAGCCTGTACATACTTATAGTTATAGAATATTCACAACATACTTCATACCGTGTACATTATAACATACCATAATAGACCCATTTCTGTAATATACTTACATATCTATATTATTGCTAATATATATTGTAATATATCTATATCATGGCTAAAGCACTTCTGGATGGATGCAAACTGCATTTCGTTGCCCTGTACCTATGCATGTGCAATGACAACAAAGTTGAATTCTATTCTATTAAAAGTCCAGACCCTCTGAGGATTATCTGAGTACTTCTAACATTACACAAAGCAAAGGTCTCCATCAGTGTTCATGAAATGCTGGGTTTATCCTTCTTGTGAGGGAGCTGCTGGTGAAGATCACGAGCCCTGCTTGATCCCGGCGATGAGTTTCAGTCTTCCTGGTGTTTCCGAAATGATGCCTCTCACTGTGGGTCAACAGAACGTCTGGCACAGGACAGCTGTAATGAAAGAAATTGAAGTTTTGGAAATGCCCTATATGTGAGAAGCAGATTTTGTATTTACTTTTCTTTTGCCAATAAAGATAAAGTATAATTTTCACCATACAATTACTAACCTTGTCATCTCCTGCACTATCTGTTTTGGGCTCTGGGCTCCTCCTTCCCAGCGCTCATGAGACTGCTTTGATGCACTGTGGTATGAGGTGCTAACCTGTTGACAGTGTTGGGAAGGTTAATTTTAAAATGTATTCCACCAAAGATTATAGAAGTAATGTATTCTGAATACTTTACAACTACATGAATGTACTATTGCTGTGTGATTTATTACTATTACTGAAGGCTACTCGCCATACCAACACCAACTAGATGTTAAAATCTTAATATAAATGAGTAACAGTAGGTGGACATTAGGTAAGGCTGCAGCGATCTCGTGTAGAAAACTATTCAGCGCGTATATAAAACAGGTCAGCGGCTCCGAACCGTAGTAAAGGGACCTCTGGCTAATATGTCCGGTTCGTGTCGGGCTCATAGCTGAAAACTAGCTTTACTTTGTTGTCTGGGTCAAGTTTGCTAGCGAGAGACAGAGAGAGGCGTTGAAAGGCTGCTTATTGTTTCGGAGGAAAACAAGAACACGGTGTACAGTCGAGTCTTAACAGCTTACTTGCAGCTGGGCTCGTCAGGCACTCTTTTTGGCTTTAGTGGTTATTATTATATTTACATGCTTCCAGCTCCCGTTTCTGCTCCGTGACAGCTGTACTTCTCCTTTCTCTCCCTCCCTCGCTCACAGACACATAACGGGTATGGCAGTCCATTCTCCCTGCAGCACGGACTACACTGCCCATGAGGCTACATTGTTTAGAGCGATGCCTGTAACACTCTGCTATTGCCTTCATATTAAATAATTTTTGTATAATAATTTTTAGAGGCTCTTATTGCGTGTTTTGTTTGGGTTTCCACCGGCGTGGAATTACCAAAAAATAGAGAGACCATAGCCTAACATATGAAACAGGTAAATACCGCCATGTAATCCATTTATTTCAACAAACTAACTGTATTCTCAATATCACCTATTGAACAGTAATTGTAACGGATACATTTACTCATATTTTGTATTTTAAATACGTAACGCCGGTGCATGTATTATGTTACTGCCCAACACTGCCTGTTGAGATCCTGAGATCCGCTCCTAGAACACCGGCCTCCAACTCCTGAAGAGACACGGGTGTCCCTAAATTTAGCAAATATTAGCTTCAGGCTAGCTTGCTACGACGAATAGGCTAATACCAGCATTTTACCACAACTTCACCAGATGTAGCTAAAAAAACTAAACTAATGTCCAGCCCAGTGGGACAGCAAGAAAAGATGACAAAAAATGATTACTTACTTGCGGTTTGGAGGTTCAAGCTGAAATTGAAGCAGCCATTGAAAGACGGGAAGAGAGAAAGATGGCAGCTTGGTCAGCACTAGTGGCCTCTATAATATATGCAAATACATGCGGTACCCCCCCCCCCCCCCCCCCCCCCCAGCGCGCCCCCGGACGCCAAAACAGTGCCAGCAGATTGAAACTGAAAAATGGTTTGAAACCGAAAAATGGATTGAAACTGAAAAATGGTTTGAAACCGAAAAAAAAATGGATTGAAACCGAAAAAAAAATTGTAAGCGAAAACAAAAAAATTACAGTTTCAATTAATTGTTTTTCACTATCAATTTTTTTTTCGGTTTCAATACAAGATTTTTCAGTACATTTATTTCAGTTACAATATTTTTTTTCGGTTTCAATCCATTTTTCGGTTTCGTTTCAAGGTGGCATCGTTCTGATTCCATACATGAGCTGTTTTAGAAATGGAAGGAAGCAAACGAGATGTGTCATGTATCCTGGAAACGGGACAAGTATACACACCGCTGCGCTCTGTCATGCGCACTGAGAGGCAGGGAGAGGCGGGGAGGGGGAGGCTGAGCTGGGCTGTGTCCTGAACTGGAATTTCCTCACGTCTTCTACCCGAGCCAAGTTTCACGTGCGCTCGTGTGTTTACCGGGCCAAATTCACGTGTGCGAGTCCCCCGAGTCTCCACCTCTGGACTGGAGAGGAGGGTACCCGAGCTCATAAAAGTTTAGCAGGAGTCCGTGTCTGTAAGAAATCTTAGGAGAAAGTGTCACGGAGAAGTATTTTCCTGTGAATCTGCTGGGTTACATAGCATCAGCTTCGGGCGTTTATTTACTTCAGAGCTGCTGTGAAGACTGGAAATCAGAAAAACAGCAAGATAAGGTGGATAACAGTCAGGTTTCCCCCAGCAAGTTTGAAAGAAGGAAGATTTTTTGTCTTTGAATTAAAATGTAAGTAAAACTAAAAATTTGAATTTTTGCGCTTTGGTGTGTTCACTTGTGACTGGCCTGTTAGTGTATACAACTCTAAAACAAATCGCTGTTTACATTATATAGCTATACAACCTGCAATGTTATAGGAGCTACTTTTAGGTTCAGTCCTAACTATATTTTATCTTTTTTTAAATCTAATTTATTTATTTATTTGTTCGTTTAATCCCAGAAATTACACCTTTCCATGATTACCGCCGTCCCCGTGTTGTTGTTGGGTTTGTATGTCTTTTAGCTGGTTTCAGTGTATCAACTCAAAACTTTACCAAAGCTTCCCGCACGGTTGTTTTTACGTGTGTGTGTGTGGTTATGATTCATTGGTGTGCAGGGGTGGTAAGGGCTCCAGACAGTGACAGCGCAGTTTGGCCAGCACGAGTTCCAGCCTCACGTGGACCCGTGTAGTAAACTGGGCAGGGTTCGAGCCGGTTCCAGCGCCGCCCGGGCATGACTCGTTCTCCCGCCACTCGCTTGAATCACTCCGCCCCCTCCTCTCACGCCGCGTCATACGCGTGACTGAGTGGATGGAAATGGGAGGGTGTGAGGAGGATGGTGTCTACAAGCTGTGTATTTACCCTCTCCCAAACTGTTTCCTTGTTTCTGATGTTTTACTTCATTCTAGGTGAATTGGATTTATTTTTGGCTCCCCAGTTTTTCCCAGTATAAGGAGTCATTTTAAAGCCCGTGTTTATTGAAAGCTTTGTTGAAAAAAACAATGGACTTAAGGTGCCAGTGAACAGTTATCAGGTTGTGTTGATGATTTGCTTCTCTGCCTCATCTGCACTTCTCTTCATCGTCATTATTTTCATCACTTATTAAACTCTAATCAGAGTGACCTCTCCCCCTCCTGCTGTTCTCAGCTGGATAATCATGATGGGAACTGCTTCTCATGATTGTTCCCTGAAAAGAAAATCCTGGGAATTCTGCCCAGTACTTCCCGGATGGCCTTAATGACATCCACCTGAGACACACCTGATTCCTTCCTGTAGCCTTCGCAGTAAAGTGTTTGCTGTTTGTAAGTCCCGTCCAGATCTGCAGATCTGGAAATAGGATTCACAAATCACCGCCTCTGATTTTTAATCTGCAGGGGGCCTGATACTGCCACCTGGTGGTGATTCTCGGTGTTTGCGCTGTTGGTCGCTGCTTAGGACTTGTCCTTACATGTCTGGTTGAGATTATGCCCTGGCATGTACCAGTGATTCAGAGAGAGGGAGGAGCGCTCAGTGAGTCACTGCCTTAGTATAAAAAGCTGCCCAGTGAGACCAGTGTGTTAGTTCACTGAGGAGCTTTACGCTGGTTTGAAAGATGGTGAGACTGATTTTTACTTTCATACTCGAGACAGTATCAAGTAACTGAGATGGATGCACTTGTAATGGATTACAGAACTCATTTTGCTTGGTTTAGAATAAGACTGGCGCAGAAGTTCCTCTCCTCTCAGAGAAGTCACTGCATGTTTTACTTGTGCAACATTTCATCAGCACCGAGTGTCTGGGAGGATTAGTCTCATCGCTGGAGATGCTTAATTAATGGAGACAAAATTAACTTTCAAATATGCCATGCCTGGTTTATTATTGTTGCTACTTTTTTAAAGCAAAACGCCAATCAGTGTTACTCTAACCAGAGATCTTCTGTCTGTTTCCATCAGTGTAGAGTGATGGCTTCTCACAAGCGAATCTTGGGGGTTCTGAGAAAAAGACCAGCCCGGAGAAACCTGTTTGGGCCTGTGGACCGAGAGCAGCTACAGGTGGAGTACCAGGCTGCCATGCGTAGCGACCTTCAGGAGGCTTCAAAACGGTGGGGCTTTGACTTTAGCTTGGACAAGCCTCTGGAGAGCAGTGATTTCCAATGGGAAGGTGTCCCGAGCACTAGGGTGCCTCTGCTCTACAGGTCCTGTTTGCAGGATCTCGGACAAGCTGAAGGCCAAAGGTCAGCAGCGACAGTTACTCCCAAGAGAGGGAGGGTGGAGACGGCACAGAGCGAGAAGGAGAACATCCCCGGTACGCCGGGGAAATGCACGCACAGCCAGGAGATGCTGGAGAAAACACCGGAGAAGGGCGAGAACACGGGGCTGAAGAGGAAGCAGACGAACATCACAGGTACGTGTAGCTGAAAGCGAGAAGTCTCGTCATTTTACGTGAGAGTGCATGAGATTAAAATTCCTGCGCTTTATCCCAACAGATTTCTACCAGGCTAAAAGAAGAGTAGTGTGGATGCCCCGCAAATCCGGCGAGTGATGTTCGGTGGAGAAACGCCAATATGCCAAGAGAACCTCACAGACAGGGCCACGCTCAGGAATCGCACGTCCCGCACAGACTCTGGCCGTGCACCCAGGAGGGACCTCAACCACACGTCAATACAAAACACTTAATTAGGGTACTGTAGTCACTTTGAGGAGATTGGTGTTTTTTTCCCTCAGTGGCAAGAATGCGACATTTGAGCAGAGAAGATTAACAGTAATCTCTGGAATCAGTGGATTTACACTCATTTGGGGAAGGGGGGGGGGGTGCCAAAGTGTTGCCCGACTGCACATTCAGCCGCACTGAAAGCACATTCACATCCGCTGGAGATGTGTCGATTAAAATCATCCAGCCTCATCATGTCTGTGAGCTGAGAGGACAAAGCTCTTTGGCTCCGTAGTTCAAATCCATTATTGTTTTTCTACAGCATTTTTTCTACATGTGTATCACAAGGGTTTACCAGTCGTCTTCTTTTTTTTACTTTCCGAAGTATGTTATACTTTTTATGTCCAGCTGTATACAGTGCTTTTATCGACCATCTTTTAATCAAAGGAAGATGCTTGAAGAGTTCTGACATCTCAAACACGCAGTTGCTTTGCTTAGATTGTAAAAGACAGAAGTGCCATCATGTCCTCTTCCATCCTTTTCCATCTACTTTACGTCAGCTGATTTTTGATGTCCTTCGGCTGCCCAGACTCTGATACTGATAACGTAGACTAGGAACACTTAAACACGTTTATTTAGTTATATATGTATAAGAGATTTATCTATAAAGTTAAATATGGCATTGTCAGGTAGCATAATCATTTAAACTGCAGTATTGCACATAAACACCCAGTATCAAGTGCCTTTACTGGCATTTGTTTTTGGTATTTAAAGTTCCTTCATCATAAGTAAATGTATACTAAGCTAAAATGTCACATTTATTATTTTCACTGTGCAATCTAACTAATGATATGTTTTGTTTTGGGGTTTTTTGCCTTAAATTTGTTCTTTTTTTTCCCTCTTGGCACTTATTTATGTCTACATTAGCAAATCCTGCTGCTATGGGTAATATGAATGGGTGTCACTGTGACGCTAACCCTCACCAACAGAAAGCTTACAAATGCTCCGAAGCCGAGAAAATAAGCGAATGACCCCAAACAACGAATGCACTTCTGTTTGTAGATGCTTGCGCACATTTCCTCTGTATTGTGTTTTGTTCAAGGCTACAAGTGAAAATCTGTCCTTATTTATTGTGAGATACGATGTCATGTGTTAATTTAGGTTTTGTTTAATTATTATGAAATCCAATAAAATGGTCAAATGAACCGCCTTGTGTCTTTAATGTGTCGTCACTTTACTTTTTAGTATCAGCGGTAAAACTGTTCCTTAGTTTGGTTGAACCCTTGCAGTGTTGTGCAACAGTACAACAACTTGTCATTTCTCCATTAAGGCCATTATACACTCACTGGCCGCTTTATTAGGAACACCTCGCTAGCACTGGGTTGGATCTCTTTGTCTTCAGAAGTGCATTAACTCTTTGTAGCACAGATTCAACAAGGTGCTGGAAACAAACCTCAGAGATTTTGGTCCATGTTGACATGAAAGCATCACATATTTGGTGCAGATTTGTCAGCTGCATATCCATGATGCTCTATCACATCCCAAAGATGCTCTACAGGATTGGGATCTGGTGACTGTGGAGGCCACTGTGGTGTTTTTTTTTTTATGTTAATCAATTGGCATTAAGGGGCCCAAAGTATGCAAGAAATCAGAAAATCGATTCCTTGCAGAAATCGAGACTCCTGAAACCAGGCAACATTTATCCAAACATCTAATGTCCAAGTTTGGTGAGCCCGTGCAAATTGTGGCTTCAGTTTCCTGTTCTTTGCTGACGTCACTGGCAACATGGTGTGCATAGTTTGGTTGTAACGTTGGCTGTTATTTGAGTTTCTGTTGTCTATCTGTTCAAACCTGTTGGGGGAAAACTCTGTAAAAGACCCAGGAGAAATAAAGACACAATGAGACAAAGTTACTTTCTTTATCAAACGTGTACACGGGTGAGCTGCTAAGAACAACTCACACCATGCACAGTGGCTTGGTAATTTTTATAGGCACAGAGCACAGAGACAGTGAGAACAGGATAACAAATAATAAACAGATAAAATAAAACAACTCCATATATGGTGCTAGTCTCGTCAGCAGAGAGCTAGGGAAGATAAAACAATCTAAAACAATATGTCCCAGAAACAAGATGTGTTTGCTGGGAAAGTCTAAAAAGATCATTCTAAACTAATCTAACCATAGGCAGAGGGCAGACAAAAGGCATCTTTGTACATTTAAAAGAAGGTAAAGAAACATAGAATCATTTTTCCTGTAACAGTTTGGTTGTAACGTTGGCTGTTATTTGAGTTTCTGTTGTCTATCTGTTCAAACCATTCTCCTCTGACCTCTGACACCAATGAGGTATTTTCTCCAAGAGAACTGCCGCTCACTAATTTGATATTTTCTCTTTTTCCGACCATCAGACCATTCCCGTAAAGAGGTGGCTGTGCAGCAAAATCCAAGCAGATCAGCAGTTTCTGAAATACAGCAGACCATGCCACATTCAAAGTCACTTAAATCGTCTTTCTTCTCTAATCTGATGCTTAGTTTGAATTTCAGCAGCTCCTTAGTCTGCATGCATAAATACATGGACCTGAAGCCATGTGATTGGCTAATTAAATATTTATGTTAAGGAGAGGTTGAATACACCCTAATAAAGTGTCCAGTAAGCGTGTTAACGTATTACCTCTTGCTATTATTGGGCCACGATCAATAAGTAATACAATAATTTAAAAATAACAACACACTAAAATCAAGTGTTGTTGAAGTCTATTTTATTTATTATACCTTCCAGTTCTTTTACTTGTTTTGTTCTCAGTTCCTCTTTGAAATCTATTCCAAGTTTGTTTTTGAAGACGACGATGACAGCGTGTTTTACGCTTCCTTTTTAGAGGGCGTCCCTCCGCGGAGACACATCCTGACGCACCGTCAGGCACAGAGAGATCTGAAGTTGGGTGAATATATCCTCGAGTAGTGCCGAGTCATGCAAACTGGCTTCTGCTGTTGTGATACCACTTTTTCTTCTTCACTCTTTTGTGAAGTAGGCAAATTACGAGAGCGAGTCGGCGCTCTGAGGCATTGTGTACTTTGGCACAACATCACTGCAGTCCCACACCAGCACAGGCGAAGTGCGCGTGTTTGTACTGGAGTTAGTTTAGGTGAGTGGAGCGCTCCCTCCCTCCACTCACCCCACCCCCTCCCTCCCTCCTCTGGCCTTATCAGCACGGGGGCACCTGCACGCCTGCGCCAAGCTCTCCCAGCCCCTCCATCATCTGTCCCTTAGCTCCCACATCCATTACAGGGCAGTACTGATAGCATTTGCATGTAGACCGAAAGAGGGACAGAAAGAGAGAGAGAGAGATGTAGGAGAGTGAAGCAGGGGGAGGCGGAGGGAGCATATGACACAAAGGAGAGGGAGAGAGAGAGAGAGATCGGAGCATTAGAGATAGGAAAAGGGAGAGGGAGGCTGCAGATATCGATGGTGTTAACGATGGAGCGTTAGGATCCAGGGAGGTGACAGTTAGCCAGACCCACGGCTGGGGGTAAAGACATTTGAGGAGGGGGGACTCCTCCTCGGTGAGCTCAGGGGGAGGCGGAGGGAGGAGGAGGAGGATGGGCCTCGAACACAGACTTGCAATGGCACTGCAAAAATTGGATTAAAGCAGTATGGTAACGTTTTCTGATATCCTTTTTTTTCTTTCCTTTTTTAAATTTTTCATTTTCATTTTCCTGCGCTGCTTGTGTCTCGTCCTCGCGTGCTCGCTGGCATCACGTCCCCGCGCGTCTCCCGCTGAGTGAAGAATGCACAGGCATCACCCTGTCCTCTTGTTTTCACGCCATAGACATCTGCCATCTCCATCCTCATCCTCACCGCTTCTCTCCCGACCTTCAGGAGTCTCGGCTTCATCCACAGCGTCGCTCCGTGGATCTTTTATTATTATTATTATTATTATTATTATTATTATTATTATTATTACACGTTTAAACAGAGACACCGCGTCAGGTTTGAGCACCACCGCAGCCGTCGCTATATGCCGATTTGCGCTTTTTTTTGGTTGCCCACTTCACCCCCTCTGATCCTGCGAGTGATAGCCACTCAAAAAAGCATCCCACTTTTTATTCATCTATTTTTTTCAGAGATCAGGAAAAAAATGATTTGTTGTTTTTCCATCACGGGGCTGCAGTCATGCGTTTTCCTCTCCATCACACCGTGATTGTAACCTACTTTTACAATCACAGCGCGTGCTCATTTCACGCAGTCGCGCAGATATAATGTAAAATAAATCCTCGCGCCATCCCGCAGACAGAAACGAGAGCAGTGCTGTGAGAAATATCTCACAGCACTGCTCTCGTCATGTGTGAGCCCAAACTCGTGTCTGAGGGTCTGATTGCTGCGTTTTGACGTCAGGCGGAGAGTCATTATCAAACGCGCCATCTGCCAAAGCCGCACATAAACATATAATACTGACCAGGGAATCCCCGCGTGGATCTGTCAACGCGGGGTCTCGTCGTGTAAAAGGGATTACATCCTCAGGCTGTTATGTTTTTTGTTTTTCTGAAGGAAAAGTCAGACGAAGGTTCAGGCAGAAATAGATTTACATACACGCTCAGCGTGTCTTTAGCATTAAAGTACACGCCACGTGCTGCACACCTTCGTGGGTTTACATGTGTAGTTTGCTTCCATCTTAACTAATCGTCATCGTCTTCTTCTCCTTCTTCGTTTTTTGAGGCTCAGCAGGGCAGGAAGCATCATCTAATTAATGCATGGTGGCCTTTCTATGTGGTCTCTAATCTCTCCGCTAGATCGGTTAAAGCTAATATGCCCCGAGTGGGCAAAATGACACATTTTGACAGTCCCATCGAAGGAGGTTTATTTATTTTGTTGAGTGATTTTACTGAGGTTACTCAGGTGTTTTGTTTCTGGCAGTTGAGATCTGGAAAATATAATCTGCAGTTTAGAAAAACAGAAGAAATTTTGTTTCCTGCAGAAAGTAAAGATTCAAATACTTTACATTTTGTCTGTTTCTGTGAAGATAATTTTTTTGAATTACACACAACTAAAAATGAACTGAGTGTTTTATGTATGCGACCTATATGATGTACTTTAATTATAAACGAAGCATTACTGTTTTATTGTCATACAGCACCAGTCTTGAGCCAACCCTTGTCTCTTTATATTTTGCTTCGGCTTTCCAAAGGTCTTTCAAAGTTTGTTCTCACTTTCAGTCCAGTCCTTGTACCTTGTACCTATGAGTCATTCAAGAACAAAAACAACATCTCACTCAAGGGATGAACCAGTGTTGTCTCTATATGTGACAGAACATTAGCAAAGAACCGATTTTAAATTGCATCATATCTAATAAATATTTAATAATAGATTTTTTAATAAGTCTAATCTAGGCACTTTGTTACTAGCAGCCTGTCACAACAGCATATAACTTGTTTCCATTTCTTTAGCTGAATCTTTGAATAATGCTTAATATAAAGTTTAAAGGAAGGAAGGAAGGAAGGAAGGAAGGAAGGAAGGAAAGGAAAGGAAAGGAAAGGAAAGGAAAGGAAAGGAAAGGAAAGGAAAGGAAAGGAAAGCCCTGACACAGGACCTAAAAGATGCATCTGACCTTGAATGTCCTTCAAGTATCCTGGATATCCCTGAAGGCTACTTAAAGAAATTACAAGAATTACAAGAAAGCTTGAGGAAGAGAGTTCAGGCGGTCATAACAAAATATTGAATTTCAAGCTTGTTGGAGTTGTACAAACTCTGTTTGCCTTAATGTGCTGTATTTATGTTAAGTTTGCACATGTAAATCACTGCACCTATTTCCCATTAAAACACATAGATATAAGGAGTGGCTCAAGACTTTTGCACAGTAATGTTTATGTGAATATAACACCAATAATAACAGCCTGTGTTGGCACCACATGTCTGCAGATGAACTTCTTTTCTTGTAAAACCCAGTCTGTGAAGAGTCAGCTACAGTGAAGATGTTTCTCCAGCGCCGTTTATCTGAATAACCTTTGTTATCTCTACTTTTACACTTTTATACTGATGAGGCTCTGATTCCTTAGTTTGACTAACACCTCTAATGTATCTGGAGCAGTTGTAGCTCTCTTTTCACCCCTGAATAGCAAGTCACTGCCCTCTTGTCCCCTCAGCTGGACAAGAGTGAGGTGGCAACTCTAGGCCTGCCCTCCACTACCAGCCATGGAGGCTCTGACACCAACATCAGCATGGACGGAGCGGGGGCAGCAGCGGCGGTGGGGTCGGTGTCTGGGGGCATGGCGGGGGGAGCGGAAGGTGCTGTGGCCGGTGAGCCGCAGCGGACACGTGCTGCTCTGGAGCATCTGCAGCAGAAGATCCTAAAGGTCACCGAGCAGATTCGCGTGGAGCAGGAGGCGCGTGACGACAACGTGGCGGAGTACCTGAAGTTGGCTCACAACGCGGACAAACAGCAGGCGTCCAGAATCAAGCAAGTGTTCGAGAAGAAGAACCAGAAATCGGCACAGACTATTGCGCACTTACACAAAAAACTAGAGCACTACCACAAGAAGCTGAAGGAGATAGAGCAGGTAAGTGTGTGCGTGTGCGTGTGTGTGTGTGTGTGTGTATGCACGTGTCTTTCTTCGTGGTCTATTGGAACATTTATCTTATGAGTGACTTGAACAAGTGTTCAGTCTATCTTTGGGAGCGCAGTGGAGTCCAGAAATAGACTGATGATTTCCCAAACACTTATTTAAACCAGTGCATCCCCCCTGTGCCTCACCTGATTCTTCACAGGGACTGCTTTCCTCATCTGTGTTATGAGGGCTAAAACTTACCCTCATAACATGATCAGCTCTCTCCTTTAGGATCCTCCACTTCTCTGCTTCCTCATTCCTTTTCCCCTCTTCACAGAATGGGCCAGCCCGGCAGCCGAAGGATGTCCTGCGGGACATGCAGCAGGGACTGAAGGACGTGGGAGCCAACGTTCGTGCTGGGATAAGTGGATTCGGAGGTGGAGTAGTTGAAGGGGTTAAAGGAGGAGTTTCTGCTCTCACGCACACGGCCGTTGTCTCCAAGCCACGAGAGTTTGCCAGTCTTATAAGAAACAAGTTTGGCAGTGCTGATAACATTGCTCACCTAAAAGACACGCTAGAGGACGGAGTTGGGGGCCACGCTGAAGACACCCCCACGCCCCGCGCCCTGAGTGGAAGCGCCACCCTGGTCTCCAGCCCAAAGTACGGCAGCGACGACGAGTGTTCCAGCGCCACGTCTGGATCCGGAGCGGGCAGTAATTCTGGTGGGGCTGGTGGAGGAGGAGGGGGTGGTATGTTAGGCCCAACGATGGGGAGCCCCAGATTGGACGGGCACCACCACCACCACCATCACATGCATAGTTCATGGGACTCTTTACTTGAGGGTCTGCAGGAGATCAAGGCCAGCCAGACGCACATGGAGGACGCCATCGAGGACATGAAGGGCCAGCTGCAGAGCGACTACTCTTACATGACTCAGTGCCTGCAGGAAGAGAGATACAGGTAGATGTCCCTGCAAAGAAAAGCAATCACTAACGTGCTACACTGAACATCAAGATGCAATTCACACAAGGAAAAAACAACTCAGTCCCCACTGCTCCTTTTAAAATCATCATTAAATATGTACTTTAGAGCAGGGGTGTCAAAATTAAGGCCCAGTCGCCAAAAGTGGCCGGAAAAGTGCCGTCCACTAGACGTTATTGGAAAATGTGAAGGAGGGCATCGGGTTTGAAATTTCTGACTACATTTTCAGAGCTTTACAGCTTTTCCTTCTGATAAACACCTCCCCTCTAACAGTGCATGCAACACAAATTAATTATTCACTTAATAATTCATTATTAATTAAGTAATAGATAAACAACAATAGCACTCAGAGAGCACAACTCCCCCTGAAGGTCAAGGAGTATACTAAAGCTTTTGTTTTGCAACATGCTGACTGACCTTTGACCTATGACCTTAAAGCCTTAAATGCTAGTGTATTTTATTATCTTTACCCAGACGATTGGTGCAGAATCGGCCAAAATCTTTGGCTTCAATAAGCTGCAATAACTTCAGATTTTGACATTTCTTCATGCAGTGTGTGATTTTGTCATCGTGATCAATTAGGGCATCATATTGAAAAGAATTACAAGCGTGTTCTCTCCATGCCCTTTCAAATGTTTTTTTTTAACCTTGGGCGCTAGAAAATGAAGGTCAAGGTCAAATGCTTAGCCAACCTAGGTAATCATGTCATTCAAGCCTGTTATACTGTTGTGAAGATTGAAGATCCATAAAACACTGTGGGTAATATAAAGTTTATACTGATTTTTACATTTGGTGTGACCATGACCAGATTTCCTCCCAAATGAAATCAGCTGAGCTCTTATTGATCTCTACCATCACACAAAATTTCAAGATGGTAGAGTGGTAGATGGTAGAAAGCAACAAACAACCAGAGGATGAATTAAATACAAGGAAACTTCTATTTTTTTGCCCTCTACTAAATGTATGTTTTGTACAATGAGTCCACAATAATAAAAAAAAGAAAAATAAATGACATCACAGGGATTAAATATGTAGATAAACCATGTAAAACAAGTTTGACATGCATGCTTTGGAGTACAGTGTGTGCTGCGCTGTGTGTTCAGGTATGAGCGACTTGAAGAGCAGCTGAATGACCTGACGGAGCTGCACCAGAATGAGATGACCAACCTGAAACAGGAGCTCGCCAGCATGGAGGAGAAAGTCGCCTACCAGTCGTATGAGAGGGCGAGAGACATTCAGGTAAAAACAAAGACTCCGATAGATCGTTGGAGACTTTGGAGTTTGCTAGAAGTTGGGATCAGAGCTGTGTGTGGGCAATATGTTTCTCCAAAACCTGTATATGCTTCAAAGACGTGAACGTACAAACTGTGTTTACTGACTGTGATTTTCAGAGGTAGTTTCAACTCTGACTAAAGCAGTTGAATTAAGACATTATCATTCCCTGTAAAAGGTGTCTTAGATTTTCAGGCCTTTTAATGAGGTTTTGAAAAACAAAATCGCACTAAGTGGGTTCATTTCTTTGGGATCTGCACACACAGGAGGCAGTCGAGTCATGCCTGACCCGCATCACCAAGCTGGAGCTGCAGCAGCAGCAGCAGCAGGTTGTCCAGTTAGAAGGAGTGGAGAATGCCAACGCTCGAGCTCTGCTGGGGAAGCTCATCAACGTCATCCTGGCGCTCATGGCCGTGCTGTTGGTCTTCGTCTCCACTCTGGCCAACTTCATCACCCCTCTGATGAAGACCCGGGCCCGCGTAGCCGCCACCGTCCTGCTGACATTGCTGCTGTTCGTGCTGTGGAAGCAGTGGGACTTTGTGGAGCTGTGGCTGCTGCCCAGCTAAACTTCCTGAAAGACACTCTACAGGAGGAAGAGGAGGAGGGGATCAGAGAAGCTGATTCCAGCTCAGTTCGCCATCACTGAAGGGACCCAGAGACTGAAGTGAAATGAAAGCCACTGCGGCGAGTTCCCTTTGAGTTTGAAGGCGGAGTGAGAGAGAACAAAGCACGGCACTTTTTAGTCGAGACCCGGCCTACAGGGAGCGCCGAGAGGTGTTTACAGAGCAAAAACAAGTGAAATTCTCTGCTTGCCAAGTGACAAAAGACATCCTTCCCTCTCACCCACATGTACCGGCACTGATGACCAACCGTCGATCGCATCGCTGTCACCAAAAACTGAGTTTCTTGCAAGAAATCTTTGGCCTTTTTCTAATGATTTATGATACATTCATTAAAAAGACAGGAGCAAAAATAAAATGCCCGATCATGTTTGCTGTAATCTTCATGTTGAAGCTAATGTGTATTTGAGAGGAACAAGGTGTTTTTTCTTCTTTTCTCCATGAATGTTATGTGCTCATGCATGTCCTCATATGTGCACTGAGATGCATCTAGCTGGCATGAGTTAACATGTCATTACTGACAGACTGAATCTTCTATAACTGCCATTTTGGTGTCAGAATTGCAGCGCGGATCTGTCGTATCTCCACTCGGTGTCATTCCCGGTTTGTTTCACATTCTTCTCTGGTGTTGAAGCAGTGCTTTTTCTTTCGTTTTCCTTTTTTTTTTCTCTTGCAAATGAATGAATAGTTAAAAAAAATCTGCTACAATTCACCATACTGACTCAACAGTGTAAAAATCTGCTCTGTCCACAAATGCATTTTCATATTATATCTATTGTAGAACTGCTACTATCCACAGTGTCAACTTAACTGGCATGTTCAAAGTTTATATCCAGTTTGCAAAAAAAGAAAAAAAAGAAAAGAAAGAAGAATTATTGCTGTTTTATTAAACAATGTAAGAAATAAATGATTTCATATATTAGGCTGACCTTGATCCATCTCCTCATCGTCCTTCACGCCGACACCCGTTTGTTTTTTTTACTTTTAAAAACGTATTTGCATATGCAGGCACCAAAGTGTATTCTCTTTTGATTGCTTATAATAATTGTAAGATTATTGCATATAAATGGGTGGTTTTGCTGTTACAATGTGAATGCATGGGAAGCATAAAAAAGCAGCAGAGAGTGGATAAAGCTCCAGCTCTGACTGTGTGCATAATCATCGGATTACCTTTGGTTGGAAGAGGTAGGCCCGAAGGACGGGTAAATGTTAGTTTGCGGTGAGCTTGGCCATCCTTTTGCTCCACCCTTGACCATTGCATACAAACAAAGTAACATAGATCTTCCATAAAAGTCAGATATGAAGCATGGAAAAAGGGAAATTTAGGAGCTTCCAGTGTGAAAGAGTCCCATAAGCTGATTGATCTTAAGCATTTAAACACATACACATACCTTAAGGGAGCATTTGTAGAATGCTGTTTCAGACACTGTTGGCATGTTTATGGATCACAATTACTGATTCATATTTTTTTCATTTGGGAGTGGCGGCCACGCCCCTGATCACTTTACTGTTAAGGCAAGAAAGAGATTTACATTTGATTATGAGCACCATCCTTGGCTGGATCAGATTATATATCTAAGAACACATTAGTGGTTAGGCCTCGGATCAGCTGTGCATCCATCTGGTAACCTGATTATTTCAGTTCTACTTTACTCTCTTGGCTCAGCCATGAAGCTAAATTCATGAAGCTGCTCATAACCTTCTTTTAATCAGAATCACCACTCCCTCTGGAAAAAATACTATATAAAAAAAAAAAAAAATAAGCAAGAGAACCAAAGCATCTCAATTTTGTTTTGTCTTTTTAATAATTACTGTCAGGCAAAACCCATATGACCATTACATTTATGACAGGTATTCTTACAGTACACGACAGAACTCAAGGGGATCAGAGCCGGTGGCATGGCCACACCTGACCGCTAAAAAGTAAGACATTCATCGTCATTAGATTGTTCCAACTGTCACAGAGTTCACAAATGTATTTTGCATTTGACTCGTATCAAACACAGTTTTTCTTGACAACCTAGCAAAATCTAAAGACCTCGATAGAAACAGCAGAGTAGAAAACAAAATAAAAAAAGACAACAGAAAAAAAAAAACCCAAAACACATTGTATATAACAAGCAGAAGAATTCCTGATTTTCTTAAATTTCCTGTCAAGATGCGAGATGTACAATATATTGCTTTCAGGTGCTCAACTCAAAAATGGGTACCCCAAAAAACAGATAAAAGAAAGAAAGAAAAAGAAACCACACATTCTTCGGTATCTACCCTTTAACTCGCGCCCCGTCTCCGGCAGGTTAAGAGAGGCGGCATGTCCAACCCAGGCTCAGACCGGTCTAACCGCAGGAGGAGGAGCAGACACTTCAAGGTGTTACGGGAGCCGACAGCAACAGCTCCTCCCGCAGCTTTCCACTGAGTGTCTGATACTCGTGCTTTTTGCTTCTTTTCATGGAACAGAGCGGCTACAAAATAAACTAAAAACAAAACCTATTCGTGTTCACTGAGAGCCTTGAGCCTAAGACACAGTATCCAGTCACAGCAGTACATCTGAGGGAGAGGACATGATGAGATACAAATGACACAGGGGTGAGTATTAAAAGTTTCCATAACTGACGTTTCACGATAATTAAAAAAGCTGAGCAGAAGGCAACATGGAGCGTGGACCATCAGTGCGGTCGCTGGCAACGTTAAAAATGTGTCGCTTCATGTAAAGCTCAGCGGTCAAACGCGCGATTACGTGTAAAAATGCACATCGTCAACATTACTGTGGCCAAACGCTCCAAAGTCCAGAATCCGTGTTGCCTTTTTAATGTAAAATGCTGTCTCGGGGAGAGCACCTGGTTGTTCCCAGACTCAACAGACACGAGCCTGATGGTTGTTGTTGTTGTTCAGCAGGACAGAGTCTGACCACAGTCTTCAGGCCAGGAATCAATACGCTGGTACTACAGGCTGAGAAACCTGGGCTTCATTTACGAAAATGTTTTCTTACAGAGTCAAAAGTAAGACATAAACCCAGAGCTTTCTGATCTACTAGCTATGGCAACATTACTCACCACTATCATACTTCTTATCTGGATTGTGCTGCTAAAATGTTATGACATCTGGGAAAGCATCAGAAAACCTTTTCGTGAATGCAGCCCTAAGTTTCCACGCACAGGTTATCATCACAGCGAGAGGTACCTAGGCAGACCTCTGGGTATAGAAGAGAATATAGGCCTGAGTGTTGCACACTTCCTCTACACTGCAAACCTTCATCTCAGAGTCATTACAGTGGACCCAGAAACCTGAGGATAGCAAATGCACATTAAAAAAGATGTTAAAAAAACAACAACACAGCAGAACATTTGCATCTTAAATAAACCACAGGATGCTGTGCGCTCTTCCTCACCTCCTTCTGTATTGTAGCAGTATGCGGTGTAGTGCCCTGAGCCGAAGCCTTTACCATGATGCATAACTACAGCAGACAGATCGTAGGTGTAGCCTCCTCTGTGGACAGAGTGACCTGAGCCTGTGCAGCAGTATGGTTTGATGTTCAGAACCTGGTCAAAGGCCACATGGACGCCGATTTTCTCCCTGTGGTTCCGCCCCGACCATCTGCCGTACAACAGGCGATAGTTAGTGTTGCTACACTTCACAAGCCTCGTCTTACAAAAAAAATAAATAAAGGTAGAGCACCCCAAGTTCACAACGCAAACAGAAAAAACAAGATCAAAACTACAGGAAATCCTGAAATTTCTTTGAGAAATTTCAAAGAACTTGGTTTGGAAGTAAAAAAAAAAAAAAAAAAAAAAATATATATATCAGCCTTTACAGAAACTTGCCTGAAGCGTTTGAGGTGCAGCCGGAGAACCTGAGGTAAACGGTAGATCAGAAGCTGCTTACATGCTTCTGACAGAACTAAGGGTTTGTGGGATGATTTCCGTCTTCTTTCTGAAACCATGAAACAAGGAGATCACAGGTTACTGATGCGAGGCTTTGTTTCCGCTGCACAAGTGACGCTTTCTTGCAAAATCTCAGGCTTTGCGAAAGTGTTGTGTGGCTCTCTCAAAGCTGCTAGCCTAGTTTTTAAGTCACTGCCTCCGCCGGAGCTGTCAGCAGGAGATTAAAGAGCTTCTTAGACAATGAATAAATAAATAACACCGTTGGCTTCATTAATCTGTTGAAAGCATTCAGTCATTCAGGTAAAGGTCACTTTACACACAAATGTTCCTCACGGGTACATTCAGATGCACCCACAGTTCTACAGTGTACTCTGTATGCACACCATGGGTGAAATCTGACAATACATTACCTGACAAATCATACTTGAGGTAAGTGTTTACACTTTACTGATGTTTATTTGATGATTTGGGACCACAAGACTTCGCACTTCAGTAAATACAGCAGCTTTTACCTCACCTCCCTGAAATGAATCACTTAAACATTTTTTCCTGATAGATCCTGTCTCCATTCCAGTGAAAACTTCTAACTACATAACTGGAAAATCTGTTTTCTAGTAGCGGGGTGACTAGTTGTTCTGTTTACTTAGAAGAAATGGCTACTTTAGTAGGAAAAATGCAGGAAAACAGAACACTAGTAGTTGAATGCAGCTTACATTTCTGGATGTATGCGAAGCCGGCAGCCTGAAATTTGTCTCAAAATCCTACGTGACCATGTGATGTGATCTGTGCGTGCCAGGCCATTCGTGAGTAGGAGGATGTCTGTAAAGTTTCAGACATTTGTATGCACAGGAATTGTGAGCAGCTGATCAGTATTCATTCAATATTTATTCAAATGTGGATGTGCGCATTTGTAAAACAGTTTCGCGTGTGGTAAAATTGCTTTGAAATTGTGTGGACTGAAGCACCTGCTTGTGTGTTCTCAAACGCTACACACACATCAATACATACATTTGTAAATCTTGCTTTATGCATTTGGATCACACTGAATGCATGTGTAACACTTCGGAGACGAACTTCTCTCCATCCTGAAAAATCAAGTCTTTTAACTGATAACGTCGGGAAACACATGCATGCGGTCGTAATCCTGTGCAATCCTCTTCATTTATGCGACAGTTTGCATGTTACTATTGTGCGTCTGATGAGAATGAAATGACAGCTTTTAATTAGTCATGACCCGGGTGTGCGTTTAGTTCCGATGCCATCAGATTAACAGGAAAATGTTCTGAACGCTTCATTTTTACAAGTTGCTGTCCTGACATTCTCAGTTATTCATAGAAATACCTCGCAAGAAAAACTGCATTGACCTTTAAAGAAAAAGCAGGGTCCGGAGTCAAAATGAATAAATCATGAAGGGAAATCTATAACTTTAAGTTCCACTTTGGATAATAACTTATTTAAAACCAATTCCCATTAGAATCCAAATTGTGTAGGTATGGTCCACTATCCAGTTCTCTGTCTGATGAATCAAGAGAATAATTTAACTGCTAATTGATATTTTAGGGTTGATAAGCAGCTTTATCAGAATGCATCCAAGTTGTCATATAATAGGCAGATATCCTGAAACAATACAGATTTATTCAACTCGAGCTTAAGAAGCAAAGTCTTATCAGCTAATAATGAACTTAAGACGAGCTTGGCTTGTGGTGCATTAAACATTGTACTGACTGTTGCAGTGGTTGCAGGCGTAGATGCTGCCTTCAAGAGCCTCCATCTCTGTAAACTTGGACAGCATCTCAGTGAGGGTGCAGCTACGCTGGTAAGCCGTCGAGCTCGAGCCTTTGTCTATGCTGTGGTATCGCTCTGGAAACTCCAAAGACAAATCCCAGAATGGCTCTACTGTGTTAGACTTGTGCTTACAGGATAGGCATGTCACCTAAAACATACAGAGAAGAGGAGGAACACAAGCAAAGGTGAGTGTGACGACGATTCCAAGTTTCAGCTGTAGCAGAACTCTGGAAAGTGGTTCAAACAAATAAATAAACTGATTTAATAAATGAAACAAAAATATCTGCCTGAATTACAAAACCAGACACTTCCCCATTCTAACTACATTCCAGCACAGGTTTATGCTCTTCATACATGATCACAATCAATCAACTGTCTTCTTTGGCCTGCTCTTCCAGGCAACTGCTTAACCCACCGTGTCTCTGCATTTTATTCTTTAATGCAGATGCATGCCTCTTTTTTATTACTAAACTCACAATCTTAACTGTGATTGGTCAAACCCTGCAAACAGAGCTGAACAGATGCAGTTAAGACTTTTTTTGTTTGTTTATTTGTTCACAACACCAAAAACACATCACCTTGAAGTGGATTGAATTTTGAATTTTAAAAATTAAATCGCAATTAGAACTGCAGAGTGTCGCCTTTGAAACTGCTGGACTTTGGGGGGAGGGTGTTCTGTGTAATGCGTGCATGTTGCATGGGAAGCGTTTTGGGTACTCCACCGTGCTCCAACAGTCCAAACACATGGATGTAAGGTTAGCTGGTGATTCTAAAGCAGCTATAGGTGGACATCACAGAGACAATACACTACAACGCACCATTGTAGTGTATTGTAGTGTAAGTCTGGTCCTCCTCATGCACCACCCTAAATGATTATAGGAATGTGGTGATGTGACATCTAGAGCAGGGCGATATGACCAAAAATATTTATCACGATATAGATTTGAAAATTTGCGATAACGATATAACTGACGATAATTGACACTAGACAAAATACTTTACAACTCCACAATTTTATTAGTGCAAAAAAACAAAAAACAAAACATGTATTTTCACTTAAACAAGCAGCTGTTTTTTTGCATTAAAGTTATATAAAAACGTAACAGTGCAAATGCAAATTCCTTGCTGACAGTTCAACCAAAAAGCATTTCCAGTAGAAACTGGCCGACATATCCTCAGCATAACCAAGTATAATATCCACAAAACTTAAAAAGAGGTTATACACACACAATACAGTAATATTATGTTGAAGCACCGTATGTATCACTCCGCGAGGCTCCTGCCTAAGATAGCCGTAATGCGCCGACAATCCATCAAGCGGTGCAGGTTCGTAGCTTAGCAAAGTCGTACTAAAACATTTTCGAGCGCCGTGTACATAAAATCGTTTTGAGGTCAGTAAACACAACCAGAATTCAAACATAAGGCACACGGGATTATAATGGGCACTGTCGATTTTCAGAAAAATCAAATGATTGATTTTAAGTGTGCCGTATTTACCAAAAAACACGGTAATAATGACGGCCCGCTAGCACGCTCTACCAAAAATAGTGCTTTGTTGTGTATCTGACGGACGAAAGCTAAACCAGTTCCACACCACTGAAGTTGCAGCATTTTTACAAACCAATTCTGGTTCATCCGTTTCATTCAACAATCCGCTTTCGCCCTTGTCATTCTCTGTCGCCGCCGTGCCTTTTTCGCCATGTGCGTATGAAAACAAAGGCACTGCGCACGCGCATTTTACCCATATTCTATCGTGATATTTCATTTTCTTGTCGTTGCCCAACATTATACCGGTATTACCATGAACGGTATGATATGGCCCAGCCCTAGTGACATCACAGTTTTTTCATGCAACCACATACTTTGATTAACTGGAAATCTGTATCCATGGCATCTGTATCTGCAGCACAGTGTATAAATTTCAGCTTATATATAATTGATATTAACTGATATGGGCCTTTGTGATTGGTAAGAGCACCTAAGTTGATACCTTTTACTGATGTCAGTGGCCGACGTTTATCTGATGTCTCATGTGAATTTTCTCAGTGTTCAAAGTTAACTGGGGACTAACTGAAGGACAGCTACAGGAGCTGATTACACCTCTTCAAAACAATGACTACAGCTTAACTGTACCCGGTGAAGCATGTTTTTGCAGAAGCATCCCAGAAACAGCACCTACTAAAAATACCACTGGGTCATTTTTTTCTCCTTTTTTTTATCTTGTCTTCATCTTGTAGGAAGGAAGTTAGACCCAGGAGAGTAAAGAACATGGTCAATTTTCAAAATAAAAGGCATGAAGACTAAAACGCTATCCTTTTACTTATCACTTATTAATTAACATTTATTACTTATTTTATTATCAGATTTGTGTCTCTGGCACAAAGGGGGAATATAAATATACAGAAATAATAATGAAAGCAAAACAAAACACAAAAGTCAAAATCTTGGCATTAGCCCAGAACTTCACAACAGACATGCAGAAATGGAAAGCAAGAGGGAAAAGAGATAAATACACAAACAAAACAACCTACATCACACTGGACAACACTGACTGCATGCAGTTATAAGTTAGGAGTCTCACCTGGCTGAGTAGCTGCCCGTGAAAGATGGTGTTGAGAACCTTTAGCACTTGCTTGGATAGTTTCCTCTTTGTGATGGGGATGACTATCCGCCTTTTGGACCCCTCTGTGTCCAGCTCCTGCTGCACCTTGTCCAGCAGCTCACACAAGAACTCCTGGGCATCCTGCTGGTCGTATCCACGGAAAGCTGGGATGAGGTTCCACACAGA